>NC_041220.1:73046834-73067592 GCF_002837175.3 Physeter macrocephalus | reverse complement strand
AAAAAAAAAAAAAAAAAAAAGAACTGAATTCAATTTCCAGCCCTGCCACTTTGTCACTCTGAACATGTGGCTATTTTCTGTTTCTTTCCCTTTCTTCTGTAGCCTTGTGGGAGAACTACCCACATCTTACAATTCCTAGGGGTGTAAAGGAGGTATGGGGTGGGAGGAGTATTGTGTTTCCCTCCAGAGCCAAGTACTACTCTCTTTTATTTAACTAACATTCATGAAGTACTTACCCTCTGCCAAGAATCACTCGAAGGACTTTTCAAATATTAACTCATTTAATCCTCGTGACAACTTTGTAAGTTGGATACTGTTCATATCCCATTTCACAGATGAGGAAACTGAGGCACAGAGAGGTGAAGTAACTCGCCCAAGGCCATGTAGCTAGTCACTGGGAGAGCTGGAGCCTAGGGCCAGAGTCCATGACCTCACCACTCGATCGTGCCGCTCGGTCCACTTTCTCATCTTCTGGTTGCTGTAACATCTCCTGCGAGGTGCTCGCCATATCTTTTCCCTGGAGAGACTAAGAAGAGGATGTGGGACCAACACTAAGTCTTTGAGACAAGCCTCATTTTCTCATCTACAAAGAGGTTGGCCTGGCGATCATGATCTTTCCTTGGCCTTGGCACTTGACCACTTTGCCTCAGTTTTCTTGTCTGCATTAAAAAGGGTCTTATCACCCTTAATTCCCTGAGTGCTCTGGCCTGCTGTGAGTATTAAATAGAGCCCAATGTTAAGTAGAGATCAAACATGAAAAGCATGGCACTCTATACGAGTGTAAGCCATTGCGATATTGGCAACACATCACGTGCAGATTTTTTCCATCAACTTTCACTGGCACCTGTCTCCCATGTATACGGTGATTTACAGATTCCAAAATGTCTTCACATACGTGATCTTATTTGAGCCTCCCCAATACTAGCAGTGACTACAGTTCAAGCCTTTGATTTCTAACGCATTGATCTTCCTGTCACAACAGTGTCGTTAGCCTCGGGGTGCTGGGCTCTCAGGCGTTTCTCCGTACCATTAAATCAGGCATAGACCCTGCTACTTGGCAACATTTAATTTAAAACAGACACAGTGGTGCATATGTCAGGTCATTGACACACAGGAAACACGGTGTTTAATAGACATAGTCTGATCCCATTAATACGACAACTCAAAGAAGAAAGTCACATTATACTCGTTTTAAAGATGTTAAAACTGAGGCTCAGAGAAGTTAGTTTATTTGTCCAAGGACACACAGAGGGTGGAAAACGTCTGCTGCAGGTGTGGGAAGGAGACCTTGAGGTACAGCCGTGCATTTCTATCCCTGCACCCCGACCCTGCTTCCTGCTCCGCAAAGCTAATGTCTTTACTGTTCTTCATGCATTCCACCCTCTTTCTTTCCCCTGTGCATTTCCTCACATTATTTCCCCTGCCTAGAATGTCTACTGTCTATGCCTAGACAAGAATGCCATGCCCTCCAATCAGCCTCCTCCAACTTCACCAGAACGAATGATAATTATACTTCTGTTACTTTGGAAAAAAACAAAAAACACAAAACTTGTTCCCAGATCACATGTTTGGACCTCTCCAGCTCAGGGCCCTGAGTCGGATGCTTCTCTTACACCTCCCACGGGGTCAAAGAGATTCACAGAACAGACTTGTTTTGATTGAAATTAAATACCACCACTTCCTCTTTGAATTATACTTGTCCGTCTGGTGCTATGCAAGTGTCTCTGCAGTTTTAGGTCTTTAATTTCACTACTAGAGATTCCCACCTCATGAATTCTCTTCTTAGTTTCTCCTCCTTATTTAAAGTTCTGATACCCGCCCCCCCTGGCTTTGTAACTATACCCAATACCAAAATGAAGCCAGGCTTGCTGGATAAAAAGACTTTGAATGAATTATCCTTTTCTCTTCTTGTCCCATTTTGATTTGGTTCTCAGAGGAATCATTGTCTGGGAAAGGAGTCAAACAAATATGATTTAGAGTTAAAGCAGTCAGATTAGGCAATAATACAGCTGGTCCCCTTCACCACCACTCTTACTTTTTATTAACCCCTCTCCCTTAAGGAGCACTTGGGTACTTATTAAACATACAGAGTCCTCAATCCCTTTCCAGACCTATTAGATTAAATCCAAATTTCTAGGGATGTATCATTCTTAAAAAAACCCTCAAGTGATTCTTACACTAAAGTTTAAAACAATAAAAGGAAAATTTGTCAGTTATAAGCAAGTTTTCTATTGTATTTAAATAAGTTATATCACAAATGTTAGCTAACAATATGAGGGTGGTTTTCTTTCTTTTTTTTTTTTTTTTGGCGGTACTGGGGCCTCTCACTGTTGTGGCCTCTCCCATTGCGGAGCGCAGGCTCCGGACGCGCAGGCTCAGCGGCCATGGCTCACGGGCCCAGCCGCTCCACGGCAGGAGGGATCTTCCCGGACCGGGGCACGAACCCGTGTCCCTTGCATCGGCAGGCGGCTTCTCAACCACTGCGCCACCAGGGAAGCCGGAGAGTGGTTTTCTAAGACAGAATATCTATAAACAAACCAGTGGACAATAACTGCTATGTAGAATAGTTGAATTCATAAAGACTCCGTTAAAATGAGAAATACAAAACACGTTTATACAAACACTGAAAAGTTTGTGTCTTACCCCAGCACAAATTTACATTCACTCTATTAGACAAGGGAATACTATCCATTCTGATGACTGTTAACCACCACCTCTCTGCTAATTCATTCTTTCAACAATACTCTACTGCATATCTGCTGTGTGCCAGGCACTGCTGTAAGACTCCCTGGTCAGCCCTTTATTACTTTAGCTTGTCAGTTAATAGTCTGCACCACCACATAGCAATATATTTTCCTGCATTATCAGCAAAGACATCATTGCCCTCCCAGTTAGTCAGAAAGGAGAAAGACCTTCTAATTCTGGTTAAATATTTATCTACACCTTGCAGTTTCAAACATGATTCTTGGTGTGATTTGACCATAATTATATAGCCTTCTCAATCTGGGTGGTTTTCTCTTTGTGTCATAAAGCAAGTTCTTGAAAATAAATATTTGAGGCACCTTTCCAAGGCAGTTCAAAGTGCTTTGGCATTTGTTATTCCACGAGCTTCGACTTCGTGGAGAGTTGGCTGTTGGTGGGAATCAACTGATAACAGTCAGGGATCTCAGAGTAGACGAGTCAGGAAGAAATGCAGAGCAAGGTGAAGAGCTTACAAGACTGATTAGGGAGGACTGAGGAAGAGTGATATGACATATACACAGTGGTCTCCAGAACTGGCTGTATCAGAATCACCTCTTAAAATTTTTACACACCCAGGGTCCACCCCAGGCTGCTGAATCAGAATCAGGTATCTGGATTTTTAACCAAGCACTAGGGATTGGGAAGCCTTGTGGTAGAACCTTTGACTGGGGCCTTTCCTGACAACATAGTGGAGGAATATTGAAGGAGCAAAGCCGGAGAGATAATCGGGGTGGGGGCATGCCCTGTAACTCATCAAGGGAAGTGTTGAAAGTGACCAGGGACCGAGACTATTACAGAGCACAGCATTATGGTTAGATTCGAAATAAGAAAGGAGAAATTTTTAACATTAGTCATTAGTGAAATCATTTTAGTGAAGACATTTTCTCTCTTGAGAGTTCTGACGGGGGAGCAGCTCACAAGACTGAACTTGATCGCTGGATGAAATATGAGAAGTATAGGCACCAGTTCGTTTGAGGGACACTTATTTCCTACTGGTTTTGCAACCACTGGGTTTTTCTGTGGGACTTGAAGCCTCTTTTTTCAGATACCTTCACAAAGGGAAATTAATCTTTTTCCAAGTAAACTTTAGCTATCAGGACACCACTAATAATTAAGCAGTTAATGCTGACATTAGCTAGAAGCATCTGTTTTAATAATAATTTTATGCAGAAGTAAAGAACTTTATCTCACAGAGTTCTCTTACAGAGCAACTAAGATAATGTCTGTGGAATCGCTTTGTAAAAATTGATTATAATTGCTATTAAATAGAACCACTTCAAATGCAAAATAGACATTGTTCAGGATGGTTGTCTTGAAAATTGCTGATGAAAAGAGAGATTGGTGAAAGGAGAAAAAGGAAAAAAACAAAACAAAACACACAACCAGACAACCTGAGAATGGAATCCTCATCCCTTCTCCTTTATGTTGTTTTTCTTTCCTTTATGTTTTTAATTCTCAAATATTGGCAAGAGTCTGGAAATGTTATGCTAAGTTAGCTGAATGTGACTGACCCTAAGCAGGAGCGGTGCAATGAAATGTCTTCTGAATTGGTATCTACGTTATATCCAATACAGTTAGGCGTTGAATACTGTTTTGTTTTGTTTTTCACAGGCAGTACCTTCTTGAACTTAGTCTTAAAAATGAATCCAGTTGTTTTGCAGCCAAAATATGGCGCAGGAGGTGTGACGGTTAGTGACTGGCAAACCGGCGTGTTTGACTGCTGTGATGACCTGGGGATTTGTAAGTCCACATGGTTGTTGCCTTCTCCTGGGCTACAGTCGTGCAGTTGCTGACGTAACAAAAATTGTTTGCTTATCCTCTCAAGGGATCCATGTTTTATTCTAGAACTCAGAGGTCACAAGGTGGAACCATTGGGCAGATTTTGCCACAGGATGTGTTTTGTTTGTCCTGTATATAATGACCCCTCTTGCTGTATTAATTTTAAAATAGTAGGGACCATATAAAAATCAGAGCCCACATAAAAATCTAACTTTCCAATCTAGATTTCCAGCTTCTCTAAAAAATTTGGAAAATCTGAAAAGAGGATTCCTCATTCTCAACTGGCAGAAGTCAGTTGCTACCGAGCATTAGCTAAACCCGTTCAAAGGGACCATCACTCTACAGTTTGTCATATTTATATCCACCATCCACTACTGGCTATTTTGTGGGTTTTTTCCAACTATTTCACTCATTCATTTTTACTTGCCTGTCCTTGAGTTTGTGATTCTTGTCCAGATCAATCACCTCTTTTTATATTTTTCACCTCTTTAGTATCCCTGTGTTCTTGATGTGTTTCTCCAGTCTTCTCTTTACCTCTTCCTTTCCCTACAGTGGTGAGTCTGTGTTTCTGGTTTTCAGTATTCTTGTGACTCTTGTGGCTGTTCCATTTCAGGAAGCTTTCAGGTTTTTAGCTTTCCTGACGTTTAATTCCTTCACACTACCCAACACACTTTTGTGTAAGACAATTTCCTTGTTTCAGAGTCTATTGCCGAAAGAGTTGCAGACATTCTCTGTGTGGTTGGTCTTTCCACTGTCTTGAAAAACAGCCTCTTTTTTTTTTATATGACGGAAGTTCCAAGTTCAGTGGAGATAGCCTTTGGCTTAAAGCTATCAATCAAAAAACAAGAGCTGAGCTTCCCTGGTGGCGCAGTGGTTGCGCGTCCGCCTGCCGATGCAGGGGAACCGGGTTCGCGCCCCGGTCCGGGAAGATCCCACATGCCGCGGAGCGGCTGGGCCCGTGAGCCATGGCCGCTGAGCCTGCGCGTCCGGAGCCTGTGCTCCGCAACGGGAGAGGCCACAACACTGAGAGGCCCGCGTACCGCAAAAAAAAAAACAAAACAAAAACAGAGAGCTTTCTTATCTCATGTAGGGTACAGCCGTATCAAAACTCTACCCTAGAACTTTTCAAAATAGACTTGTACTCAGCATGTTTGCAAACAGTTTCCTGATTGTTGTTATTTCCTTAGGCCCTTTTTTGGCTTATACAGGCTCTTTAAAGTGAAATTTCAGTATGCTTTTTAAGCTTTTGATGCCAATACCCCTTAACTCGTACTTGCTTCAATCCTCATAACAATAATAGGTCTCTACTCTTTGCCAGAACAACCATCTAGAATCTGTTTCCTACTGCTTTTCTCATTTTTCCAATTATTTCTTCACTCAATGTTTTCTGACCCTAAACACCCTCCCACAGTTTTCAGAGGGTTTCTCAGACCCCCTGACGCCACAAACTTCCTATTCAAGGATGATCCAAATGTAAACAAGGGTAGGGAAGAAATAATTTGGATGTGCTCAGACCGGCAAGGCAGGAGATTCTGCAATTAAATCTGACCTGGCATATGACAAGTCAATTTTCCCCACCTCCAGGAGTGTAGGGTCCAGAAGCAAGACATAAAGAGCCAGGGGACCCCAGTGTTTTCTCTGAATGTCCATTATGGCCATTTCCTGAGTGAGCATCTTTTTGAAAGCAGTGTGATTAAGTCAAACTCATGATGACCCTGACTGATTCCTCTGTGTGATTTCACCCTGCCCTCAGGCCTATGTGGGACTTTATTGCCCCTGTGCCTTTCGTGTCAGATTGCCTCTGACATGAACGAATGCTGCCTGTGTGGAGCAAGTGTCGCCATGAGGACCATGTATCGGACCCGATACGGCATCCCGGTGAGTCACCCATGTCCACTGTGAAATAGTAACCCAGACAGGACAGCTCGAGGGCCTTCCTTCAGTCTGACTGGATCTCCATGATTTCCCTCCTCACCATCATGACTTGACCCTAGTCTTTTCTCCACTACCATCCTAAATTTTTTAAGTGATTTACAGAGACCATGTGGCTATCTATCCTTTGGAATATATTCATAATAAAATCTTTTATTGATACAATAGATATGACTCTGAAAAAGTTGCTGGTGGTGAGTAGGTGAGGGATGGAGGTCAGCACAGAGTCCTTAATCTCTCCTGGCTTTACTCAGAGTCAGACAGAGGACCCTGCAGGGTGGGTGACAGTTGCTTAGAAAGCCTTGGGTAAAAAAAGGGTGTATGATAGCTCCCCTCAGAGCTGGCACATTGGTGAGACAGTTACCTCACTGGTAACTCATATATCTGTGTTCATTCATTCAAAAGGGATCATTGAGCGTCTAGAACGTTGTTAGGTCATAAGCTGAAGTTCACTTATTCAACAGGGATTTATTGAGTACATAGAACATGCAAAGTACTATTACAGGTGTTAAAGACACATCAGTGAATAAAGGAAATCAAAATAGCTGTCTTCATGGAGCTTACACTCTTTTTTTTTTTGGAGATTTTCATTTAACATAATTTCAGACTTAAAGTTGCAAAGATGGTACAAAGACTTCCTGAATATGTTTCACCCAGATTCCCCAAATATTAAAAATTTGCCACATTTGCTTTATTTTTTCTCTTTATCTATCTATGTATCTATTCTATTTTTTTCTGAATCATTTGAGAGCAAGTTATAAACGTGATACCCTGTTATCTCTATTTCAGTGTGTATTTCTGAAAAACAAGGACATCCTCTTACATTATCAAAACCAGGAATTTAACATTGACACAGTACTATTAGGTAATCTATGGATATTATTTAAGCTTTACCAATTATCCCAATAATTTTCTTTAGATGAAAAGAAAATCAATCTGGAAGCAAACATTGTATTCATGCCTCTTTAGTCTTCTACAATATGGAAGAGTTTCTCAGTCTTTGTCTTTTTTTTTTTTAATGAATACAGATCAGTTATTTTGTAGACTATCGCTCAGTTTGGCTTGTCAAATGTTTCCTTATGATTAGACTTAGGTTACACACTTTTGGCAGAAACTCCACAGAAGCGATGCTATGTTTGCTTTGCATCACATCAGGAAGCACGTGACATCAATTTATCTCATTATGCATGATGTTGTTAACTTTGATTCCTTGGTTAAGATAGCATCTGTCAAGATTCTCCACCACAAAGTTGCTATTTTCCCCTTTATAATGGATAAGGACTTTGTAGAGAGATGTAAATACCCTGTTCCTCATCAAACCTTCACCCATCGAAGATTCTTGCCCGCATCAATTACTACTATGATGGTTATCAATGGTAGAGCTCAGACACTAATGGAAGAAGATAGCTGCAATATAACTAAGTAAGAGTATAATCTATAGGATGGCGATAAGTGCAGCAGAGAAAAATAAAGCAAGGAAGAGGAATAGAGTGTTGAAAGTCCTAATTTTGAATAGAGTTATCAGGAAGGACCTCAGTAAGGAAGTAAAGACCTAAAAGGATGGGAGGATGACTCATCTGGGGAAAGTCCAGGCAGAGGAAATAGCTAGAGCCAAGGTCCTGAAGTAGAGCTTACCTCGAATGTTCCAGACACAGCAAGCAGCCAGAGAGGCAGAAATAGTTTGCGGGGGGTGGGGGGAGGGAGGCAGGAGCGTGGAGAGATAATACAAGAAGATGACATCAGAGCATTAGCAAGAGTTAGACAGGAGGCAGGAGCGTGGAGAGATAATACAAGAAGATGACATCAGAGCATTAGCAAGAGTTAGACCTTCTAGGGCCTTGCAGACCATTATAAGAACTTTAGCTTTTATTCTAAGTGAGCTGGAAAGCCATTAAAATGCTTTTAAACAAAGAAGTGACAGGACGGATTTGTGTTCCTGAAAACTTAGCCTCTGGCCCGCTCATTGTGACCGAGAACAAGTTATTCATCTTACTAAGCTTTGGCTCCCTCACTGATAAAATGGTAAGAATGATACCTCCCCCAAGGTGGCATAGTAAGAGTCACATGAGATCACGCATGGAAAGGACTTAGCACAGGGCCTGGCAGATAACTGTTATTACCTTTGTTCTTAGCTCAGCTGTCTTCTCCGGGCAGGCTGCATTCCTCCTGTGGGCTTGCTCAGCTGCCTGTCTCTCAGCACTCCCTGCAGCTCTCATTTACGCCACTCATTTATGCCACTCTCATTTATGACAGCATAACTTAACACAGGGGTTCTTAACTTTGTGACTGTCCCATACACTTCCCAAAACTGTACACTAAGTGTTGGGTGTATGTAGTTGTGTACATGGGTGTGAGGATGAGATTCTCAAAGTGGCCCGACCATAATGGCATAGAGGAAGGGGTGTGTAGCTGGATTCTGGAGATAAAGGTTCTGGGAACAGCTCAGCAAATAGCTAACTTTTGGATTCTCTGAGAAGTCATTTGTCAGCATCGATTTTCTCATCTGTCGTGAGAAAGTCGTGCAAGATGATTTCTAAGGTCACTTCTAGGGTCTGGGATTCTATGCTATAATAAGTTTCCTTGGTATATATTAAATAAGTGTATTTATAGACAATGTATCTCTCTTCTTCCTCCTTAGAACAGACTTCAAAAATGGCTAGTAAATCCTAGGACTGATTTATATAATCCAGGTTCTTTGCTTTGTTTCCCCTTTGCATCTATGCAAACTTTTATAGGGCTGCTCCAATACAGCCTCTCTGACCTGCCCCTCCCTTCATGGACACAGTCAAGACAGCATCCCTTTGGCTAGGGCCACAACCTCTGCAGCAGAGAAAGAAAAAAAAAACAACCATTGATTGAACGCCTAGGTGCTGGGATACTACCTTAACATATATGTGCTCATTTACTACTTACAAACTCTTCATGGTGCAGGGATTGTTATCTCCACTTTATAGACATGAAAACCAAGAATGAGAAAGGCTTAAGGTCACAGAACATGTAAATGCTGAAATTCGGGCTCAAGTTTATTCTGACTTGGAGTCAGGTCTTGTTTTTCCCACTTGACCATCTTGTCTTCCCAAATCGAAGTGTATTCAGCCATGTACCACAATTCATTCATTTATTTGCTCAACGATTCTGTAAATAGTGCTCATAACAAGACTTCTTTTTTTAACAGCTTCCAAAAAAAGTGAAGCAGCAGTCCCCTTTCCCAAACAGAGTGATGAATGCAAAATCTTTGCTTCAGGCACCCATTTCCCAAGAAGCTGCTCTGGTCAAGACGTTTATGTCCCTTATTAACTTCAGCATGGTGTAAACCTGCAGTTCATTTCCTCTCATTTGAAAAAGGAAGGTTTTTTCTTTTCCATATTCTCTGTATCTGTATTATGAAACAGACTTAGAATTAGGGTGTGTTTTCTAAAAGTTTCCCTAGGTCTCTCAGCAAATAATAGTGGGACTTTTTCCCCCTAAAAACTTCCTGAGGTAAAAGACAGGCACAGACATGCTGGAACAGAAAAGTGGTTACATCCTTGTTGAATATTTTCTTCTTTGTAGCATATAATATGTATTCAGTAAGTGTTGGTTTAATGAAGGTTTAAAAGATACAAAGAATAAAAGTAAACAATGAACTAAAGAATGAAAAAAACAAGTACTTTGAGGAAGCGTTAGAGGATTTGGATGCTTTACCAGGGAAAAAGAGAAGGCCAAGAGACTGAATTGTCTTCAAGCTGAATATCCATTCCTCCATCTGATGAGGGTCACAACATTAGAAGATTTCTAACATTGTTAGCTAGTCGTCCACTCTTTGTCCCACATGCTTTCTCTGTTAGAGGAAAATCAAAATCACTGTAGCAAAGAAAAAAAATTTTATGAAAAATAAATCACTTATAATCTCACCATTTAGGAGCTCCCAACCCTTATAAACTAAATCTACTATAGATCTCTCTCTCTCTCTTTCCTGCTCTCTCTCTCTCTCTTTCTCTCTGTCTCTGCTCACACTGTAAATTGGGAGTTGTATTAAATTCAACATTTTAAAGAATAAGTGCTATCCAAAAATGGAGTTCAAAATTATTTCAATCAGTCAAGACACACAGTCATAGAATCTGGTTGTCAGACTAGAACCCTCAGATCACTCGGTGCCAACTACACAGGGCAGGAGTCCCCTCAAAGGCGTCTCTACCCAAGGGTCATTAAGACCCAACTAGACCTACCATGGAGAGGGCCCTCAAAACCTTGCAAAGGGCTTCCCTGGTGGCGCAGTGGTTAATAATCCACCTGCCAATGCAGGGGATATGCGTTTGAGCCCTGGTCCGGGAAGATCCCACATGACGTGGAGCAACTAAGCCCGTGCGCCACAGCTACTGAGCCTGTGCTCTAGAGCCCGCGAGCCACATCTACTGAAGCCCGCGCACCTAGAGCCCGTGCTCCGCGACAAGAGAAGCCACCGCAGTGAGAAGCCCATGCACCGCAACGAAGAGTAGCCCCCACTCACCTCATCTAGAGAAAGCCCGCACGCAGCAACAAAGACCCAACGCAGCCAAAAATAAATACAATAAATAAATAAATTTATTTTAAAAAAAACTTTGCAAAGCAGCCCATTCTACGAATGAATAGTGGCTTTTCCAGACACTA
The DNA here is from genome assembly GCF_002837175.3 of Physeter macrocephalus. NCBI lineage: Eukaryota > Metazoa > Chordata > Mammalia > Artiodactyla > Physeteridae > Physeter > Physeter macrocephalus. Next base: position 73,056,510 of record NC_041220.1, on the reverse strand, counting down.
TTCATTCTCTTCTTTCTTCTTTTCCCCATAATTTATATATCCCTCCCTCACTATGGACTTCCTCCCTTGCAGAATAAAATGAGGGATGTCAATGGAAATGACTAGAGGGATACAAGGTGAGGCCTCATCTGGCACTATACTCACAACCAATTGGAAAAATTGGTGCATTACACAACTAGCTTTAAAGGGAACCATTCCACGTTAATAAAAATAATAAATAAACCAAAAGTTTTCTTAAAAAGGAAAAAAAAAGAGACAACAGATGATAGAGAACTGGGGCTATAATTGTAACCTGCAGATCATTTGAAATGGTATATTATGAAAAGGGCACTGGTTCGAGAAGAGAAAGACCAATCACTGCCACCAATTTATGTGATCTTAGCAAGTCAGTTAACTTCACTTGGTCATCAGAAAAATAGGGATAACGTCACAGAGTTCTCATGATAAACAAGTGACATAAAATGTATGTTTTAAAGAGGTATGAAAAGTTAAACAAATGCAAGGAATTGTATGACTGTATTTATAGGCTACATGTTGATCCGTTTGTTTTTTAACAGGGGTCTATTTGTAATGATTTCCTATGTCTGGCGTTCTTCACTCCTTGCATCCTTTGTCAACTCAAGCGAGATATTGAAAAAAGAAAAGCAATGAATGCTTTCTAAAAGATGCTTGGTAAGTTGGTGGGAATTCTTTGATTTGTGAGTATCAAAACAAATTCTCAAAGACATCTTTGATTTCTTTGGTACTCTGTCTCACAGATACATGAGATATCCCTTACCAAATGGGGGGAAAATGACTTTCAGTGGCCAGCCTACACCAATCAGTTGGGAGTCAGCTTCCCAGAGCCTGGGTAGAGAGGCCTAACACTGATTGGATGGGAAAGAATTCTGTGATTTGTTAGGATGTCTGCCACAGGGGGAGTGGCCGTGTGATGTACCAAATCAACATACCACATCTCATCCATACCTATCTTAACTACATCATGATTTAAGGTAGTAGAGATACCTGTACGACAGAACATTCATTTCCCTAAGCCTAGATCACAGGTTCACGGCTGCCAACGGTAACCCATTGAGATGTTACACTAAGTGTGACTGTGTAATATATCTAGTTATATGTTCTTGTCAACTCCACAATATTGAAATAATAATTTCATTCTCCAAAGTGGTAGAAAGCTATCTTAGTCTCTATAAATTAAGTGTGGACAATTCACCCAGTTATCCAAAATGCCCAAAGCTCCCGTTTAGGCAGAAGAGTACTGACTTTTTGGTGGCAGTATGGTCAAAGTTGGGCAGCTACTCATTTACCTAGTTTCCTAAGCTCTCCTGGTCACATTTTTAATCCTCTCAGTTCTTCCTATTTTTCTCAGGCCAGAGGGCAATGGCTTACCCAGTCCTGCCTTTCCATCACTTACTGCCAATCCCTTTGAATTTGTTATCAAAGTTTTATTTTCACCTGGAAATGCTATTGTCTACAAAGGCTTATCTCCCAAAAAGTCTTCAAAAGTGTTTGGTCAGGATGGTGCCTTCATGAGTATGACTGGTTGGCACTGGCACAGTCTGTCTCCCTCTTACTTATTTTGCCCACATGCAGCACCAAATGATGTCCTCTTCATGAACATCTTAGCTCATTTCATGTTGCATTTTAGTACCATTTTGTTATTATTATTTTTTATAAATTTATGTATTTTATTTATTTATTTTTGGCCATGTTGGGTCTTCGCTGCTGCACGCGGGCTTTTCTCTAGCTGCGGCGAGCGGGGGCTACTCTTCGTTGTGGTGCGTGGGCTTCTCATTGCGGTGCACGGGCTCTAGGCATGCGGGCTTCAGTAGTTGCGGCACACGGACTCAGTAGTCGTGGTTCACGGGCTATAGAGCACAGGCTCAGTAGTTGTGGTGCACAGGCTTAGTTGCTCCACGGCATGTGGGATCATCCGGGACCAGGGATCGAACCCGTGTCCCCTGAATTGGCAGGCGGATTCTCAACCACTGCACCACCAGGGAAGCCCCTAGTACCATTTTAGTATCCTAGTATTTGTCTTCTGATTGCTTTCTTCAATGACTGATGTGCTTTACTCATTTACAAGCAGCGTCAAGATGGTGAGTTTTCTTCTTCTTTTTCCTCCTTGTACCCTACCTCCGGAGAATTGGCTGTTGTTTCTCTTCCCTAGCATTGATGTTTCTTTAAAGCCCTTTGTTACCAATGTGGCTCAGAATTTTGCCAAAGTTGCCCTAGTCCCCTACTTAGAATGTGGCAGTTTACTGGTCTAGTCATCCAGTTAATGAAAGAAATTGTTTTGGGGTCTCTGCCTTTAGGTGTCTCTTACCTTAGCATGTTTGATGAGTCATTGCCATTTGATAAGAGAGGTTAGCTCTGGCAATCTACAGAGCATTCTGTTGGTTTACCCAACCACCTAGCAATGATTCCTGATGCATAGGAGGCACTTAATAACTAATGTGGGTGAATAAATAAATGCAACTTTCAAGCAAGGAAGCATGATGAGGCTCTAACCTAAAAGACTCATCTGAATCTTAAGTAGTGCTTGTGACTCTTCCAAATAGGTTGTACTGAACCAGGGGCCATTATTTGATATAGATTTTAAATATGCAGCAATTTGGCAGTAGGGTAGCAGTGGAATGAAAGTTTTGATACTTGGAACAAGATAATGTAAAGATGGAATCGATAAGTCCTAATTCATTCATCGATTTAGTCTTTCTTTCCTTTTCTTTTTCTGATTTCTACAGGTCAAATTCACATAGTAGTGAAAGAAAATGCTGGAATGAAATACTGCATCTATTCAGTGCTATCTCACCTCAAGTCTTAAGAAATTAATTCAGCTAATCATATGGTTTCAAATGGCTTCAAAACATTTTTAATTTTCGGTTTATTTTGAAAGAAATATATTTCCACTGCTGTTCTCTAAGATGAATGCCATTAAAAAATTAATTTCCTCAACGATTCTTGTGTCTTTAAATACTGCTTCATGGAAAATTATAATACGCTTCTTTTAAAAATGAGCCCAAGCTTGTCAAAATGTCAAAGTTGAATGATGGGTTCGTAGAGATTCTTCATTCTACTTTTCTACCTTTACGTCAGTTTGAAAATGTCCAGAATAAGAAGGTTTTAAAATGTTGTCAAGTAAAAGGCTTCTGTTATTTTGGATTTTCCCTGCACTGGGAGACCAGGTGTGTTACCCTGCATGGCCCTTCACCCCAGGAAAGTGTGGTTTCCTCCCTCAGGGAGCCTGAATGTCTTTTGGCACGTCTTCACAGCCCCATAAAGTAAATCTACTCCAGGAGTTAATTACCTAGCAATGCAGAGTTTACTGTAGATTTTATACACAAAGGGAGGATTTCTGTCATAAGCCAGGTAGCAAACCACCTAATTAACATTCCCATCACCTATCTCTGTCCTCCCCAAAGTCACCCCCTGCAGCAAGCCAGCCATAGGGACTCCACATACCTTTATTTTTCCTTTTTTTCTAGGTTAACTTGGCATTTTATTTCATTTTTTTAAATTGAGATATAATTGACGTATGACATTGCACTCGTTTTAGGTGTACAACACAATGATTTGATATAGGTATATATTGCAAAATGACCACCACAATAATTCTAGTTCACATCCATCACCGCACAGTTACAAGATTTTTTCTTCTTGTGATGAGAACTTTTAAGATTTACTCTCTCGGCAACTTTCAAATATGCAAGACAGAAAACTTAAATGGCATTACAAGGTCACCAATGTATACAGAATGGCAGTGCTGAGTCTAGAAAGCAGGTCCTATTTCACTGTTCATGACAGTACACAGAAGTTTTTTATTTATTTATTGTCTTATAAAAATTAACCCCAGGACTTAGGATTCCAAGGATTGCTATTAAACATTTATAGAATATCCTGTCTTTTGCCTTCCTAGCAGTCTTCATTTTTTTTTGGTTTGTTTAACACCTGCATCGATGGTAATTGATAAGCATCATGAAAGCAGGGACAGATCATATTTGTTCTAATTTCCTTTTTACTCACCCAGCACATGGAAAATATTGTGGTCAAGAGGTCAGTTTCAAAGGTATAAAAGGTGGCAAGAATAGTAATCAGGTAAGACATTTGTGCAAAATGAAACTATTTGGAGGTATTTTTTCTAGTCATTTTCCTTATGAAAATATGTGATGATGTTGTGCATACTATTGTCTAAATTGCTTGTTTTGTTTTATGGCTTAGCCACAAATTATGAATGACTTCCCATATTAATAAATATCAAAAACTATGTACTACAGTGCTATTAACTATAGTCACCATGCTGTACGTTATATCCCCATGACTTAGTCACTAGAAGCTTGTACCTTATGACCACCTTCATTTTTGCCCACCTCCCACTGCTGGCAACCACCAATCTGTTCTCTGTATCTATGAGTTTGGGTGTTTTTTGTTTTGTTTTGTTTTATTTTGGTTTTTTTAGATTCCACATACAAGTGAGATCACATGGTATTTGTCTTTCTGTCTGACTTGTTTCACTAAAGCATAATGCCTTCAAGTTCCATCCATGTTGTTGCAAATGGCAGGACTTCCTTCTTTTTATGACTGAACAATATTCCAACAATATTCCAATATATATATCACATTTTCTTTACCCATTCATCTCTCAGGGAACACTTAGGTTATTTCCATGTCTTGGCAATTGTAAATAATGCTACAATGAACAGGGGGATGCAGCCCACATACCTTTCTTATGAAGAGCAATTTAGTTCTATCTCAGCCTTCTAGTCCTAGGAACCATAGCCCTAAAGATGCAGGATGGGCGTGGAATTCTATTTGCTATTAAGCAAAATAATGTGTCTTCCATGTAGCTTACTTTAAAGTTACTTAAAAGTTATGATAAATAAAAAGGTTTTTAAAAAATCTTTGATAAGGATGAGAACAGTTCTCATTAGCCTCATTCTCCCACTCTTGATATTATGCTTTATCCTGTACCTTCCAAATGCCTAAGTTTCCCTCATACCAGGCCACTTCCCTTAATTAAATCAAAACCTCCTTAAATGCTACTGCATGCTAGAAGTAAATTGCTAGAGCCAAGAAGCAACCTCAGAGGACGTTGAGGTTGGGGCTGGGGGAGGAGACATGTAGGAGATTTACAAATTGACAAAGCAAAAGACAGCACAAAAGAATTCATCTCACTTTTCTAGGGTATGTAATAATTATCCGAACATTCTTCCTGCCATGGATGCTATATCAGACTTAGCTGCTGCTGCTTAGCAGCTTAAACAACAACAGCCATTTTTTCTACTCAAGAGTCTATAATTTGGGCAGGATACTCTGTCTCTGCTCATGCAGTGTGAACTGGGAGAGCTCACCCTGGGCTGGAAGATAGTTGGAGGTGCCTCTTGGCCATGGATTCAGCCAGGGCTTGAGCCTAAGGGCCTGGGCTCCTCTCTACATTAGCCACACCACAGGCTGCTTGGACTGCCTCACAGTATGGTTGCTGGGAGTCCAGGGCAAGCATCTCAAGAGAACGATATGGAAGTGAGTAACATTTTTATGATCTAGCTTCAGAAGTCATATAGCTTCATTTCTTCCAAACTCTCTTGGTTGAGGCAGTGGCAAAGGTCCACCCAGTTTCAAGAGGGAGGGGACACAGACACTGACTCAGTGGAGTGTAGCAAGGTGCTTGAAGAATATAAGAGACAAGGGCTATTGTTGCAGCCATCTTTGGAAAATAGAATCTGCCACAGAGACCGTGAGGCACTCTGTGTTTTGTCTTGTGGGGGTCAGAGCTGTAGTCCATCTGTTCTTAATAAAGCTCCTCTTGGAGGATTGCAGCAGATTGATGAGTTGCTGCAGTTATCTGCTTCTCATCCCTCTAGACCTGACTGATGAAGATATACTTTTTTTTTTTTTTTTAACATTTATTTATTTATTTGGCTGCGCTGGGCCTTAGCTGTGGCGTGCGGGATCTAGTTCCCCGACCAGGGATTGAACCCAGGCCCCCTGCGTTGGGAGCACGGATTCTTAACCACTGGACCACTAGGGAAGTCCCTGAAGACATACTTTTAAAACATCTGATGATTCGTTCAAACTAAGGAACTACTTTTTTCCCCCTAAAACTGAAAACAAAATTATTTCTCCCAGAACAAAAGAAGAATCTTCCCCACGAATTTGCAATTTTCACTGAGAGCACTTCTCATCCCTCTAGACCTGACTGATGAAGATATACTTTTTTTTTTTTTTTTTAACATTTATTTATTTATTTGGCTGTGCTGGGCCTTAGCTGTGGCGCGCGGGATCTAGTTCCCCGACCAGGGATTGAACCCAGGCCCCCTGCGTTGGGAGCACGGATTCTTAACCACTGGACCACTAGGGAAGTCCCTGAAGACATACTTTTAAAACATCTGATGATTCGTTCAAACTAAGGAACTACTTTTTTCCCCCTAAAACTGAAAACAAAATTATTTCTCCCAGAGCAAAAGAAGAATCTTCCCCACGAATTTGCAATTTTCACTGAGAGAAAAGATACAAATTTCTGGCAGCTAAAAGGTACCCACTTTTTAAGGTTTCCAGCTTTCAAAAGCAAGTAGGTCTAAACTTTGAGAGGCACAATCAAGAAAAGCTGAACACCAATGAATTTAACTGAAGGATACGAAGAAAGGGAAGAAATTCAGGATAATTTGTTTTCCAGGTTGAGCAGCCAGGTGGAGAGAGCCACTAAGCAAAATGGGGAAGACTGGAGTGGGATGGGAAAAGAGGTTTCGAGAACATTGAAAGCTCTTTTGGGACTTGTTAAGTTTGAGGGGTATAAGGCATCCAAGGGAACGAGTCAAGACACCGATGTCAAGAGTTTCAGTCAAAGGAGAGACCCAGGGTAGAAATACAAATTTTAGATTCGATGGCACTAAACTGGTGCTTGAATCCATGGCAATGAATGAGACGAGCAAGGAAGAGGAGGGTGAGAAGAAGAGGGTTGAGGGCCAGGGCTGACGAACTCTCAGATTTGGACATTAGTTAGAAAAAGGGAAGGTTAGCAAAACTCAGAAGGAGCAGTTTGTGTGAAGGGAGAGTGAAAGCAAGGAATATAGAAGAGGAGAGTGTTTCAAAAGTGAGAGACCAAATAATATGCAGACACTTGAACTGGGCCACTCAAATGGAATAGGAGATATTTTGGAGAGGGTCTCTCATTTGCAGGGCTGTGGGGAAGGACAGCAAATGATTTCTCTTGTGGATGGCTATGAAAGGGTAACTATCTTCAGCAAATTAAACTGTTGGATCGTGCTTTGCACATAGGAAGCACTCCACAATTAGTTCATTCAATAAGTATTTACTGAGTGCCTACTATGTGCCTCTCTGTGCTTCAGTTTATGAACTTATTAAATGGGGATAATATTAGAACCTACCTCACAGGGCTGATGTAAATATACAATGAATAATATATATAAAGTGTTTAGAAGAGTACCTAACACACAGTAAGCACCCAAGAAAAGTAAATTACCTTTGTTATCATTCTTGTCATTTGCCAAGCATTATGTGAAGCTCTGGGGACAAAGCAGTTAAAAAAAAAAAAAGACTCTATTTCAAGGAGCTTAAATTCAAAAGCTGTTGTAGAATGAATAAATAACATTTACCAACAATTTCTGTACAGGAATGTTTCCCTTTGTACTTTCTCTAGATCTCTCTACTCACTCCCGGATCTCTACTAATTAAAAACAAAACAAAATCAAAGAAGCAGAAATTTCTTATGAGACTCTCGCATGAGTGATTTCCTTGGAGTGGAAGTGCTTGCTTGGGGAGCTTGGGCAAGGGCCAGCCACACTATGAAACTGGAGGAAGCGCCCAGCTCTAGGAGCACCCACAGTGATGGCCTCGGCTCAGCCAATGTCCCCTGAGTGTGCTCTGTGCACAGCCCGGCCCTGGACACGAGGATGGACACCGGGGCGTGACATCCGCTCTCAAGAGCTCCGAGGGGAGCCCAGCCTGGTCATCCCTGCCTTGGCTAAGCTGCCTGCACTGCCAGAATTCACACGTTTTCTAATATAGGATGAAGTTTTGTTGCCTGTAGTCAACTTGCATGAAGACTGCAGAAAGACTGATCCCCAAACCCCACCCTGCATGAAAATACTCGGGGGAGGGGAGGTGGCCTGGGCAGGGAGGGGGAGGAGGAGGGAGTGGGTGGGAAGGAATCTGAACTTCGAACACAATTACCGGTGACTCCAAGACACACTAAAGTTTGAATATTGTGCTTACTGGGTTTAGCGGAAGCTGGACTCTGTTTACCTGTAGACTCATGTTACCTGTAGGCCTTTTTTTTTTTTTTGCGGTACGCGGGCCTCTCAGTGTTGTGGCCTCTCCCGTTGCGGAGCACAGGCTCCGGACGCGCAGGCTCAGCGGCCATGGCTCACGGACCCAGCCGCCCCGCGGCATTTGGGATCTTCCCGGACCGGGGCACGAACCCGTGTCCCCTGCATTGGCAGGCGGACTCTCAACCACTGCGCCACCAGGGAAGCCCTACCTGTAGGCTTTAACAGCTTGGGTTTACTCCAATTTCTGAGTTCTCAAGCCTTGTATGAATTACATGAGAGTTATGTTTATACCAACTACTCTGCTTTTGGCTTTTCAAAGCATCTTACTAGATGATAGTTTTTAAATGTCACTTCATTTATCAACATCCAAATAAAGGTACTGTGCTTTAATTTTTTTGCAAATGATAAAGATGAATATGTTCACCATCATTCCAATTTATCATATCTTTCTACAAAAAGAAAAAAAAATCCTCATAAATAGCTTTGTGCATTGTATTAGTTACCTGTTCATACATAACAAATTTCCCTATACTTCATGGCTTAAAACAACAATGATCATGTATTGTACCTTGTGTTTTCTATGAGTCAGGAATTCAGGCAGAATCAATGGGAACAGCTTGTCTTTGCTTCATCATACCTAATCCTCAGTTCAGAGCCTCAAAGGCCAGGATTTGGGACCATCTGAAGTCCATCCACATGTCTGGTGGTTGATGCTACCTTATTGGCTGAGGGCCTTGCTGGGACTGTTGGCCAGAGAACCCACATGTGGCCTCTCCATATAGCTTGGTCTTCATCAAAATATGGTGGTGGGTTCCAAGGACAGGCATGGAGGGTGGGGAGATCCTTTGTATGACTGAGCTAAGAAGTCACACAGCATCACTTCCATTGCTGCTCCGTTGGTCGGCAGTCACAGGCTTCCACTCAGATTCAAAGAGAGGGAACACACACCCCTACACGTGAGAATATCAGTCACACGGTCACACTGTAAGAAGAGTGTGCGGGGTGGGATAAGCATGAGGAGGGCCATCTTTGGAAAACGCAATCTGCTATATTGCATGTAATTGGTAATAGGAACTTGTGATAAGATACTCCTAGCACATGTTGATAAACTTATCCTTGAACATGACACATAATTAATGAGGTTAGTGATTTAGAAATATATGGCTGAGACTAACTTAGATCCCACCTAGGTTAAGACGCTTCCAGGGTGATGCTTCCAGGGTGATATCAGAGCATATTTGCACTTACCACATGGAACTGAAATTGCCCTGCTATCTGTCTCCCCTGAGAGAGTGACCTATAGTCAGGGATTGTTTTGGTTTTTGTGTTTTTTTTGCGGTACATGGGCCTCTCACTGTTGTGGCCTCTCCCGTTGCGGAGCACAGGCTCCG
>NC_041220.1:73010586-73046491 GCF_002837175.3 Physeter macrocephalus | reverse complement strand
GACCGGAGCACGAACCCGTGTCCCCTGCATTGGAAGGCGGACTCTCAACCACTGCGCCACCAGGGAAGCCCTATAGTCAGGGATTGTGTCTTGTTCACTTCTGGGTTCTCAGTGCTCTGTGATGCCCAGCTATGTGCCTTTTGCTTACCATCCCCACCAGTGCTGGGGGACCCAAGAAGCTGACCAAGCACATGCCCAGGGACCCAGCGAAACAGGGACACAGAGCGAGAGACAAGAGAAAGAACAAGATGCTTCTAATCATTTATCTAAGATTAAATTATTTTTTGTCAATTAAAATTAAAATTTTTTAATAAAAAATGCATTTGAAATTCAGCAGATATAAATGATATGTCATTTCAAAAAGTAAACATTTATTTTGAACTAGAAATGATAGGACAGGGAAACCATGATCTTTTCAGGGCTCAAGAGCTTGCAAGAGGGACTCCCCTGGTGGCGCAGTAGTTGAGAGTCCACCTGCCAATGCAGGGGACAAGGGTTCAAGCCCTGGTCCGGGAAGATCCCACATGCCGTGGAGCAACTAAGCCCGTGCACTACAACTACTGAGCCTGCGTTCTAGAGCCCGCGAACCACAACTACTGAAGCCCGTGTGCCTAGAGCCCGCGCTCCTCAACAAGAGAAGCCACCGCAATGAGAACCCCACACACCGCAACGAGGAGTAGCCCCTGCTTGCTGCTCTAGAGAAAGCCTAAGCGCAGCAACGAAGACCCAATGCAGCCAAAAATAAAGAAATAAATTTTTTTAAAAAAGAAAAAAGCTTGCAAAATTCCACCTGCGACTCTTTTTCTGCTGTGGACTCTTCACCATGGTGCAGTTATCTCCACACCTGTCCATCCCCACAGATCCTGTGGAGGGGATGCCGTTCTCGATACTGCTCCATCCCTTTATTCTCTTCTACCATCACAGACATAGCGTTATGGGTGTATTATGCTTTTCTAAAACATCGGTAGCTACTACAAGGAATTACAATGGACAAGAAGAAAAAAAGAAATGATTAAAACGTGTATATAAAACCTATAAAACAAAGCGTATAAAATACTTTGAAAGAAAAAGTATAGGTTGTGCATATTTGGGTTTACTTTGTATGTTAGATTTTGTTGGAAACAAAAGTCTTCAAGATAAATTGATAAAATGAAAACAAAAAACAAGGCCAAGAGGAGCGTACAGTTATTGTATACAAGAAAAAACAATATCTAGATGGACATCCTTGTAGTACATCTACTATCCCTGTAGGATACAAAAGAAACTGGCATCAGTGAACATCTTCATACAAGGGGACAGTGTAACTGGGGGACCAGAGAGGAAAGAAGACTTACTTTTCACGATGCACTCTTTTATAGTTTTGAATTTTGTACCACTTACCTATATTATCCTTTCCAAGTAAATGACACGATATTTAGAAAGAAAAATAATGAAAGCGGTCAGTAAATAATAAGAGAAACAGAATTCATTTAATCAGTAGAACCAAACAAACAAGGCTTTGTCAGCGAGAAAACAGTGCCTGGGTCAACAAGAGGCAGGGGAAATACTGGACAGTTTCACTTTCTTGAGATGAGAGGCAAGATGGAAGGCCTGGGGTTGGGGGCAGGGAATTTAGGAGGAATCTGTGCAGAGGTCATACAATGAAACCACATGAGGGAGGTGGTCTAGTGGGGGGATGTATTAACAGAAAGGAATACACGGTACGGAGACCTGACTGGCATGATCAAGGTCTGGGAAAGCTTCTCAAGGAAACTGACAATTGAGATCTAGAAGATGATTAGGAATCAACTAGCCAAGAGGGACAGGAAGGGCAGTGCAGGCAGTGAGTGAAAAGAGCAGGTGCAAAGGCACTGTGGGGGGTAGAGCACAGACTCAGTTCACCCCAAGTGCCCAAACACATGGCTACCCACTGCCACCAGTTTATCCTGATTTAGCAGTCAAGATGTTCAACCCTCCCTCTCCAAGAGAAACCCTCCTCCATAGAGCTAAACCGTGGTGGGGAGGTTTAGTGCCGGTCTGTGTATCAGGGGGAAGACATTTGATATAAATTGCATGGAGCCTGGGATTTCCTCTATTTGTTCACTGGTATATCTAGTATTATTACCTCCATTAGAAACTAAAGCACAGATAAGAGAATCCCCTTGTCTGTCCAAGATTACACAGTTAGTGAGTACAGGGTATTTTTGGGTGCTCATTCAGGTATGCAGGTATGGTTTCATCCAGGCTCTGGCTCCAATTCCCTTGGCTCTACTCAATCCTCTCCCATTGGTATTCTCTCTGCACCTCAGAAAAACCGATGGAGAAGCTTTGTGCTAAAGAGCCAACAAACGAGCATTTAAATAATATCCCCGGAGACTTATAGTTAAAACCAAGAGACTGGGGACTTCCCTGGTGAAGCAGGGGATAAGACTCTGCGCTCCCAATGCAGGGAGCCCGGTTTCAATCCCTGGTCATGGAACTAGATCCCACATGCATGCTGCAACTAAGAGTTCACATGCCACAACTAAGGAGCCCACGTGCCGCAACTAAGGAGCCCACCTGCCACAACTAAGACCTGGTGCAACCAAATAAATATTAAAAAAAAGAAAAAAGAAACATTAGTTAATTAATTTTAAAAAAATAAAACCAAGAGACTGGGAAGAGGGTCATCAGCAGAAAGGAGAGAGTTCAGTGAATTTCTAGATGTAAACTAGGTGGAGAAATGGTAGTTGAAGAAAAACTAGAGGCAGTTATATTCTAGAATACTTATAGAGGAGGCTAAAAAGTAGTGGGAGATGCTCTTTGCTATAAAATCCTGGAGACTGTTTCAGAAATACTGAAAACAATGGAAGATGGAATAAGACATGCACTGGCATCAGAAGCAAGAGCTGAATGAAATAACATGAGATTTTCCTAGCACTGAAGGATATGAGTTTTTGCAGTGAAAGGACCCACAAAGGAGCCAGCACAATGAAAAGGGGACAATCTACAACTAGATATCTTATTGTAAAATTTCAGAAACACAAGCATAAAAAAGAAAATTCTAAAAGCTTCCAAAAACATATTGCTTACAAAGGAGTAAGAATTAGATTGACTTCTCCTCAGTCACATCAGATAGTAGAAGACCATGGAGCAATGCCTTCAAAATTCCAAAGGAAATTTGTAGAAAAGAGTGCACATTACAAAAACGGCTTCAAAATAATAATAAATGAACACCCATGAACCCTCCACTCCACTGAAGATACTTAATATCACCAGTACCTGTGATATACTTGAGGTCCGCACCCTGATCCTACTCCCTCTCTCCCCACCTTGATTTCCATTATAGTTTCACCACATATGCATGTCTTGATGACCAATATAATTTTGGTTTGGAAATATGTATTGTAAAACATATATTCATTATGTGAAATTTCTATAAATATCTTCCTACCATGTGTATTCTTCTGACTTGCTTTTTTCCATGCGTTTTTGAGCTCACCCATGTGGGTAGAGACCACTGAGGTTCATGCACTTTCACTGCATTATAATATTATTTGTCTCATAGTAATACAGTGACACTAGCTTGCTTTTGGCTAGTTGCCTGGTAGACTATTATCTATCCCTTGACTTTTAAAGTTTCTGTATATTATGTTCCTGCAAATCTTGATTAGAATGTGTGGCTAGATCTATTTCTTTATTTTAAAAATCTGATCTGAGAACTTTGTGTTTTAACTGAGGTATTTAAAGTGAGTACTACATCTGGGGGGAAAAATCTGCCATCTTATTTTTTGCTTTCTATTTCTCGTTTTCTAGCTCTCTCTTTTCCCTCTTCTTTCTTGCCTTCTTTTGGCTTGAGTCTCCCCTTCCACCTCATTCCTCCTTCCCATAGGGGAATTTATTTTAAACATAGAATTATAAGTCTAGTTGAACTATGAAGTGTGAGGGAAGAATAAAAAAATTTTTCAGACATGGAAAGACTCAAAAAATGCACTTCCCGGGCTTCCCCGGTGGCGCAGTCGTTGAGAGTCCGCCTGCCGATGCGGGGGACACAGGGTCGTGCCCCGGTCTGGGACGATCCCACATGCCGCGGAGCGGCTGGGCCCGTGAGCCATGGCCGCTGAGCCTGCGCGTCCGGAGCCTGTGCTCCGCAACGGGAGAGGCCACAACAGTGAGAGGCCCGCGTACCGCAAAAAAAAAAAAAAAAAAAAAGGCACTTCCCATACTTCCTGTCTTAGGAAGTCACATTTAATGCAAGTGAGCTAAATGAGAGAGTGAACCATGAAAAAGGATGACTTAGAATCTGAAAAATCCTGGGGAGAAATAAAGAAGAGATTCGGGTGGATAAAAACCCAGCAGGTTTAGAGAACAACTAGCCCAAACTGGGCAAAAGAAGATAGAGGTTTTTAGGAAGGAGCAATCCAGGGAAAACAGAATTCCCAAGATTTGAAACTGGCATCGAGAAGATGATTAAAGCACGTAATAAGTGAATAGAAACTTCAGAGAATAAAACAAAATCCTGGCTCTTCAGTTAACTAACTCTGTGACCTTCTGCGTGTTGCTTTCCTGCCTGGCAGTTTCATCACTCATAAAATAAGGTTAATAAGAGTCATTCCTCATAGGGCTGTCATGAGGACTAAGTTAATACTTACAGAGTGATTAGAAAAGTGCCCAGCAACTAGTAAGGGTGTATTAAATGGATAAAGAAAAATGAAGTTTGGCTCTGCCTTTAAAACTAGTCACAGTCACAATAATATTCATACTGATTTTTTAAAAAACTAATTAGATTCAACGATTGGGCAATGTACACGTTTCTTAATTACGGGTACAGAACAGGATGTGAGTTTTATCAATTTCAAAAACACAAAGGTAAAAACAGAGAGGTCATCTGAGTGCAGTGGGATGCCAGTGAAACCAGAGACACACAGCTCAGTTCCTGGGTTCCTACTGAGCCGTCACACAGGGACCAAGGGACACACTGGGTCAATTGAGTCCTCCTCTTCAGCATGCTTCTCCCAAGTGCCAGGCAAGCCTGTGATAAAAGAAATTTTCAAATATTGAGATACAGGGAAGTCATTCTGGCTTATGCATGAGTTAACTTGAATTTTATGCTAACTAAAATAGCCTGTTTGTGGCCTATCAAACTTACATTGTACATCTGCTTTAATTATTATAGAAAAGGGCACACTGACCAGTAGTAAAGAATGTCCAAGTGAAAAAAAAAGATTAAATGCCTCTCTTCCTGGGACACTAACCCTGGTACTCCTTTGATGATAAGACTCCCTTCCCAGGTGCCAAGGCCATGCTGACTTGTGCTGATCTATGTGTTTTGTTTTGTTTTTTTTTATATGTGCTGATCTATGTGTGTTTTGTTTGTTTGTTTGTTTTTGAAACCTTGAAGATATGTATCCCTAACTTGTTTAATGTTCTTTGTTCTGACAAGATATAAAACTGTGCTGGAAATCATGCTTCTCCAGAGCAGCTTCTCAGAGTAATCTGGGAAGCTGGCTTCCAGGCTAATCCTTAGTTTGGCTCAAATAAAACTCTTTTGTTATCAGATATTGTTTGTTGATTATTTTCGTTAACACTGTGCTACCACAGGTTGAATCTTTGCAGTTTCCGCTCCAGTCTGTCAAGATGAGTCCCATCATTTTATATGATTTTGTCTATCCTGAGGCATGCACCCACTCCCTATTTCAGACAAGGCCAGTCTGCAATAAAAAAGAACAAAGATGAGACAGAAAGAGATCGCAACCCTATTCAAGTCCCTGGTTCCAGTCATTTTGAAGGACTGTTTATATCCCTGCCCTCAGGCTCTTGCTTCTTATTTTTATGTTTTGTTTGGGAAAATGGGGCAGGTAAGTGGGTTCTGTTACTTGCAGCCTATACACAGCCTCTCCCTAATGGAAGTTACTACATTTCATGAAGAAAGCTGGGCCTGTCTACAAGTCTGTAGCCACTGAGTATGCAGACAGGGTCCCTCCAAGAAATGGAGAATCTTCCATCTAGCTGCAGAAGGAAAGGAATTTAAGCTGCAGTTAGGATTCCCACAATAAGATATAGGGAAACAAATGTCACAACTTCTTCCATAGCACCTCCTCATTATCATAAAACTGTGCTATCAGTTGCAACCTTCTGGAAATGTATTTCCACCAGATATAAACTGACAAGTTGCTGGCATGAGCTGGGGGTGAATGAGCATCTAAGCACAGAAGGAGATTTCCACAGAAATTGGTTTTGTAATATTGATCTTCTCCTTTACCAAGCATGTTGTAAATCATCTGGTCTTTACTGGTTCTTTTTCCTTCCCCGGGAGAGAATGTTTGGTTAGAGAAATAACTACGTGAGCTGGACCCCTTCTCTGTGCTGCACTTACTGCATGAGCCAGCTCCTCCCCATTTAGAGGTAACAGACTCTTAGTCTTCTCTCCACAGGAAGGTTAATGACTTGTATACGTTAACTAAAAAACAAGAGCTCATAAACCAAAATGATCTTTGGCATCCATACTTTTTCGGACAGGATATGACTTCTGCAGAGCTGCCAAGATTTCTAACAACGTTTATAACAATGGGCCCAGAGGACAAGCAAAGGAAGTCAAGATTCATTTACACGTGACCTGATAAAAACCTGAGAAATAGAAATGTTTTGCCCTCATGTGCATCTGGAAATGCTCAGTTTTTCTATGAAAATTTTTATATCATGGCCAGTTTTCTGGCTAGAATAATATTAATCATAATTTCACAAGAAACTGGCCCTCTATTTGATATGAATGATAGCTCCAGTTATTCCAGATGCTGATTAGAGAATGGCATGGAACACAGAGCTTAGCTCCAGCTGTTTCCTTTTTAAGAATAAAAAGGATTTCTAACTCACGGCTTTTAAAAATTTGACATATGATTCACATACCATAAAATTCACCCTTTTAAAGCACAGTTCAGTGGGTTTTGGTATATTCACAAGGTTGCGCAAAGCTGGGGCTGTGGGTTGGGTCTCAGTTCCTCTCCACATAAGTACAAAATAGATAAACGAAGATAAACCAGAAACTAAAGAGACAGGGGATGGAAAGGAAAGGGGGGTGAGGGGATGGTAACAGGACAGCAGAGATGAAGAGGGAGTGACCTTTTTCTGAATAGATCTGACATTACCACACCAAAGGGGACAGGAAAGAAAATAAGTAACCTAAGTAACTTCGGAAAACAGTGTTTTGACTTGATCCTGTAAAGCTAAAAAAGCAAAAAGAACTGTACACAACACTGTAGTCTAGTTGGTAAATTGGTTTCTCACAGAGGTGTCGGTTAGCAGTTCTGAAAGCATCATGTGTACATAAAAGGGTTGGACTGAACAAATAAGTAAATATATTGTAGATAATGAAAGCTAAGTTTTTCACTGTCTGAAAAAGAACTTAAAATAAGGCAAGGAGGAAAGTTAGAATTAAACCTCGTGGAACTGAATTAGAATTAGAGGTATCAGTGTGAAGTCACAGTTTTGATTGATAATGATGGGTGTATGTACGCATATCCATATACGTACATGTATACACATTCATTCATGTGTATGAGTAAATATACATATATCACCTCTCTTTACTGAAGGAGTCTAAAAGCAATGAGAATCCAACAGCAGTGAGCCCGCCTAGCGCCCAGATCTTTTCTAAATGCCGTTCTCCAATGAAAAGACCCAGGGCTCCTTGGAGAAGAGGTTAATTCCACATAGGTACTCTTCAAACATGTCAAAGTCATGAAAAGCAAGAAAAACCTGGGGTACTTCTCCAGATCAGAGGAGACTCAAGAGAGAGATGACAACTAAATGCAGGGTGGAATCCTGGATTGGATCCTTGAACAGAGAATGGAAAAACTATTAAGATTCAAATAGTTTTGTCGGTGGTTGAGTTAATGTTCTTGTACCAATGTTAATTTTCAATTTTTGATCATCTTACTATGGCTATATGAGATGTTAATTTTAAAGGAAGCTAGGTGAAGGGCATATGAGAACTCTTCTATTTCTGCAACTTTTCTGTTAAGTCAAAAATTGTTTCAAAATTTTTAAAAAGGTTTACTTCACATAGAATTCACTGTCGTTGAGTGTTCTTCTCTCGTTGCCCCCAGCGTAGCTCAAAGGGACAGACTGTGTAGTTAAGCTCTTTTATCCCTTACTCTGGGTAGCATAGCAGGCTAAACACAGACTTGACATGATTTGACATTTTCTTTCCTGTATTCTTTCAGGCCTGGGACCAGGGTGAGATAAACAAAATGCCTATGGGCACAGAATTTAAGAAGACACTCACTCTTAGCGAAATTGCTGGGCCAAAGGATAAGTCTATTTTTTGATTCTGCTATGGATGTATAGCCAATACTGCCTGCCAAAAAGAGAGTACCAATTTATAATGCCACCAAAAATCTATCATCCATTTCGCAAAACCTTGTCAATACTGGATGTCACCTGGGTGGGAGGTGTGCGGGGGGGATCATTGTTTCAGATTATAGTTGGTATCTCAACAGTCTTTCAGTGATATCAGCTAACATACATCGAACATTAAAATGGACTAAGCCTGACTTCCCTGGCGGTCCAGTGGCTAAGGCTCCACGCTTCCACTGCAGGGGGCTCGGGTCCTATCTCTGGTCAGGGAATAGGATCCCACGTGCCGTGTGGCGTGACCAAAAAAATTTTTTTTTAATTTAAAAATAATAATAAAATAAAACAGACTAAGCCTTATCAATGACACCCAATGACTTTGGTAGGTAAACCTTCTTCTTCTAATTTTAGAGGTAAGGAAACCAAAGTTTAGACTTTTTAGTTGACTCTCCAAGTCCACACAGCTAAGAGGTTGAACAGCGAGGATTTTATCCCGTCAGCTCAGCTACAAACTATGGCACTTTTTCCTACATCACGCCCAATCTCTTTATACCGTTTCTTTTACATTTGAATTTCTTCCTTTTGAAACATCTGTTTGTAACATTTTGATTTATGATTCTGTAATGTGAGCCTTTCAGAAATTAAAGTGGCCAGCCTTCTCACTCTCTCTGAGGTTGTGAGGAACAGATGTTTCCCACTAGAGCGAGGCTAGCGTCAGACTGTAGGGTGAGAACGCGAGGCAGGATGTGGTGCAGACCGCCACAGACACAGATTAGAGTCCCTTTTCAGCCAGTTCCCAGCTGCCAACTTCTAGCCACTTAGCATTGCTGTGACTCAGTTTCCTTGCCAGTTAAATGGGTATGATAATCATACCTACCTCACAGACTTGTGAGGAGAATTCAATCAATTAATACATGAAAAGCATTTAGTACAGTGCCTACCACTTAGTAGGCATTTATTTAACCAATGCCAGGGAGAACAAAGGAGTCCAAAGAGGCAGAAGAAAAAAAGAAAAGTGTCTGATTAGGTATGGAATTCCAGATAGCCTGTTTTCTCCTTAACCCTACCGACAAGCTCCCCAATTTAAAAATGGCAATAAATACACACTAAATCTTATTTATTGTATTAAAGGGAAAAAGTAAAATTTAAAAATTGGTAAGCTCTGCCAGACATGTAAAACCAGTCAAATGATATAATGAATCAAATCTTCCCCCCCCCAAAAAAGATACATGAGTGTACTTAACACAATGTAGGAGAAGGAACACAATTTGGGGGGCAAGAAATGCTTTCATTTTCAAAATAACAGAAACATACCTTGAACACTCCTCTGCCCAGATTGCACTGGCCAATGAAAAAACACTGATTATGTACTTTGTACTGCATACTGCGATGGAAACACACTTCTCTCTTTCCTGTATCTTTCACTTCTAGTGAGATTCTCTCTCAAGCCACAAGATACAGCCTGCCCAGAACCTATTTCTTAACTGTAAGTACTTTGAAATGAAGCACTTCTTTAAAAGCTTATCTTAGCCCTGGGGGCGGGGGGGAGTTTTTTTTTAAAGTATTTGATTTTCTTGCTATTATTTCTAACATGCAATATTTTGAGGTTCAGCCGAAAGACCAATGTTCTCTTATCTAATTGCTTTAAATTTAGTTAAGTTAGTCAAATTCAACATGTGCCAGGCATGTGTGAGATGCCATGCTTTTCATAAGGTAGTCTTGAATCCTCATCAACTACTGCTTTCAGCAGGATACATATATTAGGCATTGTGTTTATAACTTGATCATTAATTTCACTCTTTATTTCATACATAGGCATGTTTACTTGTGCTAATCTAATTTCTTTGTCTTTTGAAACTATTTTGCTTGATTTTTTTTCCATTAGAAAAAGAAGATGGGATTTTATAGATTTAGCTAATGAATCATGAGAATCCTTGAATTTTTGGTATGACAGTAAGAAAAACAGACTAGAAGGCTTCAAACTTAAATTCTGGTGCTTTATTTATATGTATAAAGAAAGAGACCCTTCTCACCTCACATTTGTTAACTTCTGAGATGAGAAATTAGGAAATGGAAATGTTTCAAACAAAGCAAAAAAAAATTAAAATTTAACACTGATAAACACTAGAAAGAAGAGGAAAATCTAAGCGATATATTAATATTAATGTAATTAATGTAGTAGATTAATACTAATTAATATTAATAAGATAGGGGCTGTCCTTCTCAAGAGTGAGGTTTTCCAGGGCAGGGGAGACAGGTATAAGGTTAGTTGTAACTAAAACTAACGGATGATATTAGGGTGTTTAAAATGTGGGCCAAATCCTGCAAGGTTTCTGGGCATTGAGGTCATTCCATGAAAGGGGTCTTCTAAAGAAAGGGGTCTCCGACCCTGTGCGCCCGGGGCCTGTGCTCCGCAACGGGAGAGGCCACAACAGTGAGAGGCCCGCGTACCGCAAAAAAAAAAAAAAAAAAAAAAGGCACTTCCCATACTTCCTGTCTTAGGAAGTCACATTTAATGCAAGTGAGCTAAATGAGAGAGTGAACCATGAAAAAGGATGACTTAGAATCTGAAAAATCCTGGGGAGAAATAAAGAAGAGATTCGGGTGGATAAAAACCCAGCAGGTTTAGAGAACAACTAGCCCAAACTGGGCAAAAGAAGATAGAGGTTTTTAGGAAGGAGCAATCCAGGGAAAACAGAATTCCCAAGATTTGAAACTGGCATCGAGAAGATGATTAAAGCACGTAATAAGTGAATAGAAACTTCAGAGAATAAAACAAAATCCTGGCTCTTCAGTTAACTAACTCTGTGACCTTCTGCGTGTTGCTTTCCTGCCTGGCAGTTTCATCACTCATAAAATAAGGTTAATAAGAGTCATTCCTCATAGGGCTGTCATGAGGACTAAGTTAATACTTACAGAGTGATTAGAAAAGTGCCCAGCAACTAGTAAGGGTGTATTAAATGGATAAAGAAAAATGAAGTTTGGCTCTGCCTTTAAAACTAGTCACAGTCACAATAATATTCATACTGATTTTTTAAAAAACTAATTAGATTCAACGATTGGGCAATGTACACGTTTCTTAATTACGGGTACAGAACAGGATGTGAGTTTTATCAATTTCAAAAACACAAAGGTAAAAACAGAGAGGTCATCTGAGTGCAGTGGGATGCCAGTGAAACCAGAGACACACAGCTCAGTTCCTGGGTTCCTACTGAGCCGTCACACAGGGACCAAGGGACACACTGGGTCAATTGAGTCCTCCTCTTCAGCATGCTTCTCCCAAGTGCCAGGCAAGCCTGTGATAAAAGAAATTTTCAAATATTGAGATACAGGGAAGTCATTCTGGCTTATGCATGAGTTAACTTGAATTTTATGCTAACTAAAATAGCCTGTTTGTGGCCTATCAAACTTACATTGTACATCTGCTTTAATTATTATAGAAAAGGGCACACTGACCAGTAGTAAAGAATGTCCAAGTGAAAAAAAAAGATTAAATGCCTCTCTTCCTGGGACACTAACCCTGGTACTCCTTTGATGATAAGACTCCCTTCCCAGGTGCCAAGGCCATGCTGACTTGTGCTGATCTATGTGTTTTGTTTTGTTTTTTTTTATATGTGCTGATCTATGTGTGTTTTGTTTGTTTGTTTGTTTTTGAAACCTTGAAGATATGTATCCCTAACTTGTTTAATGTTCTTTGTTCTGACAAGATATAAAACTGTGCTGGAAATCATGCTTCTCCAGAGCAGCTTCTCAGAGTAATCTGGGAAGCTGGCTTCCAGGCTAATCCTTAGTTTGGCTCAAATAAAACTCTTTTGTTATCAGATATTGTTTGTTGATTATTTTCGTTAACACTGTGCTACCACAGGTTGAATCTCTGCAGTTTCCGCTCCAGTCTGTCAAGATGAGTCCCATCATTTTATATGATTTTGTCTATCCTGAGGCATGCACCCACTCCCTATTTCAGACAAGGCCAGTCTGCAATAAAAAAGAACAAAGATGAGACAGAAAGAGATCGCAACCCTATTCAAGTCCCTGGTTCCAGTCATTTTGAAGGACTGTTTATATCCCTACCCTCAGGCTCTTGCTTCTTATTTTTACGTTTTGTTTGGGAAAAAGGGGCAGGTAAGTGGGTTCTGTTACTTGCAGCCTATACACAGCCTCTCCCTAATGGAAGTTACTACATTTCATGAAGAAAGCTGGGCCTGTCTACAAGTCTGTAGCCACTGAGTATGCAGACAGGGTCCCTCCAAGAAATGGAGAATCTTCCATCTAGCTGCAGAAGGAAAGGAATTTAAGCTGCAGTTAGGATTCCCACAATAAGATATAGGGAAACAAATGTCACAACTTCTTCCATAGCACCTCCTCATTATCATAAAACTGTGCTATCAGTTGCAACCTTCTGGAAATGTATTTCCACCAGATATAAACTGACAAGTTGCTGGCATGAGCTGGGGGTGAATGAGCATCTAAGCACAGAAGTAGATTTTCACAGAAATTGGTTTTGTAATATTGATCTTCTCCTTTACCAAGCATGTTGTAAATCATCTGGTCTTTATTGGTTCCTTTTCCTTCCCCGGGAGAGAATGTTTGGTTAGAGAAATAACTACGTGAGCTGGACCCCTTCTCTGTGCTGCACTTACTGCATGAGCCAGCTCCTCCCCATTTAGAGGTAACAGACTCTTAGTCTTCTCTCCACAGGAAGGTTAATGACTTGTATACGTTAACTAAAAAACAAGAGCTCATAAACCAAAATGATCTTTGGCATCCATACTTTTTCGGACAGGATATGACTTCTGCAGAGCTGCCAAGATTTCTAACAACGTTTATAACAATGGGCCCAGAGGACAAGCAAAGGAAGTCAAGATTCATTTACACGTGACCTGATAAAAACCTGAGAAATAGAAATGTTTTGCCCTCATGTGCATCTGGAAATGCTCAATTTTTCTATGAAAATTTTTATATCATGGCCAGTTTTCTGGCTAGAATAATATTAATCATAATTTCACAAGAAACTGGCCCTCTATTTGATATGAATGATAGCTCCAGTTATTCCAGATGCTGATTAGAGAATGGCATGGAACACAGAGCTTAGCTCCAGCTGTTTCCTTTTTAAGAATAAAAAGGATTTCTAACTCACGGCTTTTAAAAATTTGACATATGATTCACATACCATAAAATTCACCCTTTTAAAGCACAGTTCAGTGGGTTTTGGTATATTCACAAGGTTGCGCAAAGCTGGGGCTGTGGGTTGGGTCTCAGTTCCTCTCCACATAAGTACAAAATAGATAAACGAAGATAAACCAGAAACTAAAGAGACAGGGGATGGATAGGAAAGGGGGGGTGAGGGGATGGTAACAGGACAGCAGAGATGAAGAGGGAGTGACCTTTTTCTGAATAGATCTGACATTACCACACCAAAGGGGACAGGAAAGAAAATAAGTAACCTAAGTAACTTCGGAAAACAGTGTTTTGACTTGATCCTGTAAAGCTAAAAAAGCAAAAAGAACTGTACACAACACTGTAGTCTAGTTGGTAAATTGGTTTCTCACAGAGGTGTCGGTTAGCAGTTCTGAAAGCATCATGTGTACATAAAAGGGTTGGACTGAACAAATAAGTAAATATATTGTAGATAATGAAAGCTAAGTTTTTCACTGTCTGAAAAAGAACTTAAAATAAGGCAAGGAGGAAAGTTAGAATTAAACCTCGTGGAACTGAATTAGAATTAGAGGTATCAGTGTGAAGTCACAGTTTTGATTGATAATGATGGGTGTATGTACGCATATCCATATACGTACATGTATACACATTCATTCATGTGTATGAGTAAATATACATATATCACCTCTCTTTACTGAAGGAGTCTAAAAGCAATGAGAATCCAACAGCAGTGAGCCCGCCTAGCGCCCAGATCTTTTCTAAATGCCGTTCTCCAATGAAAAGACCCAGGGCTCCTTGGAGAAGAGGTTAATTCCACATAGGTACTCTTCAAACATGTCAAAGTCATGAAAAGCAAGAAAAACCTGGGGTACTTCTCCAGATCAGAGGAGACTCAAGAGAGAGATGACAACTAAATGCAGGGTGGAATCCTGGATTGGATCCTTGAACAGAGAATGGAAAAACTATTAAGATTCAAATAGTTTTGTCGGTGGTTGAGTTAATGTTCTTGTACCAATGTTAATTTTCAATTTTTGATCATCTTACTATGGCTATATGAGATGTTAATTTTAAAGGAAGCTAGGTGAAGGGCATATGAGAACTCTTCTATTTCTGCAACTTTTCTGTTAAGTCAAAAATTGTTTCAAAATTTTTAAAAAGGTTTACTTCACATAGAATTCACTGTCGTTGAGTGTTCTTCTCTCGTTGCCCCCAGCGTAGCTCAAAGGGACAGACTGTGTAGTTAAGCTCTTTTATCCCTTACTCTGGGTAGCATAGCAGGCTAAACACAGACTTGACATGATTTGACCCTTTCTTTCCTGTATTCTTTCAGGCCTGGGACCAGGGTGAGATAAACAAAATGCCTATGGGCACAGAATTTAAGAAGACACTCACTCTTAGCGAAATTGCTGGGCCAAAGGATAAGTCTATTTTTTGATTCTGCTATGGATGTATAGCCAATACTGCCTGCCAAAAAGAGAGTACCAATTTATAATGCCACCAAAAATCTATCATCCATTTCGCAAAACCTTGTCAATACTGGATGTCACCTGGGTGGGAGGTGTGCGGGGGGGATCATTGTTTCAGATTATAGTTGGTATCTCAACAGTCTTTCAGTGATATCAGCTAACATACATCGAACATTAAAATGGACTAAGCCTGACTTCCCTGGCGGTCCAGTGGCTAAGGCTCCACGCTTCCACTGCAGGGGGCTCGGGTCCTATCTCTGGTCAGGGAATAGGATCCCACGTGCCGTGTGGCGTGACCAAAAAAATTTTTTTTTAATTTAAAAATAATAATAAAATAAAACAGACTAAGCCTTATCAATGACACCCAATGACTTTGGTAGGTAAACCTTCTTCTTCTAATTTTAGAGGTAAGGAAACCAAAGTTTAGACTTTTTAGTTGACTCTCCAAGTCCACACAGCTAAGAGGTTGAACAGCGAGGATTTTATCCCGTCAGCTCAGCTACAAACTATGGCACTTTTTCCTACATCACGCCCAATCTCTTTATACCGTTTCTTTTACATTTGAATTTCTTCCTTTTGAAACATCTGTTTGTAACATTTTGATTTATGATTCTGTAATGTGAGCCTTTCAGAAATTAAAGTGGCCAGCCTTCTCACTCTCTCTGAGGTTGTGAGGAACAGATGTTTCCCACTAGAGCGAGGCTAGCGTCAGACTGTAGGGTGAGAACGCGAGGCAGGATGTGGTGCAGACCGCCACAGACACAGATTAGAGTCCCTTTTCAGCCAGTTCCCAGCTGCCAACTTCTAGCCACTTAGCATTGCTGTGACTCAGTTTCCTTGCCAGTTAAATGGGTATGATAATCATACCTACCTCACAGACTTGTGAGGAGAATTCAATCAATTAATACATGAAAAGCATTTAGTACAGTGCCTACCACTTAGTAGGCATTTATTTAACCAATGCCAGGGAGAACAAAGGAGTCCAAAGAGGCAGAAGAAAAAAAGAAAAGTGTCTGATTAGGTATGGAATTCCAGATAGCCTGTTTTCTCCTTAACCCTACCGACAAGCTCCCCAATTTAAAAATGGCAATAAATACACACTAAATCTTATTTATTGTATTAAAGGGAAAAAGTAAAATTTAAAAATTGGTAAGCTCTGCCAGACATGTAAAACCAGTCAAATGATATAATGAATCAAATCTTCCCCCCCCCAAAAAAGATACATGAGTGTACTTAACACAATGTAGGAGAAGGAACACAATTTGGGGGGCAAGAAATGCTTTCATTTTCAAAATAACAGAAACATACCTTGAACACTCCTCTGCCCAGATTGCACTGGCCAATGAAAAAACACTGATTATGTACTTTGTACTGCATACTGCGATGGAAACACACTTCTCTCTTTCCTGTATCTTTCACTTCTAGTGAGATTCTCTCTCAAGCCACAAGATACAGCCTGCCCAGAACCTATTTCTTAACTGTAAGTACTTTGAAATGAAGCACTTCTTTAAAAGCTTATCTTAGCCCTGGGGGCGGGGGGGAGTTTTTTTTTAAAGTATTTGATTTTCTTGCTATTATTTCTAACATGCAATATTTTGAGGTTCAGCCGAAAGACCAATGTTCTCTTATCTAATTGCTTTAAATTTAGTTAAGTTAGTCAAATTCAACATGTGCCAGGCATGTGTGAGATGCCATGCTTTTCATAAGGTAGTCTTGAATCCTCATCAACTACTGCTTTCAGCAGGATACATATATTAGGCATTGTGTTTATAACTTGATCATTAATTTCACTCTTTATTTCATACATAGGCATGTTTACTTGTGCTAATCTAATTTCTTTGTCTTTTGAAACTATTTTGCTTGATTTTTTTTCCATTAGAAAAAGAAGATGGGATTTTATAGATTTAGCTAATGAATCATGAGAATCCTTGAATTTTTGGTATGACAGTAAGAAAAACAGACTAGAAGGCTTCAAACTTAAATTCTGGTGCTTTATTTATATGTATAAAGAAAGAGACCCTTCTCACCTCACATTTGTTAACTTCTGAGATGAGAAATTAGGAAATGGAAATGTTTCAAACAAAGCAAAAAAAAATTAAAATTTAACACTGATAAACACTAGAAAGAAGAGGAAAATCTAAGCGATATATTAATATTAATGTAATTAATGTAGTAGATTAATACTAATTAATATTAATAAGATAGGGGCTGTCCTTCTCAAGAGTGAGGTTTTCCAGGGCAGGGGAGACAGGTATAAGGTTAGTTGTAACTAAAACTAACGGATGATATTAGGGTGTTTAAAATGTGGGCCAAATCCTGCAAGGTTTCTGGGCATTGAGGTCATTCCATGAAAGGGGTCTTCTAAAGAAAGGGGTCTCAGTCTCTCTTCAAAGCTTGTCCACCAAGATTCCCATTTCAATTCCTCCTGCCTCCATTTTTCCTTTTTCCGGAGTGGGCCCCCACCAACTTGTTTCATCACCTGTCTGCTCTGTGGCATCAAAGACAACATGAAACAAAACAGCTGAGTTGGGCTTCGCTGGTGGCGCAGTGGTTGAGAGTCCGCCTGCCGATGCGGGGGACGCGGGTTCGTGCCCCGGTCCGGGAAGATCCCACATGCCGCGGAGCGGCTGGGCCCGTGAGCCATGGCCGCTGAGCCTGCGCGTCCGGAGCCTGTGCCCCGCAACGGGAGAGGCCACAACAGTGAGAGGCCCGCGTACCGCAAAAACAAACAAACAAACAAACAAAACAGCTGTGTAGTCCCTCAGTGATGGGTAGAGCTACCGGCTGTGGAGAGGAAACTACAGACTCTCCTGAACCCCTACCGTATCTAACACAAGCGCTACACACTTTGGGTACCCAGTAATGTTTGCTAACGTGGGTTGGATCTGCAGTTATTCTTAACAGAAGAGAAATAAAAACGCCCCGGGTCGTGGGTTACAAAGTGTCCTCTGTAAGGGCACTGATGCTGGAATCTCCTGAGATGCCAGGCCTCTGCATGGGCAGGCAGCCCAGGTGTGAGTGGGGCTAATTCAGCCTATGCTCCTCGGGAAAGCTGGAGGCCCTGGCATGGCTACATCTGCCTGGAGAAGGGGATGGTATTTTTCTAATTCTCACCAAGCTGTGTCTATGCAGAGGGCCACATTTCTCTACATGACAGCACCCTATGTCATAGGGGCAGCAGCCCTGAGGGTGCTCGGTACAGATTCCTGGACCCCAGCCCATCCCACCTAAATCACAATCTCGGAGGACAGTGCCCAGGAATCTACATCGTAAACAAACCCTCTAAGTGGCTTTTACGCACAGTAAGCATTGAAGACCACTGAACAGAGGAGACAAGCCTGTAGACAAGGTCCCAGGAATTCTTGGAAACACTACTGGGCCCTAAAATGATTTCAGGGAAGTTGTCTTTCGTTATCTTCCCCTTAACTCCTGCTTTCGATCTTTTACCTTGAATGGTTAAGGCTAAAGACTACTGGGTATTTAATGGCTGAAGCAAAGAGATTTGCAACCGTTTAGGATATTTTGAGTTCGTTTTTATTTTATATTTTATTGCAACCTAAAGGATCCCTAGAATTGTGAAATGATATTTAAACCACAGAGCTGCACAGGAGTAAGCGTGCTTGTGTTCTCTTCTGTTTGATAGCTATCAGGGAGCTCTTTCTGGAGTAAGAAATCTCATGTGAGAAGTTACAAGACCTCTTTCAGAATAAGCCACATTGGTCAAAAAGAAGTCTGGGGCCCTGGTTCCTAGTGCTGTTGTTCTGGGCTGGGCCGGATAGAGTAGCCTTCCCCACTGCTGTACGTAACCTTCACTAGAGGTGAATCTTGAAACCTCCCGGGGCCCCCAATCTCTGCTCAGTTCTAGGTGCTAAAGTCCACAGAAACACCTGGGGTGCCCCAGTTTTCCATATTCAAAAAAGGAAGCCGAAAGAAACAGAAACCGAGAGCTTTTGACTTTGGGGCTAAAGACTGTTGAGGCCACTACACTGAGAAAGTAAACTGTGGTACAGACTAACTGGCAGTCAGCACATGGATATTTCCCACGAAGCTGCTGGCTACAAAATGTGCAGATTACCATTGACTGAACTTCAAAGGCACTCAGAGAATGCTCCAGTCTCTGCTTTAAGGGCTATCAGCAGCCAATCTGAATACACAGATATATAAAGTATGTACTGAGTGAGGACAGTTAGGAAAAGGAAAGGATGGTTAGATAATTGCAGGCAAGTTTTTATTTTGAAATCTTCAGATCATTCTATTCAAAATCACAGCATAGACTTCTTAAAAAAAATAAGCAAGTTAAATGAACATGTTTTTCCTGAGAGAGATCATGGGAAGGGTATAAGTTCATTCAATCAGCAAGTAGTTACTGAATGCCAGCTTGTGCCAGGCACTGGCCAGGGGCTAAGGAGAAAAAAATTCAGACAGCTATAGGATAATCAGCACAACCCTTTACTATCTTTTCTTTTTTTTTTTGTCACTGCATTTGCTTTTTGTTTCCAACATGGGTATTTCTTGTGTTGATTATAAAAGGAATAAATGCTAATTGTAAAAAAAATTTTTCAGACAATGCACAAAATTATAAAGATAAAAGTTAAAAATATCTACCAGCCAATCACCTAGTGATAACCACCGAACATTTTGTATAGCCTTTCCTGTCTTCTTCTGATATTTGATTATTAAAAAGAAATACAAAAGAAAGTTTGAATTTCCTTTTTGTAAAGCATTTCCTGCAACGCCTCTTCTTCCCAGGCCCCAAATATGGGAAGCTATCACCCAAAACTATGGTTTCTGTCATGTGAGTACTGGGGTTTGGGACATAGGATGTCTGGCGGTCTAAAGGAGTTCTAGGGAGAACTGCCACTGCTTAAGTGATCTTCAGGGCTCAGCACTAGCCTGTGTCTGATGTGCACCGGCTCCAGCGGGCATCACGCACTAAGACCGCGGTAGCCGGCGTGTTAATGCGCACCTACTGTGTGCCAGGCCCTGCGCTAAGCTTCTGCGTTACCTCAGAGAACACAGCCCACAAAAATTCCCTGCCCTTGTAGAGCTTACGTTCAGGACTGGGAGCTTCCTTTTCCCCAAACCAAGGTGATTATTGTAAAAACGGTGAGCAACAGAAATGGCACAACTGCAATTTCTTTATCTCCTTTTTCATGAATCCACAGAACGAGTTTGTTTAGAAAGCTGTGGCTGCTTCTTACTAAAATGAAAACCAGGCATGTGCACTAGAAGCAGAATCTGGGGACCACCTAGAAGGTGTTAAAATCACTGGGGCCAGGGGCAGGGGGTTGGTGATGATAGTTTCTTTCTGTCTTACTTCCTGATCAAAAGTGAGCTGATCAGCCCACTCATCTGATGAAAACTTTAAAAAATGTATTACAAATGCCTGGTGAGACGGAGCGGCCGCGGCTGGCGGAGCGGCAGGGTGCCGGGCAGCGGCGCCCCGACCCTGTCTCAGACCCCGGGCTCCCTCGCGCCTGCCCGGCCAATCTCGGCTCCCACCAAGTCCGGCAGGTCCAGCCGCCTACGGCGACAGGGACCAGCCCGGGTCCCAGCCTCGCGGACCCTCCCCGCGTCCGCGAGACGCAGCCGCCTGGAGCTGGCCGACCCTGCCCGGGGGTTCCGCGCTGCCTGCCCGGAGGGATTCGGGGGCAAAAAGTCGGATCCCAGCAGAGGAGATGGCCGGGTACACAACTCACGTACTGGGAGGCGGAACGTGGGTGCCTGGCGGAGAACACCTTCTGCACCGCCACGCTGCGCGCAGTCACCATCCTGAGGGGCGAGAGGTCACGGCGGTGAGAAGCCCACCCCACCCTCCGCCCCTCCCCGCTGAAGCCCCCGGCCCTGCTCTTGCCGAGGCCACACCTCCCGCGTGCACCGGAAACGGGGAGCGAGTGGATTCTCCGCCCCAAAGGGAAAAGCGGAGGCTGCTGATGGGCCCGGATGGTTTGATAACTTGGTTCAACCTGACACCGGCGCGCCCCGCCACCGGCGGACTGTCCTGCCCTTGTCCCTTCTCCCTGCAAGGGAGCCAGAGCACAGCCAGAGGCAAGTTCGCTTCGTTCCATCACCTGATGATCCTACCCTTCAAGATAGACTCCTGCCTACAAAGACACCCACAGATAACGCAGGCCCTGAATGATCGCCCGCCGCCACCTTCCCTCCTCCCCCCCATTTTTGTTCACTTACTAAACCTTCTTTCGCAGTGTTTTCTGTGAGATCCACGGTGGTTAGCCTCTCTTTTTTATTGTAAAAGCAGTAAAAAGCCATTATGGCGCATTAAAAAATAAAGCAAAAACCAAAATATAAAACCACTTTAATGCATATAAAAGGACAAACCTAATACATTTTAAATAAGCTTCAGCTATTCTGAATGCATTTTATGGTGTTTTATACGAAAAAGAGAAATTCTTTAGGATGGTTCCTAAGAATTATAAGGGGGAAATGCACCCGTAGTTTAAAAATCTTCTTATGGCTATGTTTACATTATATACTACTTGGATTTGGGACTGTACGTTTTACAGCTTTTGTAACAGATTGCTTTTGTATTTTTCACTCTAAGTCCTATGGGGGCTCTCCTCTTCCCATATTCTCTTATGTTTCGTTTTCTTATTTTTTAGAAATAATTTCAGATTTATGAAAAATGTTGGAACAATAACACACAAAAAGACAAACAATAACAAATGTTGGCTACGATGATGGAACCCGCAAACAAAATGCAGCAGTTTTGGAAAACAATGTGAAGCAGTTCGAAATGCTAAACATGGCCTTGGTGGTATAGTGGTGAGCATAGCTGCCTTCCAAAATGCAAAACATAAAGTTAGTATTTTGACCCAGCAATTCCACTTCTAGATAGACACCCAAGAGGAATGAAAACAAATGTCCGCACAAAAACCTGTGTGGTACGCAGATAGTAATAGGAGCGTTATTCATGATAACAAAAAAGTAGAAGCAATCTAAATGACCATCAGCTGATCAATGGACAAACACAAAATGGTATATCCACATATCCACACAATAGAATATTATTCAGCAGTAAAAAAAAAAAAAGAAAAAAAGGGCTTCCCTGGTGGCGCAGTGGTTGAGAGTCCGCCTGCCGATGCACTGCGCGTCCGGAGCCTGTGCTCCGCAACGGGAGAAGGCACAACACTGAGGCCCGCGTACCGCAAAAAAAAAAAGTACTAATGCATACTTGTGGTAAGGATGAACCTTGAAAACATTATGCTAACTAAACGAAGTCAGTTACAAAAAAAGCAGATTAGAGATTGTTTGGACGTAGGGGAGGCGAGAGGAAGTGGGGAGTGACTGTTAATGGATATGGGTTTTCTTTAAAGGATGTGTGCTAAAATATTTCAAAATTAGATTATGGTGGTGGTTATGCAAGTATGAATATACTAAAATCACTGAACTGTATCCATTTTAAACGATTGAATTTTATAGTATGTAAACTATTTCTCAATAAGATATTTTTTAAAATAATAGGGAGTTTCCTGACAGTCCAGTGGTTAGGACTCCACGTTTCCATTGCAGAGGGTGCAGGTTCAATCCTTGGTCGGGGAACTAAGATCCCACATGCACACGGCACAGCCTAAAAAATACAAAAATAAAAAAGTAATAACGCAGAGTCCCCATACACCCGTCACTGGCTTTCCTGGTTAATGTTTTACATAACAATAGTACAAATACTGAAACCAGGAAATTAATATTGGCAAACTGCTATCACCTAATTAATCTACAGATCTTATCCAAATGTTACCAATTGTCCCACTATTGTCCTAAGAAAGAGAAAAGCAGCTCTTGCCATCGTGGAGCTGGCCCAGTGCTGTGAGCTATGCTTTGGTGTTGCAGCAAGCTGGCCTGGCACTCACACCAGGTCTTTTTTTTTTTTTTTTTTTGAGATATAATTGACATATAACATTATATTAGTTTCAGGTGTACAACATAATGATTTGATATTTGTATATACTGTGAAATGATCACCACAGTAAATCTAGTTAACATGCATCACCACACAGTTACAAAATTTTTTCCTGAGATGAGAACTTTTAAGATTTATTCTCTTAGCAACTTTTAAATATACAATACAGTGTTATTAACTATAGTCACCATGCTGTACATTACAGCCCCAGGACTTATTTATTTTACAACTGCAAGTTTGTACTTTTAGACCACCTTCACCCATTTCTCCCACGCCCTACCTCTCACCTCTAACAACCATCAATCTGTTCTCTGTATCCATGAGTTTGGTTTGTTTGCTTGTTTTAGATTCCACATATAAGTGAGATCATATCGTATTTGTCTTTCTGTGTCTGACTTATTTCACTTCGAATAATGCCTTTAGGGTCCATCCATATTGCCCTTCCCACTGGGTCTTGACGTTCCCTCTAGCACATGAACAATTTCACAGAACATCAACATCAGATAAAACCATGATGGATCAAATGAAAACACTAACACTCCGTAATCATATTTGAACACAGATGGACTTTAAACATTATCCAAGCCACAAAATACCAAACATTTGGGCTTCCCTGGTGGCGCAGTGGTTGAGAATCCGCCTGCCAATGCAGGGGACACGGGTTCGTGCCCTGGTCCGGGAAGATCCCACATGCCGCGGAGCGGCTGGGCCCGTGAGCCATGGCCGCTGAGCCTGTGCGTCCGGAGCCTGTGCTCCGGAACAGGAGAGGCCACAACAGTGAGAGGCCCGCGTACCACCAAACAAACAAACAAATACCAAATACCAAACATTTTCCTTTCCTGACTAATATGAGTGATTGCTGTTTCTTTACCTGTTGCAGGGTTAGGCTTGCTCTAGTCACCTTCACTCCCAGAGATAAGATTTATTAATATACCCAGTCATAGCATTATCTCCACTTTCCGGAGCACATCAGTATGTCCCATTACTGATAATATCAACTGTGGTCACTTGACTAAGATAGTGTCTGCCAGATTTATCCACTAGAAAGTTGCTGTTTTTCTCTTTGTAATTAATAAGTAGCCAGTGGGGAGATACTTTGAGATGTGTAAATATGTTGTTTCTCGTCATACTTTCAAAGTCTAATTTTAGCATCCATCTTTGAGTCTAATTTTAGCATCCATCTGTGAGTCTTGCCTATAACAATTATTACTGTAGTGTTTGCCAAATGGTGATCTTGTATTTCTGTCACTCTCTCTATATTCATTAATGGGAATTCTCCCTCATTTTATTTATTATTATTATTATTATTTTGGCCGTGCCATGTAGCCTGCAGATCTTAGTTCCCTGAGCAGGGATCGAACCTTGCCTCCTGCAGT
Organism: Physeter macrocephalus; assembly: GCF_002837175.3. Taxonomy (NCBI): domain Eukaryota; kingdom Metazoa; phylum Chordata; class Mammalia; order Artiodactyla; family Physeteridae; genus Physeter; species Physeter macrocephalus. The sequence continues at coordinate 73,022,264 of NC_041220.1, read as the reverse complement.
GGAAATGTGGAGTCTTAACCTCTGGGGACCACCAGGGAATTCCCCCCTTCTCCCTCAGAGTAAATAAAATTTACTCTTTTATTTATATCAGTAGAGAGTTACGGATAGTTTAGTCTATGAATTATAATCAGATATTAACCTTGTTTGGTTACACAAATTGTCCCAGATTTAGCCATTGGAAGAGCCATCAAGTTGGCTTTGAGGTCCTATCTCTAATCCATATTTGCACCCTTTTTTACTTTTTGGTACACAAGATGTTCTTATATAAGTTCTTATATAAGTATAAGATGTATCTTATACTTCCCTTTCCCAGCCCTGGAATCATCCATTTCTCTAATGAACTCAGGCTCTTTTTTTAATTGGAAAATGGTATTTAGAAACCAAGATTTGGGCACAAGGTGTGTTCACTGATAGTGGGTTGTTGTTGCTTCTAGGTCCTCTCAATGGAGAGGGCTAGGAAATATTTATGTATTCATACATATATACACATTTCTGTATCTCTCTGTGTGTATGGGTGTGTGTGTGTGTGTGTGTGTGTGTACTGTAAAGTTGTTGTTTGTTGCCTCAGTGGCTTTCTAAGTGCTTGTTTTGAACTTTTACCAAGTTATTGCCCACTTCTAAGTACCCATCCCCAGTACATGTGTTCATAAGCCTTATAATGACTTCCCCATCTTACCCTTTTCCTACTTTCCACGTTGACCCAGTTACATTTAAATTACCCAGTGAGAATGCTTCCTGCATGCCACAAGCAACCCCACTTATGACCCTCAATAAAGGCATTCGCCCATGAGTCCTGGCTCTGCTCTCTCGACGCCTGCTGTTACCAAACTTCAGGCTTTTAAGGGACTTTGCATGGCCCTCTGGGCATGTCATGCCTCCCCCTTTAGGACCTGTGAGTAGAATAAATTCTTTAATTTCATAAGCTTTTCTGAATGGGATTTCCGTAGCTGTGTCGGAGTGACCCTTAAAGACCCCACAAAGGAGTCTTACCCCCTCATTTACAACTGTGTGTGTGTGTAAATAACCATGAGTTCATACCACTGATTCCAATCCAACAGGACTCATACTAGCTGTCCTCCTTTCCTTATTTGTAATTTCTTTCTCTGACAGGGAAAAATCTCAATCTCATTATCCACAGTATATTATTCAAGCCATATATAGATAGATAGATAGATAGATAGATAGATTTCAGAATTGCTAATTCATACCCCTGTGAAAAACAAGTTTACTAACTAGAGTATAATATTTATGTCAGTTATTTTTTTAATAGCTTTATGTTATATAGTCAAAATACTTTCCAAGGTTATTTAGGTTACCTTTTTCTTCCTCAGTGTGGTTATAATATTAATTGTAATACAGTCAGGTCTATTTGTTACTGTTTATATTGCATTTTGGGATCCTGCCACATTCTGGTTGATTTTGACTATCCATTTATGCATTGACTTGATATGTGAAATATTAGCATGGTTGCAAGAGTCAGAGCTATATGAAAAGGTACACTTAGAGAAGTGTTGCCCCCAGCCCTGCTACTCCATTTCCACTCCCTCATTCTTTCCACCTCGTTGACCCTGAACATAACAAGTTTCATTTGTGTCTGGTTTATTCTTCCTGTATTTCTTATTGCACAATTGAACAGATACATGTGTGTTTTCTTATTTCCCTTTATTTCTTACATGAAGGATATCATACCAAAAACATTCTTTTGTACATTTTTTTTCCCACTTACATATATCTTGGAAGTTACTTCATGTCAGTTTATAGAGCTCATCCTCATTCTTTTTTTGATAGCTGCATAACATTCCTGCTGTGTGGGTGTACCATAGTTTATTCAACCTGTCTCCCATATAGTGCTTACAATTATTTTGCAAAAACAAACAATGCTGCTAGGAATAACCTCATGCATATGTGTTTTTGCATTTTTGGAGGTATATCTTCAGGATGAATTTCTAGATATGGGATTACTTGGGCAAATGGTAAGCGTAAGTGTAGTTTTGTTAAGTATTGCCAAAGTTCCTTCCAAAATGGTTGCACCAGTTTGCATTCTCACTGGAAATATATGAGTACCTGCTCCTCCACAGCCTTGCCAAAAGAATGTCTTGCATACTCTTAACTTTTGCCACCCAACAAGTGTTTAATTTGCATTTCTTTAATATTGAGTGAGTTTGAACATCTTTTTTAATATACTTAAGGTCATTTTCATGTCTTCTTTTGTGAATTATCTGTTCCTGCCTTGTCATTTTGTCAACCTTGGGGCTTTTAAATTTCTCTCATTTTAAAGATTTTTTTTTTAATACTTAATGTCAGATTCTGTCCTCTCTTTGTGTACCTATAATCATTTTATTAAAACTTAGAAAAATATATGTTTGCAGACCACACTCACTAATGGGAAGGGAAATACCTAGAGCTGTTTTCTGATGGTGATAAAGTTCAACAGACAGAAGCCTTTAAAAAAACGTTTTAAAGCTTCTTCCTTCTTTCTAAAAAAAATAAAAATAAATTCGTTTAATAGTCATCCAAAAACACTGTGTCCTTCACATGAGGCTGTTTGCTAGGACTCAGGGGACCATTTATAATTATAGACCTGGTTAATTTACAGTTAGCTATGATGAAGCCTGGGCAGATTTAGACATGTTTGAACCATTGTTGATAGCTTTCAATTGTGTGGAAAAACATCCAAGATGTTGCCTTGTTTCATATACTGCTCTCTCTTTTTGTCCATGGGAACTACCAAACTAGCCAGGCATTACTGAGCAATGCAATCTAGAAAGAAACCCAGTTAATTCAAGAAATAGAAAAAGTGTAAAGTAATATGGAACAATGGAGGTAATTTGCTTGTTTTTGACCCTGCCCTATGAGGGAAATAATACAAGAAAGCATTAGTATAATCACATTGCCTGAGTATCTCAAAGTACTGTATTTTCAATTTTAGTGTTTTTCTTTTGTCCTGAATTCTGAAGTGGAAATGTATTACATCTCAGTGTCTAGCACACTGTGAGTGAATCAAGCATATAATAAGTACTTAATTCAAGAAGACAAGGAAAAGTACCTTCTATTAGACTACATTGAAGTTGGTGCTAAAGGAATAAATATGAAAAGAGAGTTCCAGTTCTCAAGGAGATCACAACAAACCAATGAAAATGCCACCCTGTAATAAGTGCTGTGATGAAGCAGGGCTCTAAAGCTAAGGGGCAAAGGGAGAGACAGGGACTGTGGAGTGAGCCAGAGAAGGATTTGAATTTCATAATTTACTTAAACTCTCTGAGCCTCCATTTCCTCATCAACTTAATAAAGATAATAATTCCTACTTAGCAGGGCTGTTGTAACATTAAGTGGACAGTGTGAGTCTAGCACAGTGCCTGATATAGGGTAGAATCTCAATGAATATTAGCTGATATTATTGCCAGTAGATATTTGTGGAAATCATCAAAAGAAATTTCCTTGCTGCATTTTTGTACATTTTAGCCATTCTCCCTGATACTAATGTGATTTTTTTATTCATTAAATTCATCCCTAGACTTTATCTCATAGAAGGTACTCATAGAAGGTACTTTTCATTGTCTTCTTGAATTAAGTACTTATTATATGCTTGATTCGCTCACAGTGTGCTAGACACTGAGATGTAATACATTTCCACTTCAGAATACAGGACAAAATACTCTCAATAAGCACAGAAGGTGGATAGGTCAGAAACCATTTCCATTTTTACAGATTAGTAGGAGGAAATTTAAATGACTAGTTAAATAACTAGGCTGATCAATGACTAGTCCAAGATCACACGGTTTAGGAAACCAGAATTTGAGCAAACATATTCTCACTTCAAATCAAATCAGTGTTGCACGACCCCACACTGCCTCTCATGATGGAGAGAAATTAGGACTAACCTAACAAAATGTACTTCATAATAAACTTTGCTGGGGCACACCATCAGGGCTTGCCCCTAACATGTACCAAGGGTCTGTCAACACTGACAGTCAGCACTGTCAGAGGGATACAGGCTCCAGGTAAATTTGAAGTGAAGGACCAACTTGGATGCAGGAAGATTGGAGAGGACTACTGTGATATTGTGGTTTTTAATACGAAATACATATTTGGTCTTCATTCCTGTTCATGGCACAGAGCTCCTAAAAGCTTTGGAATTTCTTACATGGTAAGAGCGATAATGGTGTCTTGTTATTCATAACAAGCCCCTCTCAACTACAGAGGAGTTTATGCTAATGAAGTGACTTTTTGGAAAGCCCTTGAGCGTGCTGGTTGCCAGGGAAACCAATCTTTGTTTAGAGGGTTGGAACTTTTAGCCCCAGCTCTCAGACTTCCAGGGGAGGGGAGAGGGGTTTGGAGACTGAGTTCAATCACCAATGGCCAATGATTTAATCAGTCATGACTATGTAATCAAGGCTCCATAAGAACCCAAAAGGACAGGGTTCAGAGAGCTTTTGGGTTGGTGTGCTGGGAGGGTGGCCCACCCCAAACTCCACAGGTTCTGAACCTCACCCTATGTATCTTTTCATCTGGTTGTTCATTCGTATCCTTTCATAGCCTTAGTAATATATCAATAATCTAGTAAGTAATCTATTTTCCTGAGTTCTGTGAGCCACTCCAGCAAATTTATCAAACCTGAGGAAGGGGTCATGGGAACCTCTGATCTAGTTGGTCAGAAGCACAGGTGACAACCTGATCTTACAATTGGCATCTGAAGTAGGGGAGGGAGGGCAGCCTTGTGGGACTGAGCCCTTAACACATGGAATCTGACACTGTCTCCTGTAGACAGTGTCAGAATTGAGCTAAATTGTAGGACACCGTATGGGCAGGCTCCCTAAGATGTCTGTTCTCTTGTTCTCTGTACATTCTCTGCTCGACCAGTCCCTGCTTCACCTACATTCTATTCAGATGACTGACCTTCCCTAATAAGCAAATACCTACGTACTTGCCCCCGGCCCCAGCTAGTGATTGTTCTAAGCTTTAGATCAGAATATCTCCCTGTGATAGCTTATCAAAGAGGTGGTGAGAGGCTGTGCTCCTCTGCTGGTTTCCCTGGTAACCAGTGAGCCAACCTGATGTCAATCCCCCCTAAAACTGGTAACCTCCCCCTCCCCCCATCCCCTGCCCTGGGAGCGAAGACTGGTGGGCTGTCACTCCAGGACCTTGCTTCAGAAATGTTAAGATCCCCCTATCCATTAAACCATTGATGTTTCTGTCACTGACTCTGGGCTCTTTCTTCGGTCTCTGGACAAGTACAGGGCTTGCAGGCCTGCAGGGTGCAACCCAATGGACCCCCAGCTGGTGTTGCAGAATCGCTTGGTGTGGAAAAAAGCTACCACACATTTGGTGATCACAGGTGACAGTGTTCTGTGAGTAGACAGAAAACAGGGGAGTTTTTCCTTTACAACTGCTCATCAGAAACAAGTCCACAACAAAAGGGAACATAAAAGAGAGGCAAGAGGAGAAAGGTTGCGAGTACACAAAAGCTGAGGATGGTGCAGTTTTACAGGAGTCTGTTTCCGTTCTACTCCTTTTGTCAACAGAAAAAAAATGCACAACGTGAGCGTTGTGAGTTAAGTTTTATTTGGAGCCGAATGAGGACTATAGCCTGGGAGGACAGCCTCTCAGATAGCTCTAAGGAACTGCTTCGAAGAGGTCGGAGGGGAGGTCACTAATACATGGTTTTAGTGAAGGGGGCACGTGCCATCAAGCACACATTTTGGCAGAAGGTTGCTGCTGGTCACGAGGGGCAGACACCTCTGTTAATGATTTTAGTGCTTTTCTAGAGATGAGAAGATATCAGAAATGGGGCTCATAAAATCTCCTAAAAAACATCTAACTCTCTGAAGGCCTGTCCTGACAGTGTTTCCCAGAGCACACAGCGCCCCGCATTCCTGATCACCGCCCTGAACTCCTTTCAGGGTGTGTTTAAGGTCAGCGACTGCAGTGGCCGGTGACTTCCTTCTTGTAGAACCAAACAGCGCGCAACAATTTTTAGTCGGCATGGTCATTATCACGGGTTTCCTCATTTGTTTCCCTGTCTTGTGTTGAGACCAGGCACCTGTTTAAAACAGTTCTTAACAACCCTGTTACGTTCCCTAACGCCAAGAGAAGAATCTGTCACGTTTTACCAGTTCAGTGAATCCCTTCCCCCAGGGGCCTCTGCAGAAATTCTGTTCTTCAAAGATCAACAAGTCACTTGGTCTAAATTGCCTCACTTGCCCGTGAAGCAGAGTCCCTCAAAACAGGCTTCCAAGAGCAACCTCCAGGCTACTTACACCCAGTTTTTCCTTTCAGACCAAAGCCACTAAGACCCTGCATCGAAAATGCAAGCTCCACCTCCGGTGGTCATTGTAACTCAGCCTGGAAGTGGTCCGGTTCCTCAAACCTCTAACTGGCAGACGGGCATGTGTGACTGCTTCAGCGATTGCGGCGTCTGTAAGTGCTGGGGAAAGTGCCCCCGTAACTGATGCGGAGGTGAATTACCGAAGACCCAATCCTTCCCTCATTCCTCCCTTATTGTGTAGTTAAACGTTCCCCACTGATGCCAAAGTACCCTGTGTGTCAGGCAATGCTTTGTTAACAGAAAAAGCCTGTACGGATTGTAAATTAATTCTTCTCCACCCTTCGAAGAATAGTTTTACTCCTAAAATAAGTTCTGGAGTTAAGATAACAGGAAAAAAGCTGATGACTCTAACAATGAACAGACTTGGCCTAATGACTATAAATAGACCACACATCCTATTAAAAGAGACATTTCAAGTTTTACTTGATTAAAAAAAAAAAAGACTGCTCTTGTTACACATAAATTAAACTCATTATTTTATATTTACACTGTGCCCAGTAAACAAGGGATAATTTTCATCCATGGTTTCAGCATGAGCTCAGAGGAGAATTATTTTATTTGTACATTTAGCTTTGTTATACACCTAAGAATAAAGAATTCTAAAGGCAATTAACTTCTCATTGGGTAAAATATCTCTGACTCTCCTTGTTTTTTGTTTTGTTTCTTTTATGAGCGCTCTCCAAGTAAACTTGGGAGAGAGGAAGTTTGAGAGAAGATGGGGGTGTCAGAGAGGTCAAATGCTTAGCTCTCAACACCAAGCAGGAAATAAACGAACCTGCCTATATAACAAGTTTCGCTCTGAGGTTTTTTTGTTTTTGTTTTCCGGCCTCTTTGAAGTCTGCACAGTGTTCTGAGACAGGAAAGGAAACCTTGTTAACCTTTAACTTATCAGTAGAATTGAAATTTGAAATCGAGTTAATAATTACATTGAAAAGCATAAAGGGGGGCTTCCCTGGTGGCGCGGTGGTTAAGGGCCCGCCTGCCAATGCAAGGGACACGGGCTCAAACCCTGGTCCGGGAAGACCCCACATGCTGCAGAGCAACTAAGCCCGTGCGCCACAACTACTGAGGCTGCGCTCTAGAGCCTGCAAGCCACAACTGCTGAAACCTGCGCGCCTAGAGCCTGTGCTCCGCAACAAGAGAAGCCACCGCAATGAGAAGCCCGTGCACCGCAACGAAGAGTAGCCACCGCCTTCTGCAAGTAGAGAATGCTCCGCAACAAGAGAAGCCACCGCAATGAGAAGCCCGTGCACCGCAACGAAGAGTAGCCACCGCCTTCTGCAAGTAGAGAAAGCCCGAGCGCAGCAACGCAGACCAAATGCAGCCAAAACTAAAGATAAATAAATAAAATTTTTTTTAAAAGTAGATTGTAAAATAATATTTAAAGTAATATTAGATATTAAAAATAATATTTTTTAAAAAGCACAGAGGGAAAGAATTACCTAGGAAATGGAACAGTTGGGTTTATTGATTTGCTCTCATTGTCCTACTGGATGACCTGGGGTGATGACTTACACTTCTCAGGACATTAGTTCAACATCTGCATTTCCTAGTGATAATGAAACCACAATAATAAAACCTTCTAAAGATGAAAATTCTAATCCCCTAACCCCTAGCATTGTTACTCGAATAAGTGAATTACAAGTCCTAATATGAGCTTAATATCTTCATACAGAATTTCTTAATTGTAGATCTGACCAAATCATTCTCCCTTCTTAAAATATTTCAGAGGTTCCTCATGACTTCCATGACCCATTCTGAGCACTCGTACTTCCTCGTTATCCAGTCTCCAACCCGCCGTGGGTCCAGCTTCATTCCCGTCCCATCCCTGGCTCCAGCCATGCTGAATGAAAACCAGCCATTGCCGAGACATACCATGTTATCTAAAGAGGCTCTTTTCCCTTACCTCTACCTATAAAATTCCTAATCATCCTTCAATATTCAGATCAAGCAACATTTCCTTCCCAGAGCACTGGAGGCCCCATTTGTGTGAGTGACTCCTTGGCATCCTGAGTAGTTTTCTGTTGGAGAACTTTTCATATTATCTAACTTCCCTTCTAGACTTCAGACAGAGGCATTGTCAGTACTGAGGATTACCTCTGGAACATGGCTAGGTTTCAGTGAATCATTCAATACATGGATGAAGGCAGTACTACAAAAACAATACAGACTTTCCAAGGTGTGGTTATTCCAGAAATGATTGGGTGGGGAGAAGGGAGAAGTTGATGCGATGCTGAGCAAAAGCAGTGAAGATGGACTTGGCAGCAGGATGTGTGACAAAGGCCCCAGGATTTGGACCGCCATTCATGAAAGCACACTAACTTTCAACTGTGGTGGGGGCAGAGTGGAGTAATTTGTACCTCTGATTTCATGTGTCCAGGTCTCTGTGGCATATTTTGCTTCACGTGTCTTGCATATCAAGTTGCATCTGATATGAATGAATGCTGTCTGTGTGGAACAAGTGTTGCAATGAGGACCCTCTACAGGACTCGATACGGCATCCCGGTGAGTCTCTTACGATACTGTATCATTCAAGTATGCGCCCACGTTCAAAATAATTGTTATAAACATGGAGACAATTTGATGGTACCCATCATCTGAATTTGATTAGTAGGAGTTTCCTAGCATCTGCAACCTTGTATTCCATTACTGTAGCAATAGATCCTCTGGTTATGGGACCTCCTTCTACGTTTCTGTGAAAACCTTAGAAAATAAACAACTCTTGTATTTGCAATGTATGTCATACAGTGGAAGAGGATTGTTCAGAGCCTACTATGCCCCAGGTATATTACGTATGTTACATCATTTAATCCTTACACCATCCCCGTAAAGTAAGTAGGCCCACCAGGCAGAATTCCTTCTTACTCGGGGAAGTCATTCTTTCTCTATTAAGGCCTTCAACTAATTAGATGAGGTCCACCCACATTATGGAGGGTTACTCTAAGTCTACTGATTTAAATGTTACTCTCATCTGAAATATTATCTTCACAGAAACATCTAGAATAGTGTTTGATCTAAAATCTGGGTACTATGACCTGGCCAAGTTGACACATAAAATTAACCATCACAGGAAACAAATATCAATAAATAGGCAGAATATTTTAGGAACTTATTTTATTCCATTGAAATTATTTTATTTTTTCATTTGAAAATATTTCTTACTTTTTAAATTATACAAAATAATACATATATAGGTAATTTTATGACAAATTCAAACACAGAGGTATATAAAATAAAAAGTGAAAATCTCTACTCAGTGATAAATTCTATGAGTAACTTGGTGGTCTCCTTCCTCAGGTTTTTTTTTCCTATGCCTATAAGGCATTACATATAGATTAGATGTAGCTATAGCTATAGATCTAGACATATGGGGTTTGGGATTTGCAGGGCTCTTTTATCGCTTTTTTTTTTTAATGAGTTCATACTATATTGTAACCTATTTTTTCCACTTAATATATGGTAGACCCCCTTTATGTCTGTAATACAGATTATTTTTAATGTCTGCATAGTATCCCATCATAGAGATAATACGTAATCACTTCCTTATTGATGAAAGGTTAAGTGATATTGCAGTTTAAATAGTTGTACGTATATGATTTTGTACATGCACTGGTATTTTTGTAGGATAGTGTACTAGATTAGATTAACAGATCACAGGATATGCACATTCAAAATTTGAAAAATACTGTCAAGTATCCCTTCAAAAAGATTATGTCGATTTATAATTTATTAATATTATATGTGTGCCAATATAATATTTTTTTCATGTTGCCTGTCACAGAGGCAAAAATGATATTTCCTTGTTGTTTTAGTTAAATTTTTATTAGATAGATCAAGCAACTTTTTGAAAATTTATTGTCCTTTTTCATTTCTTCTATAAATTATCTGTACATATACTTTGTTCATTTTTTATTGAGTTGTTTGTCTTTTCTAATTGATTTGTAGGAGCTCTTTATTTATTACACTATGACTATTTAACATGAAAGTTATCAACTTTTTCAAAGGCTTAGTACATAATCAATTTTTTTAAATGCTCATTAGGAGTTTGAAAAATTAATAACGGTCTGAAACTAAAACTTTAGTTGGTTTTGACAAAATTTGGAAGATTGGAACGAAGAGGAAGAAACAAAGATATTCTAAAGGCTTTGTCTGTCATTGATAGATAAATACACATTTTTTAATAAAAAGAACATTACTGAGGTATAACTGACTTTCAATAAACTGCATATATTTAAAATGTACAATTTGATAAGTTTAGACATATGTATATACCTGTGAAACCTCACAGTCAAGATAGTGAACATATTCATCACCCCCAAAATTTACTCACATCCCTTTGTAATCTTTCCTTCTTTCCCCTCCCCTCTTCCCCAAGTAACCACCAATATGCTTTCTGTCACTATAGTTTTCATTTTCTACCATTTTATATAATAGAACTATACAGTGTGTAGCTTCTTTCACTCAGTACAATTATTTTGGGATTCTTCAAATCGTTGTGTTGTGTAAACTTAAATGTGTTAAGAGGGTAGATCTCATGTTAAGTATATATTTTTAACCCTAACAATAAAATTAGGGAAAAAAAGAAAATATTTGAATGGCAAATAAGCACATAAGAAGATGTTCAACATCATCAGTCATTAGATAAATGCAAATTAAAACCACAATGAGATACCACTACACATCTATTGGGATAGCTAAAATTAATCAGCCTAAACCACACCAAGTGTGAGTGGATATGGAGGAACTGAAACTCTCATGCACTGCTGACTGGAATGTAAAATACAGTTTCTTAAAAAGTTAAATATACACCTACTTTTTGGCGCAGCCATTTTGCTCCTAGATATTTACCCTGCAAAAATATATATCCATACCAAGACTTGTACACAAATCTTCAGAGAAGTTTTGCTTGTAATAGCCCAAAACTAAAAACCACCCAAATGTCCCCCAGCAGGTGAATGGATAAACAAATTGTGATCTATCCATATAATAGAATACTACTCAGCAATAAAAAGGAATGAACTATTGATACCCACAACAATGTAGATGAATCTCAAGATAAATATAATGTTAATAGCCAGGACATGGAAGCAACCTAAGTGTCCATCAACAGATGAATGGATAAAGAAGATGTGACACATATATACAATGGAATATTACTCAGCCATAAAAAGAAGCAAAATTGAGTTATTTGTAGTGAGATGGATGGACCTAGAGTCTGTCATACAGAGTGAAGTCAGTCAGAAAAAGAAAAACAAATACTGTATGCTAACATATATATATGTTATCTTAAAAAAAAGAAAACAAATGGTTCTGAAGAACCTAGGGGCAGGACAGGAATAAAGATGCAGATGTA
>NC_041220.1:73001796-73010478 GCF_002837175.3 Physeter macrocephalus | reverse complement strand
CTGGGACAAAGTGAGAGAGTGGCATGGACTTATATATACTACCAAATGTAAAATAGCTAGTAGGAAGCAGCCGCAGAGCACAGGGAGATCAGCTGGGTGCTTTGCGATCACCTAGAGGGTTGGGATAGAGAGGATGGGAGAGAGACGCAAGAGGGAGGAGATATGGGGATATATGTATATGTAGAGCTGATTCACTTTGTTATAAAGCAGAAACTAACACACCATTGTAAAGCAATTATACTCCAATAAAGATGTTAAAAAACTTTTTTTAATACACAATGTTAAGTTGTGGGTAAAAATTTAAGGGTCATTGCTAATAAAAATTAGTTGTGGAACATCTAAAACTACTAAAGGGAACAAAAGGAACCAGGAAAGGTCTATTCAGCCAAAAAAAGAAAAGAAGGAAAAAATACCATTCGATGAATACCAAACGTAAAATAATTTGGCTATCTCATGGGTGGGAGTGATTTAGATTTCTCAGCTGTGCTAAAATGTCTTTACCTTTTATTATTTCTTTTAGTGTGTTTGTGGTCTTTGAGAGTCTGACCTCTTATGCGATAGGTGAATAGCTGCCCCACTTATCTCACCCCTCTTCTCTTCTGGGGCCCCAAAGCCCACATTAGGTTCATCTGTTAAACTGCTCTGCAAGCTGTGTTCCAGGAAAGGCCACAGCTGGCACCTCTGGGCTGGCCCAGCTGCTCAAGCTGGCATCCGTTAACCACTCATCTTTCATTCCCCAGCCGGTTTTTCCTCCTTTCTGAACTGAGAGTTTTTGGTTTGGGGTTTATCTAATACCATGCCTCTGACTATGTTAGGTTTCATGTTCCTTAGCTCTGTTTTACTTTCTCCATCAATGTAATCCCATCTGCTTCATTTTTTTTTTCCAAAAATTGCTGATGATTTCTGGCTCACTAAATCCCCCAGCCCTGTTTTCTAGTACAGCTTTCGTTTTAGTTAACAAAGCTCTGCAAGCACATAGTTTTTTAAATTATCTAATTTATAAGGTTTGTTAAGCAAAAGAGTAGCCCCCAAACTTCTCTCCCCTACTTCCTCTTTCCCAAGGCTGATCTTTGGGTGTTTACCTCCGTATCTCCAAATGATAGACTTGTATTGCTACTTTTAGACTTTGCAGTTTGGGGCATTGTCTCTGGACTTCCTACTGTGGAAGATGAGAATTTAGTTTTGTTTTCTCCCCCTTCCCTACCATGGACATGCACCCTACCCCTACCCCACTCCTTCCAATATAGTTATATATAATGTTGGTTAAATCCATAGTTAGTATTTATATTATTATAGCTCTGCTTGCTCTTAAGAGTTGAGTTGAATCATGTAGTGAACTCTGATTGCCTTTTCTACTAAACTTTGTTTTTCCTACTATTAATAATGCTTGGCTTTTTCATTAGGAGTTTTTCATTTACTTAAGAGTAGTGCAGTCCCAAACTCTTTCCTGGTTTTCTAAATCTCTTCCCCAAACATTCAATACATCAGACCTTCTATCATTTTCCTCTCCTTGATGAAATCACTCCCTGACCCGCTACCCTTTGAACTAGATGCTTTTCACTCCTGGTGCTCTGCTTTTGCCCTGAGATATCCTTCGCCATGACTGGAGAGTCCATTAACCGCTCCCCCATGTTAGCCTCTGGTTTCTTATACCTTTCTTGGTTTGCTCCTTCACTTTGGTGAAGGCATCCTCTAGTAGCTTCCTGAGAAAGGGAGCTGGTAGAGGAGAAAAGAGATTTTACTTCCTGAAACTCCTTATTTTACCCTCATATTGATAGTTTGGTGAGATATCTTCTATTTTCAATATCACAAAGTATAGGAAAACATTTGATGTCATAAAAAGAGACAGGAGCTATATAGAGAAATCAACTAACATTCTCCTGAATGTATCCATCCCGACCCCAAATTCAAAGGATCAATGCCTGCTGCTTCTCTTCAAAATGTCTTGAAAATCCACAAGTCTTAATTCCCAGATAGGTGGATTTTACATTTCTGTTTCTTTTATATTTTCAAACAGGGATCCATTTGTAATGACTATATGGCGACCCTTTGCTGTCCTCTGTGTTCTCTTTGCCAAATCAAGAGAGACATCAACAGAAGGAGAGCCATGCATACTTTCTAAAAAAACAATGGTAAGTCCCAGAATCTGTGAATGTTGAGAAATATAATCAAGGGCTTTGTAAACTAAGCATGATTTTGAATAATAATTCAAGAATAACAATTATTTAAGTCTCTCAAATGTTATCTTAATATAAAGATTGACTTTGGTTTCTTCAAATGAAGAAAGCTTGTTTGGGCTGCCATAACAAAATAACATAGCTTAAACAGGTTAAACAACAGGAATTTATTTCTCATAGTTCTGAATGCTGGGAAGTCCAAGATCAAGTATGAGTCAGTTCAGTTCCTTGGTGAGGATGCTCTTCCTGGCTTGCAGTTGGCCACCTTTTTGCTGTGTCTTCAAATATTGGAGAGAGAGAGAGAGTTTTGGCCTTTCTCCTTATGAGGACAGTATTCCCATCATGGGGCCCTCACCTTCATGATCTCATCTAAACCTAATTACTTCCCAAAGGCTTCACCTCCTAATACCATCGCACTGGGGGTTAGGGTTTCAACATATGAGTTTTGTGGCCGGGGGGGACACAAACATTCAGTTCACAAAAATAGCTCTATATTTTGAAACTATATTTTAGCAAATAAAGGGATGGTGACTTCTCTAGACTTCTCAGAATTCTGATGGTCTATTAAAGAAGCACCACTTGCAAAATACAAGAGTGTGGTGAGATACAAAAGAAGTGGAAAGCACTTTCCCTGCTAGTACAAACAAATTGATGAAAGAAACTGGTAAATAATTATAAAGTAGTAGAGCAAATGAAAATTACGTTATGCAATATTTGGATTAATTGTGGCACAATGCATCTATCAATAATGAGGTGAGGTTAAACAGGAAAGAGAAGGTGAACTTTGAAAGAGGTGGAATGGAATACAGAATATTTGGAAATGTTCTGTAGAATGTCATCATCTGAAAATCAATCAAGTCATTTCCAACTCATTTTTCCAAGATTCTCAGAATTAGCTATTGAGGATATAGTAAAGTAGAAATCAACATGATTTTGTCAGTCTTCTATAGAATGTATCTTGAGCATGGGAATAAAACATTAATTTTCCCATTCTTTGCAAAAATCCCACTTCCTTTCTCAAGTGAATGAGAACTCTGTCTAAGTTAACAAACATAACTCTTGGAAGATATGTTTTCAAATATTCATGCATTTAGCAAATAATGTCTCAAGTACCTAGTACCATGCAGGACACTGTTAGGGACTATGGGGAACGAAGGGAAATAAGCTGGTCCTCTTCCCCTTAGAGACTTTATACTCAAAAAGAAGGCATTAGAAAAGCCCTCAAAGAAAATGCACACTTTGACTAATGCCTTTAAATGAAGTGCTATTTTATGCTCAGAGGAAGGAAAGATGATATCCTGTGAGAAGTATAAGTGAAAGTTTCTTGAAAGAAGTGGTTTTAATTCTAAAGAGGAAGTGAACATCAGGGTCACAAGAGGAAATAGAGGGCACTCAAACTGTGATAATACTAGGTTTTAATGAAGACCATTTACAAAGGTGTGGGTGGGAGGTACAGGGAAATGACAGGGGATTGTGCAAGAACAGCTGAACCGTTACCATCCCTAGGCCTCGGGAGGAGGGGAGGGAGCAGTTACCTGCATCCCAAAGGAGAAAGCTGTGTGACGGCTGCCCTGAGAGGACCTGAGCAGCCTGGGGTAAACCCCTCAGGAAGGAAACAAGGGGAAAACTACCCTGACCTCATTTTCTGATGTCCTTCTGGGCTTCCCATCGGTTGAACACACCAGGAAGGCAGAGAGAAAGACAGTATTGCTGGGGGCCACAGGGCAGCCTCCCAGACCACAGGGCAGGACAGACAACGGTAGAAATGGATTAGATGGGGAAAACGGGATATTTCTGTTGCAAGATGAATAGAAATGGGTGCTGCTTCTCATCAGCAACATTAGTGAAACTATAGAGGCAAAAAAAGGAAAAAACATCTTTATGAGCTTAGGTTCAACGTGGCAGGGACATATGGTATAAGTAGGAAAATAATGAGAAACGAAAGATTTTAAAATCTGATTTGGGGCCTTGGCATGCAATGTAGTGAATACTGGGCTAATGATTTGGCCTTTTATTTGGTAAGCACTAGGGATTTATTGCAGGCTATAAAGGAGTAACATATGGAGACTTAATACTTTAGACAAATTAACCTGGTAATGGCATGTGGCACAGACTGGACAGGATGAGGTCAGAAGCAAAGATTTGGCTATACACCATTTCAACACTGTTTATCTAAATAAGCACATGAGACAGTTTGGATAAAATATCTACCCACACATATATAATAATAAATTCTGGCATTTGAGCTTTTTAATTTAACCTCAAGGAAATTATCTCACTGAAATTTTGAGCTGGTTTGACATAAAATATCTTGGTGGTCCTGACTCCTGCTCATCAACTTGGACCCTACATTATTCATTGACAATAAAACTTTAGATATACAAATATCTGAAATGGGAGAATAAAGAGATAAAGATAAAAGAATAATGTGATTTACGTTAAAAACAGATTGAGACAAAGGGATACAAGAACGAACTGAAGAAGTTCCCAGTAGCCAAAACTGGAACAATTTGAGCAACAAAATAAGGTATTATTGGATTATAACCCAAAGTATAAAATAAATATCTGAGTATCAGTCCATACTGATATGTATGTAATGGCAATATTATTCATTATTGTGAACAACCTATATGTAAGAATACGTTTTCTTCAAAAATACACTAATGCAGGGACTTCCCTGGTGGTTCAGTGATTAGGACTCTGCGCTTCCAATGCAGGGGGCGCAGGTTCGATCGCTGGTTGGGGAACTAAGATCCCATATGCTGTGCAGCGCTAAACAAACAAACAGATCGGTGCGGGAGACCTTCAAGATGGAGGAGGAGTAAGATGTGGAGATCACCTTCCTCCCCACAAATACATCAAAAATACATCTACACGTGGAACAACTCCTACAGAACACCTACTGAATGCTGGCAGAAGACCGTCATTGGAATTCAAATATAAAGCACTGATTTTCCTATGTGCTAGGTCAGAAGGACACAATTATAAAACTAAACAAGAAAATATTCCCTGGTGTCATGTGTCTAACTTCAAATAGCTTTTAAATATTTCATCATCACTTCCAGCGATGAAGTACCACAACTCACTAATTTATATCTTTGCATGATTCAGCATTCAATCTGGTGCTTAAGCCAAGTCTGTTTTCTTTACTTACCCACAGGACACTAATAAAAAAGCATAAAATACTTCATATCCAGGAATTCTGATTTTAACCTTCAGTTACTCACCTATAAGAGAAAGAGAAGAAAGAAAGATAATGATTAGTATTAAAAATACTTAAGGTTGAGGGAGACCTTCAAGGTGGTGGAGGAGTAAGAAGTGGCGATCACCTTCCTCCCCACAAACACATCAAAAATACATCTACACGTGGAACAATTCCTACAGAACACCTACTAAATGCTGGCAGAAGACCTCAGACTTCCCAAAAGACAAGAAACTCCCAAAGTACCTAGGTAGGGCAAAAACACAAACACACAAAAAAGAATAGGGACGGGACCTGCACCTCTGGGAGGGAGCTGTGAAGGAGGAAAGGTTCCCACACACTAGGAAGCCCCTTCACTTGTGGAGACGGGGTTGGGGGATAGTTGGGGGGAAGCTTCAGAGCCACGGAGGAGAGCGCAGCAGCAGAGGGCAAAGTGGAGAGATTCCCACACAGAGGATCGGTGCCGACCGGCACTCACCAGCCCGAGAGGCTTGTCTGCTCACCCGCCGGGGCGGGCGGGGACGGGGAGCTGAGGCTCGGGCTTCGGTCAGATCCCAGGGAGAGGACTGGGGTTGGCTGTGTGAACACAGCCTGAATGGGTTAGTGCGCCACGGCTAGCCGGGAGGGAGTCCGGGAAAATGTCTGGACCTGCCAGAGAGGCAAGAGAGCTTTGTTTTGGGGTGCACGAGGAGCGGGGATTCCTTCCCAGTGTGCCCACAGAAGGCAGAACACTGCTTAAGCGAGCTCCAGAGATGGGCATGAGCCACGGCTATCATCAGCTCAGACCACAGAACGGGCCTGAACTGCTAACACTGCTGCCGCTGCCACCAAGCATCCTGTGTGCCAGCACGGGTCACTCTCCACCCCTCCCCTCCCGGGAGCCTGTGCAGCCCGCCACTGCCGGGGTCCCTTGATCCAGGGACAACTTCCCCAGGAGAATACACGGTGTGCCTCAGGCTGGTGCAATGTCACACTGACCTCTGCCGCCTCAGGCTCGCCCCACATCCCAATTATGACTACCGTACCCCTCCCTCCCCCTGGCCTTAGAGAGCAAGAGAGCCCTAATCAGCCGCTGCTTTAACCCCCAGCTCTCTGGGCAGGGAACAGACTCCTGAGGGTGGCCTACTCACAGAGTTGGGGCCAAAACCAAAGCTGAACCCCAGAAGCTGTGTGAAAGAATAAGAGAAAGGGAAATTCCTCTGTGCAGTCTCAGGAGAAGCAGATTAAACCCCCACAATGAACATGATAAACGCTGCATCTGAAGAATACCTAAATGGACAACGAATGTTCCCAAAATTGAGGCAGTGGACTTTGGGAGCAACTGTACACTTGGGGTTTGCTTTCTACATCTAATTTTTTTCTGGTTTTATGTTTATCTTAGTTTAGTATTTAGTGCCTATTATCATTGGTGGACTTGTTTATTGGGGTTTGGTTGCTCTCTTCCTTTTATATATATATATATATATTTTTTTTTTCCCTTTTCTCTTTTTTGTGAGTGTGTATGTGTATGCCTCTTTGTGTGATTTTTGTCTGTTTAGGTTTGCTTTTACCATTTGTCCTAGGGCTCTGTCTGTTCGTTTTTTTTTTTTTTTTTTTTTCTCTCTTCCATTTCTTCTGAGCTGTATGGCTGGCAGGGTCTTGGTGCTCCAGCTGGGTCTCGGGCCTGAGCCTCCGAGGTGGGAGGGCCGAGTCCAGGACATTGGACCACCAGAGACCTCCCAGCCCCACATAATATCAATTGGTGAGAGCTCTCCCAGAGATCTTCATCTGAACACTAAGACACAGCTCCACCCAATGGCCAGCAAGCTCCAGTGCTGAACACACCATGCCAAACAACTAGCAAGATGGGAACACAACCCCACCCATCAGCAGAGAGCTGCCTAAAGTCATACTAATATCACAGACACTCCAAAACACACCACCAGACGTGGCCCTGCCTGCCAAAAGGACAAGATACAGCCCCACCCACTGGAACACAGATACTAGTCCCCTCCACCAGGAAGCCTAAACAAGCCACTGAACAACCCTCACCCACTGGGGGCAGACACCAAAAACAACGGGAAATATGAACCTGCAGCCTGTGAAAAGGAGACCGCAAACACAGTAGGTTAAACAAATAGGAAAACAGAGAAATATGCAGCAGATGAAGGAGCGAGGTAAAAACGCACTAGAGCAAACAAATGAAGAGGAAATAGGCAGTCTACCTGAAAAAGAATTCAGAGTAATGATAGTAAAGTTGATCCAAAATCTTGGAAATAGAACGGAGAAAATCAAAGAAATGTTTAACAAGGACCTAGAGGAACTAAAGAGCAAACAATGATGAACAGCACAATAAATGAAATTAAAAATACTCTAGAAGGAATCAATAGCAGAATAACTGAGGCAGAAGAACAGATAAGTGACCTGGAAGATAAAATAGTGGAAATAACTGCCACAGAGCAAAATAAAGAAAAAAGAATGAAAATAATTGAGGACAGTCTCAGAGACCTCTGGGACAACATTAAGCGCACCAACATTCAAATTATAGGGGTCCCAGAAGAAGAAGAGAAAAAGAAAGGGACTGAGAAAATATTTGAAGACATTATAGTTGAAAACTTCCCTAACATGGGAAAAGAAATAGTCAGTCAAGCCCAGGAAGCGCAGAGTCCTATACAGGAAAAATCCAAGGAGAAACACACCAAGACACATACTATTCAAACTATCAAAAATTAAATACAAAGGAAAAGTATTAAAAGCAGCAAGGGAAAAACAACAAATAACATACAAGGGAAACTCCATAAGGTTAACAGCTGATCTTTCAGCAGAAACTCTGCAAGCCAGAAGGGAGTGGCAGGACATATTTAAAGTGATGAAAGGGAAAAACAAACCTACAACCAAGATGACTCTACCCAGCAAGGATCTCATTCAGATTCGACAGAGAAATTAAAACCTTTACAGATAAGCAAAAGCTAAGAGAATTCAGCACCACCAAACCAGCTTTACAACAAATACTAAAGGAACTTCTCTAGGCAGGAAACACAGAGAAGGAAAAGACTTATAATAACAAACCCAAAACAATTAAGAAAATGGTAATAGGAACATACATATCGATAATTACCTTAAATGTAAATGGATTAAATGCTCCAACCAAAAGACACAGACTGGATGAATGGACACAGAAACAAGACCCATATATATGCTGTCTACAAGAGACCACTTCAGATCTAGGGACACATACAGACTGAAAGTGAGGGGATGGAAAAAGATATTCCATGCAAATGGAAATCAAAAGAAAGCTGGAGTAGCAATACTCATATCAGACAA
>NC_041220.1:73000973-73001596 GCF_002837175.3 Physeter macrocephalus | reverse complement strand
CACTTTCACCAATGGACAGATCATCCAAAATGAAAATAAATAAACACAAGCTTTAAAAGACACATTAGACCAAATATACTTAATTGATATTTATAGGACATTCCATGCAAAAACAACAGAATACACTTTCTTCTCAAGTGTTCATGGAACATTCTCCAGGATTGATCATATCTTGGGTCACAGATAAAGCCTTGGTAAGTTTAAGAAAGTTGAAATCGTATCAAGTATCTTTTACGACCACAACATTATGAGACTAGATATCAATTAGAGGAAAAACTACAAACACATGGAGGCTCAACAATACACTACTAAATAACCAAGAGATCACTGAAGAAATCAAAAACTACCTAGAAACAAATGACAATGAAAACACGATAACGCAAAACCTGTGGGATGCAGCAAAAGCAGTTCTAAGAGGGAAGATTATAGCAATACAATCCTACCGCAAAAAACAAGAAAAATCTCAAATAAACAACCTAACCTTACACCTAAAGCAATTGGAGAAAGAAGAACAAAAACACCCCAAAGTTAGCAGAATGAAAGAAATCATAAAGATCAGATCAGAAATAATTGAAAAAGAAATGAAGGAAAAGATAGCAAAGATCAATAAAACTGAAAGCTGG
>NC_041220.1:72956710-73000647 GCF_002837175.3 Physeter macrocephalus | reverse complement strand
CACCTATCCTTCTCAAATTCTTCCAAAATATAGCAGAGGGAGGAACACTCCCAAACTCATTCTACGAGGCCACCATCACTCTGATACCAAAACCAGACAAAGATGTCACACAAAAAAAGAAAACTACAGACCAATATCACTGATGAACATAGATGCAAAAATCCTCAAAAAAAATACTAGCAAACAGAATCCAACAGCACATTAAAAGGATCATACACCATGATCAAGTGGGGTTTATCCCAGGAATGCAAGGATTCTTCACTATATGCAACTCAACCAATGTGATACACCATATTAACAAATTTAAGGATAAAAACCATATGATAATCTCAACAGATGCAGAGAAAGCTTTTGACAATATTCAACACACACTTATGATCAAAACTCTCCAGTAAGTGGCCATAGAGGGAACCTACCTCAACATAATAAAGGCCATATATGACAAACCCACAGCCAACATTATTCTCAATAGTGAAAAACTGAAACCATTTCCTGTAAGATCAGGAACAAGACAAGGTTGTCCATGCTCACCGCTGTTATTCAACATAGTTTTGGAAGTTTTAGCCACAGCAATCAGAGAAGAAAAAGAAATAAAAGAAATACAAATCAGAAAAGAAGAAGTAAAAGTGTCACTGTTTGCAGATGACATGATACTATACATAGAGAATCCTAAAGATGCTACCAGAAAACTACTAGAATTAACAATGAATTTGGTAAAGTAGCAGGTTACAAAATTAATGTACAGAAATCACTTGCATTCCTATATATTAATGATGAAAAAACTGAAAGAGAAATTAAGGAAACAACCCCATTTATCACTGCAACAAAAAGAATAAAATACCTAGGAATAAACCTTCCTAAGGACACAAAAGACCCATATGCAGAAAACTGTAAGACACTGATGAAAGAAATTAAAGATGATACAAACAGATGGAGAGATATACCATGTACTTGGAGTGGAAGAATCAACCTTGTGAAAATGACTATACTACCCAAAGCAACCTACAGATTCAGTACAATCCCTATCAAGCTACCAATGGCATTTTTCACAGAACTAGAACAAAAATTTTTACAATTTGCTTGGAAACACAAAAGACCCTGAACAGCCAAAGCAATCTTGAGAAATAAAAACAGAGCTGGAGGAATCAGGCTCCCTGACTTCAGACTATACTGCAAAGCTACAGTAATCAAGACAGTATGGTACTGGCACAAAAACAGAAATATAGATCAATGGAATGGAATAGAAAGTGCACAGATAAACCCACACACATATGGTAACCTTATCTTAGACAAAGGAGGCAAGAATATACAATGGAGAACAAGACAGCTTCTTCAATAAGTGGTTCTGGGAAAACTGGATAGCTACATGTAAAAGAATGAAATTAGAACACTCCCTAACACCGTATACAAAAATAAACTCAAAATGGATTAAAGACCTAAATGTAAGGCCAGACACTGGAAAGCATAAACAAGACGAAAAGACAGCATTCAGAATGGGAGGAAATATTTGCAAATGAAGCAACTGACAAAGGATTAATCTCCAAAATACACAAGCTGCTCATGCAGCTCAATATCAAAATAACAAATTACCCAATCCAAAAATGGGCAGAAGACTTAAATCAACGGGAGAGGCCACAACAGTGAGAGGCCCGCATACCGCAAAAAAAAAAAAAAAAAAAAAAATCTACAAACAATAAATGTTGGCGAGGGTGTGTTGGCGAGGGTGTGGAGAAATGGGAACCCTCTTGCACTGTTGGTGGGAGTGTAAATTGATACAGCCACTATGGAGAACAGTATGGAGGTTCCTCAAAAAACTAAAAATAGAGCTACCATACGACCCAGCAGTCCCACTACTGCGCATATACCCTGAGAAACCCATATTTCAAAAAGAGTCATGGGGCTTCCCTGGTGGCACAGTGGTTAAGAATCCACCTGCCAATGCAGGAGACACGGGTTTGAGCCTTGGTCCGGGAAGATCCCACATGCCTCAGAGCAGCAAAGCCCACGAGCCACAACTACTGAGCCTGCACTCTAGAGCCCTTGAGCCACAACGACTGAAGCCTGTGCACCTAGTGCCCGTGCTCCACAACAAGAGGAGGCACCACAGTGAGAAGTCTGCACACTGCAACGAAGAGTAGCCTCCACTTGCCACACCTAGTGAGAGCCCACGCACAGCAGCGAAGACCCAACGCAGCCTATAAATAAATTAATTAATTAAAAAAAAAGAGTCATGTACCACAGTGTTCACTGCAACACTATTTATAATAGCCAGGACATGGAAGCAACCTAAATGTCCATCAAGAGATGAATGTATAAAGAAGATGTGGCACATGTATACAATGGAATATTACTTGGCCATAAAAAGAAACGAACTTGAGCTATTTGTAGTGAGGTGGATGGACCTAGAGTCTGTCATACAGAGTGAAGTAAGTCAGAAAAAGAAAAACAAATACCATATGCTAACACATATATATGAAATCTGAAAGAAAAAAAAAGGTTCTGATGAACCTAGGTACAGGACAGGAATAAAGATGCAGAGGTAGAGAATGGACTTGAGGACACGGGGAATGGGAAAGGGAAGCTGGGACGAAATGAGAGAGTAGGACTGACATATATACACTACCAAATGTAAAATAGATAGCTAGTGGGAAGCAGCTGCATAGCACCGGGAGATCAGCTCGGTGCTTTGTGACCACCTAGAGGGGTGGGATAGGGAGGGTGGGAGGGAGGCTCAAGAGGGAGGGGATATGGGGATATATATATACATATAACTGATTTACTTTGTTATACAGCAGAAACTAACACAACATTGTAAAGCAATTATACTCCAATAAAAATGTTAAAAACAAACAAGGAAGGGAGAATAGACAAATCTCCCAGAAATACAGAATTTTAAATAATTTATGTAGGTATACCTCCCCCAAGGAGATAGAGCATAATTCCCCACCCCTGAAGTGTGGGTTTGCACAGCAACTTTCTTTCAAAATGTATAGTATGAAAAGGAGGGAAAAAACTAACTTCACAGTGGAAAAACCTGACAAAACTACCTCAGCCAGTTAATATCAAAGTTAACATCATCAGTGGTGTCCTGTTGATAGCATGTACCCCTAAAATGATGTGATGAGATTGGCACCTTACCTCTAGGGTTTTCCTCTCAAAACCCCACAACTCCAGTCTAACCATGAGAAAAACATTAGACAAACAAAAATTGAGGCCCATTGTACAAAATACAAAAATTGAGGCAGATTCTCCTAAAAACTGTCAAGATCATCAAAAACAAGGAATGTTTGAGAAACTATTGCAGTTTAGAGGAGCCTAAGGAAACATGATGACTAAAGGTAATACACCATCTAGATGGGATCCTGGAACAGCAAAGGAACATTAGGTAAAAACTGAGGAATCTAAATAAAGGATAGGCTTTGATTAATAATCTATCAACATTGGTTCGTGGTGACAAACCTACCACAGTAAGATGTTAACCAATAAGGGAACTGGTGCAAGGTATATGGGAACTCTCTGTACTATCTTTGCAACTTTTCTGTAAATCTAAAATGATTCTAAAATTAAACCTTTATTAAAAATAAAAGAGTAGATTGAGAAAATTTAACCCTATTTTTTGTCTGTCCCTTATAGGTGAAGAGCTTTTTTTTCTTTCCTTTCTTCTGTGGTCTCTCTCCTGACCTCGTGAAGAGCTCTTACTGAAGCAATTAAAATCAGCTCCACACCTCTTCAGCTTGAGTGCTTCTCCACTTTTTACAACTGAAATATGATTGGTATGTTTAATCACAATCAATGGGTTAAAAAAATTGAACTTTGATCTATTTTAAAGGAATGTTGTCCCTTAGTTTTGCTAAATGGTCCAACTTAGTTTCTCCTTGCTATTTAATTTTCTGGCTTATAAATTTTGTATCACATTTAAAATATAAACCAAATAAAAGATTGTACTAATATGATTCTTTATGCTTCTTTGCTCTCAATAAAATGTCCTTATGTCATTAGTCAATTTCAAGGGTCAATCTCATAATTTGGTTCTCGTAGTTTGGTTTCCTAACAGGAGATTTCGGTCCACAGCTACTCAGCTCTCTTTCCTCTAAGAAGTTTAAGAGATAGAGAAAACAGCTACAGACAACTATTCTAAGACACTTATGGTACATTTAGCCAACACTTTTGCTCCTTTTCACGTTATCTATAAGCATTATCAATGCTGACAAAGCAACAATGCACTATGCTCTGCTTCCCAACTGCATACCTGATGGTTTCATTGTTGTGTTATTGATTTTCTTTCTCTTTTGGATATGAAGTATCAGAGCAAGTAATGAAAATTCAATTATCAATTCAATATGATTCAATTTTGATGAAATATTGATGGATAAATGTGTGAAGAAACTATTTTTTTCACATTTCTCAACCTGTTTGATCCTCTGCAACATTGTACCCTGATGAAAATCTCACTTCCTAATTTCCTTTTGTTCTCCTCCTACACTTCTGAGTCCATTTCATTTGTTGGGGTGGGGGATTGGGGGAGGCAAAACTATCTACTATAAGTAGATATTTCACTATAAGTATATTGTGAAATGTCAGTGAGATAAAATGTAAAAGCACCTGGAACTTAAGAGGCATTCAACAAACTAGAGTGTTTTGCCCTTCTTTACTTGCCTTATAGATGTAGGTGCTTTGCAAGGTTCTTTCCTTGGCCCACTCCTTTTACAACTCACGTTCTTCTTAGAGTCCTCTGCTCCCGTGTCTTCAAACGCCTCCTATACACCAAGGAGGACTGTATTCCTAGTTTCTCCCTTACTATTGATCTTCAGAATGTCTCTTCAGCTGCCTACTAAACAAGTCCATCTGGATGTGCCCTACCCCTTCTCTACACAACAGGTCAAAAGATATTACCACTCAGTTGTTTAAGATGAGAAATCTAGATATCAGTGAAACCTAAACTGTCTCAGCATACCATTCTCCCTGCTTCTCACATCTAATCCGACACCAACTTCTGTCACTTAAACTCCACTTAATACCCCCAGTGGATGATCTGTTTTGTTTGTTGCTGTATCTGTGGTGCCTAGAACAATGCCTGACACCTAGTAGATACATACTGAAATCATTTATTGAATGAATTAATCTGTCCTCTCGTCTTTGTCTGCACTGCCATGGATGTAGTCCAAGCCCTAATTATGTCTTTGGAGACTCACATTCATAACTCCTGAACTAGTTTCTCTGCCTCTAGTAACTCCAGCTCCCATTGCCTTCTCTCCAATCCATCCTGTACACAGCTTGCCATGAGTAAACTGTAAACATCCTAAAAAAATTTCCCTGGTGCTTTACAATATAACCTCAATCTACCTCATTAGCCTGTTCTCCCACTATTTTTTCATTCTACAAATTCCCTATTTTCCCTACTTTCAACACACATACTTTTTTCAAATTTCAAATTCCAGCTCTTCAGTGTTATATATATAGGAAAGAAACTGACTTTTGTATATTAACCTTGTATCCAGCAACTTTGCTATAACTGCTTATTAGTTGCTGGAAATTATTTTTATGTGATTCCTTGGGATGTTCTACATAATCATGTCAACTTTGAATATAGTTTTATTTCTTCCTTCCCAGTCTGTATTTAAAGTTTAATTTCCTTTTCTGGAGTTATTGCATTACCTAGGACTTCCAGTACAAAGTTTAATAGGCGTGGTGAGGGAATTCCCAGTGGTTAGGACTCACACTTTCACTGCCAAGGGTGTGGGTCGGGGAATTAAGATCCAGAAAGCCATGAGGCACGGCCAAAAAAAAAAAGTGTGGTGAGAGCAAACAACTTCACCTTGTTCCTGATCTTAGGGGGAAAGAATCTAGCAATCTAGTTTCTCACCATTATGATGTTAGCTATAGGTTTTTTGTACATGTTCCTTATTAAATTGAGGAAGTTACCCCTATATTCCTAGTTTGCTGAAAGTTTTTATCATGAGTAGGTGTTGGATTCTGTAAAATGCTTTTTCTGTACCTATTGATGTGATCAAATGATTTTTCTTCTTTAGCTTGTAGATGTGATGGATTACATTAACTGATTTTTGAATGTTGAGCCAATTTACACACCTGGAATAAATCCCACTTGGTCATGGTGTATAATTCTTTTTCTGTACTGCTGAATTTGATTCGCTAATATTTTGTTAAGAATTCTTGCATCTATGTTCATGATAGATATGGGACTGCAGTTTTCCTTTCTTGTAATGTCTTTATCTGCTTTTGGTGGAAGGGTGATGCTTGCCTCATAGAATGGATTAAGAAGTGTTCCCTGCTTCTATTTTCTGAAAGAGATTATAGAGAGTTGGTGTGGTTTCTTCCTTATATGTTTGATAGAATTCATCAGTAAACCCATCTGGGCCTGGTGCTTTCTGACATGGAAGGTTATTAATTATTGATTAAAAATTTTTAATAGATATAGGCCTATTTAGATTATTTCTTCTTGTGAGACTTTTGGTAGATTATGTCTCTCAAAGAAACTGGTCCATTTCATCTAGGTTACCAAATCTGTCAGCACAGAGTTGTTCATATTATTCCTTAATTATCCTTCTATTCTTCATAGGATCTGTAGTGATGGCCCCCTTCATTCCTGCTATTAGTAATTTGCCTTCTCTTTTTATCTTAGTCTGGCTAGAGTTGCCAATTCTATTGATCGTGTCAAAGAACCAGACTTTGGTTTCATTGATTTTCTTTATCAACTTCCTGTTTTCAAGTTTCACTGATTTACCCTCTATTATAATTTTTATTATTTCTTCCCTTCTGCTTACTTTGGATTTCATTTGCTTTTTTTCTAGTTTCCTAATGTGGAAGCTTAAATTATTGATCTTAGATCTTTATTCTTTCCTAAGATATGCACTGCTTTCACTGCAGCCCATAAATTTTGATAAGTTGTATTTTCATTTTCATTTAGTTTGAAATATTTTTAAATTTCTCTTGAGATTTCTTCTTTAATCCATATGTTATTTAGAAGTATGTTGTTTATTTTTTATTTATTTATTTATTGGCTGCGCCAGGTCTTAGTTGCAGCATGTGGGATCTTCGTTGCAGTATGGAGGATCTTTCGTTGCGACACGAGGGCTCTTCACTGTGGCTCACAGGCATCTCTCAAGTTGTGGCACACAGGCTCCAGGGCTTGTGGGCTCTGTAGTTTGTGGCATGCGGACTCTCTAGTTGAGGCACATGGGCTTAGCTGCCCCACAGCATGTGGGATCTTAGTTCCCTGACCAGGGATCAAACCCACATCCCCTGCATTGGAAGGCAGATTCTTTACCACTGGACCACCAGGGAAGTCCCAAAGTACGTTGTTTAATCTCCAAGTTTTGAGGGAATTTCCAGGTATCTTTCTGTTATTGATTTTCAGTTTCATTTCATTGTGGTCTGAAAGCATACATTTTAGGATATCTATTCTTTTTAACTTGTTAAGGTGTGTTTTATGTCCCAGGATGTGGTCTACCTTGGTGAATGTTCTGTGAGCTTGAGTGTACTCTGCTGTTGTTGGATGAAGTGGTTTAGAAATAACAATTAGATCCAATTGATTGATGGTGCTGTTGAGTTCAACTATGTCCTTACTACTTTTCTGCCTGCTGAATCTGTCCATTGCTGATAGACGGGTATTGAAGTCTCCAAATATAGTAGTGGACTCGTCTACTTCTCCTTGCAGTTCTATCAGTTTTTGCCACATGTATTTTGACACTCTATTGTTGACGCTCTGATTTTAACTGAGCAGTTTATGATTGTTTTCTCCATCCTCTTAGCTATCAAGTATATTTTTAAAAATTTTATAGTTCTGAAACTTCAGTCTGTCTGCTTACATTACCCATCTGTCCTTGCATGTTGTCTTTTTCCATGAGAGCCCTTAGCAAATTAAACATAGCTACTCTAAATTTCTGTTCTGTTCTGAGAATTTCAACATCCCTGCCATATCTGAGTCTGGTTCTCATGCTTCATTTGTCTCTTCAAATTGTGCTTTTTCTTGCCTTTTATCATCCTTCGTAATTTTTTGGTTGGAGGCCAGACATGACGTATCAGGAAATAGGAACTGAGGCAATTAGGCTTTTAGTATAAGGTTTTATGTTCATCTAGATAGGAGCTAGGCAGTACTTAACGTTTTCTGTAGCTCTAAGTGGCAGAGGCTTGTTTCCTCTACCTTCCCTGTTGTTTTGTCTTCTTCCCTGTTGTGTTTTTTCCCTAAGAATTCTTTCTTAAAGAGTCTGTCTTGGAGCTCTCAGTCATACTCCACAGATACTACACTGGAACTCTGTTGTCAAGGTGGAAGGGTATTTGGGAAGCATTCAATAATCTTATATCTCTGTCTTTTATTTGGCCTAGGTCCCTGGGCTGTGACCTTCAGAAGTATTTCTTAGACATTTATTTCTCTTCTCCCATGATATAAGAAGGCTAAAGGGGGCTGAAATTGTCTAACTTGCTTTTCCCCCGGTGAGATAAGGCTCTGGTAGAGTAATTTCCTTCAGAGGGCAGGACTTTGTCATGGAAAATGATCTGGGTGTATTTCAAAATAGTTACCTTCTCCTCCCCTGAAACACAAGGGGATCCCTGATCTTAATCATGAGAACTTGGTGGGGTTCCTGGGGGTAAATCCTATAAAGTGTGGAGGTTCTCCTAAGAGTGGAGTTTTTAACTGTCAAGCCAGTTAGCATCCAGTAATTTGTCAAAGTTACCATTTCACTGTTCATATCAGTTACTGGCCCAAGCAGGTCTGCTCCTGGTAAGCTGATCTCTAATGTGATTCTATCTGGCTGTTTCTCCACTTTAGGAGTGGTGGTTTGCCCTATGACCTCAATTCTCCTTCGGATCTGAGAAAAGGCATTGATTTTTCCACCTGTTCAGCCTTTTTCTTATGATTCCATTTTCTCCATCCTCTCTTAGCGTATCAACTGTATTTTTTTAAATTTTATAGTTCTGAAATTTCAATCTGTCTGCTTACATTATCCATCTGTCCTTGCATGCTGTGAGATGTGTCTTGCTGTGAGGATGGAGTGATGACTTCAGCTCCTTATATGCTGGAGCTGAAACTGGTAATTGCCTACAAACTCTTTTTTAAAAGTTCTTCCCTGTTTTCGCTATAAAGCAAGGCTGGAATAATCCTCTCTGAGGAGTCTTCCCTGATCTCTCTCTGCTAAATGAAAAGCTCCTGCCTGTGTACTCTAGTACTTGGTACAACTACAAGTATTTCATATATTGACTCTTAGCTCTGTGACTCTGTGAATGCCTGGAGAACAGGCTTTTTGGCTTATCTTTGCATTTCTTGCATATAGTATAAATAATTGCTTAATTGAAAGGAAAAAGGAACAAAACACTGTTCACTAATTAAAAACAAAGTACTACTTTTATTTGGCTCACTTCTCCATTTATTAGAATAACCACATGTGGAGAGGCACAAAGTACTTAAGTTTTACATAACTACAAAGTTATCACAAATCCCAAACTTTTTAGCCACAGATACTTCACTTACTCTGTTTAAAGAAAAAGCTTTCAAAACATCTGAGTTAGCCTGATACAGAGATCCTGAATAAATGGGAACTACATATTTTTAAATGCTTGTACTTTCTGCTCTAATAATGTCTTCTTTAAATTGAATCCAGCATAAAAGGGATTGAAATATGTAAGGTCATAATGCAAATGTTTTTGAGAGATAGTGAAATTAATCTGTACAACATGGAAAAGGATGTAATGTGCACAGAAGGTCTGCAAGGATTCACTGAGCCATCTGGGCTTCCATAGCTTGTGCTGTCCATTCTGGTGCTGTCTGACTGATTTTCTCCAAAAGGTTATTCACTTGGAAACAAAGCGATTGGATCTGTTTGTCCCATGTTGGCAGGGCTTCTCGTGCTAAAGAAAAAAGGAATAATGTACAAAGTTGAAATTACTCCTTTGCAACCACAGTGAATGTTGAGTTAGAAGATAAATACAGTAACATTGATTTTTAAACGTTTACTCCAAAAATCTTAGTTAATGAAATTAAGCTAATTAAGAAACAGTTAAGAAAAGTACCCCAATCACTGGCACAAAGTATAAACAAAACAAAAAAACACAAAATAAAACCAAACCACCTCAACTGCAGCAGTCAGACAGACAACTTCACTGAGGCCACCTGTTCTCTCACCAATGTCTACTGCTTCGTAAGACACTGCCACCAACTGGGGAAAGTGAAACTTGAAAACACTACGTTCAGTGAAAGAAGCTAAAAGGTCACATATTGTATGGGTTCATTCATATCAAATATCCAGAACAGGTAAATCCACAGAGACAGAATAGAAACTGGTTGCCAGGGATTGGGGAGAGAGGTATGAGGAGTAATTGCTTAAGGGGCATGGGATTTCCTTTTGGGAAGATGAAAATGTTCTGGAACTAGGTAGAGATGATGGTTGCATAACACTGTAAACATACTAAATGTTACTGAATTTTTCACTTTTAAATGATTAATTTCATGTTATGTGAATTTCAACTCAATTAAAAAATAGTAGTGGAGGAATAGGGATTGCTTTACTAACAGTAAAATTTACTATAAATTTATTACCTAATATTGTTACAGATCAATGGAACCAAATAGAGTACAGAAATAGATCCGAACATATATGTGGAACCCAATATACGCCAAAGATCAGAAAGGATGTTTTATTTAATAAATGATATTTGCATAATTGGCAATCCATCTTTAAAAAAAACCAACTAGACCACGCCTTAAAATTATACACAAAAATGAACTGCAGACAGATTAAATTTCTAAATATAAAACAATAAATAAAATATTAGAAGAAATTTTAGGAAAATATTAATTTTATCCCAAAATGAGGGAGACTTTCTTTTTTTTTTTAACATGTTTATTGAAGTATAATTGCTTTACAATGGTATGTTAGTTTCTGCTTTATAACAAAGTGAATAGCTATACATATACATATATCCCCATATCCCCTCCCTCTTGCGTCTCCCTCCCACCCTCCCTATCACACCCGTCTAGGTGGGAGGGAGACTTTCTTAATCAATACAGAAAACACAAAAGCCATAAAATTAAAAATGGACGTATTTGGCTGCAAAAGAGCTTTTAAATGTGTTTATGCTATGCATTGCGTTACAGAAACACAACTGATAGAAAGAGAAAAATATCTGTAACACAGATAGGAAAGGTGTGGAGGGGGAAGGAAGGAAATAGACAAGAAAAACTAACATGAATTCACAGAAAAGGAAATACTAATGGCCAATACATGGAAAGATATTAAACTTCACTAGTGCCAAGGAAATGCACAATAAAACAATAACATAGTATTTTCCCCCCAACAATTGGCAAAAGATAAAAAGAAGAATAATATCCAGCTCTTAAAGATTCATTCTCTCATATTGGTGGAAGTGTAAATGGCTACACCTTTCTGGAAAGCAAACTGGCAGTAGCTATTAAGAATCAAAACATGTATATCCTCTGATGCAAAGTATGCAACTTCTGAGACTCTGTTCTATAGAACTAAGTGTCCCAGTGTATAAAGATATGCACAAGGAAACCACCTGAATGTCCATCAACAGGTGAATAGTTGAACTCCATGAAATATTATGCAGCTATTAAAACAAATAAATTAGATTTATATCTAGTGACTTGCAAATATATTCACGGTACATTAACCGAAAAAAAAAAAACAGAAAACCACTTTGGGACTTCCCTGGTGGTCCAGTGGCTAAGACTCTGAGCTTCCACTGCAGGGGGCATGGGCTAGATCCCTGGTCGGGGAAGTTCCACGTGCCAAGCAGTAGAAAAAAAAAACAACCCCTAACAAACAAACAAACGACACTTCATAGAACACGATGTACTTTAAAGTATAATGCCACTTTAAAAAATCTCTACATGTTTTTACTTATCTATATAAGCATGTAGAAAGGCACACGAGACTTTAGACTGACATTAGTAATGCCAGGGAGCTGGGATCAGAGGAATGCAGGTGAAAGTGGAAAGACATTACAGACTCTTCCTTTATTCATCCTTGTAATGTTTTACTTCTTATGAGCAGATTTACCATTGTAGTTTTTAAATCTAAGAAAATTAGAAAGTAAAATATCCCATATTCTATCAAGTTGGTATACGTTAATTTAAATTGTGTTTACTTGGTGACGCCTCTGCTATACTCTTCATCATACACTGTGCTCATTCAATAATTATTTATTTCCCACTTACAACGTACAGGGCACTGGAAAAAATGTTGGCTATACCATGGAGAACAAGAGACACTTAATATCTATCACTGGGAAGCTGAGCTTGGTTAACAGAAACAGACATTTAGACAAATTCAGGGTGACAAGAACATGTAACTTAAAGCCATACCTAACCTGGGAAGTCAGGAAAAGCATTATTGATTAACATTGTTCAAACTAAGACATGGGGACAAATAGAAGATGGCTGGAGAGGCTGCTTGTGGAGAGGGATGACTATTTTGGAATGTTTAAAGTGGGAAAGAATTTACAATGCTGGAAAAAACAAAAAGTCCTGTGAGCTGGATTGGAAAGAGAAAACCATAAAGGATCACGCAGGACCTTTTGGAGACTTTGTAGAATCTTACTCTACAAGCAATGGGGAAGCCATTCATCAGCATGTCAAGGAAGAGAGTAACATTTAATAATTTGGTTTTTATTTCTTTTTTTTCTGTTTGTTCGCATTTTTAAAAGATCACAATCCCTCTGGCTCTACTAGGGCAACTGGACTAGAAAGGAGCTATTGCAGATGTGAGAAGAAAAGCTAAAAGGCTATTTCTTAAGCCCAGAAGGGGTTTTGGGGGTTCAGAACAGGCTGGTGACAGTAAGAAATGAAGAAAAGTACATGGATTCCAGATACACTATGAGGTAAAATTCAAAGGATTCTGGGCAGTGAAGAAGAGAAGGGGTCAAGGATAAGGAATGCTGGAGAAAGTGAACAGTGTAGTTTCTGGCTGGCTGGCTGGCTGGCTATTTTGGGAGGCAGGCAGTGGAGGAGATAGTGAATTCAGTTTTGGGTATATTCATTCTGAGAAGCCCACGAAGCAATCAGGTGGGAAACACCTATTAGTCAATTAGAGCTGCTGAATCTGGACTCAGAAGGGAGATTTACACTAGAAATCTAAGCACTGTCTGCATAGATATGGTAACTGAATCAATGGGAATAGGTGAGATTACCTAGGGTAACAGCAGAGTGAGGAGAAAAAGGCTGAGGAGTATGTCCTAAGCAACCCCAATATTTAAATTTAAAGCACTATAGAATCTACAAAGACAACTGGGAAGAATACCTGGAGAAATAGGAGGGAAAACAGGAGAATAGGGTGAAGGAGATGACAGAAGTCAAGAAGGGGCGGGGGCACTCAAAAAGGAGTGAGTGATCAACCCTATTCAATATGCGGAAAAGTCAGGATGAAGCCTGAAAGATAAAAGGATTTTTGTTAAAATGGAAGAGACCTGACCATGTTTAAATATTGATAAGAAGA
Organism: Physeter macrocephalus; assembly: GCF_002837175.3. Taxonomy (NCBI): domain Eukaryota; kingdom Metazoa; phylum Chordata; class Mammalia; order Artiodactyla; family Physeteridae; genus Physeter; species Physeter macrocephalus. The sequence continues at coordinate 72,987,178 of NC_041220.1, read as the reverse complement.
AGCCAACAGAGAAAAAAAGGATGAAAATAGACAAAATAATTGCTAAGCTCAGGTTCCTAAAAAAGATTTCTTTTTTGGAGCAGGGAGTGACAGAGTTCAGAGAAGGGATCCAAAGTGCAAGAGGAAGAACTGGAGAGAGAGATGGAAACCATCTCCCATATAACACGAAAGAAGTAAAAGACAGAATTAGATCTATATTGAACAGATAGTGAAGGAGGAGAAAAGTCAGAGGTTTAGGAAAATGAAATCTGAAATAGTCACTGCAGAGTAGGGAAAAAGTGGACTTGAGAAATGTATCAAGAATCCCAGGCAGCATCGAGAATTCAGGACCTTGAATTTTGCAGTGGTATCAATCTGTCTGGTGCTCTGACTCTTCTCCAGCAACGTTAGTTAGTTACTCAAGTACAGGCACGGAAAAGATGGAGAATGGGTTCATTCAAGGTGAAGTTTTTGCTGGACAGCAGGAATAAAAAGTTCGCAGGCAAGTGTTCTGGGGCATCTGTAAAAGAAGTAACTGAATCATGAAAATGATTGAAATCCTGATTTCATAATTCATGATGAATCATGAAATCTAAGCTGGATAGGAAGAACAGTAAAGGTTAAAAAAGGGCTGAGCTGACTGAAAGAAAGTGAAAGTCAATAGACCAGAGGCTCCAATGCAGTCAAGGAAGAGGTGAAGTAGAAGTACCGGAGAAAGACCACTAGAAAGGCTGGGAAATGGTCATGGTCAGAGTGGGATACTTCAAATTAAAACTGTACAAGTGGAATGGTTCTGGGTAAGGTCCAGGGCATAAATGAGGTGGGAAGAAGGGCTGAGGAGGTATTAGACAATGAGAAAGACAAGAGATCTACTTACTTGTCTGCCTTCATCAGTTTAGTGAGCTGCTGAACAGGAATGCAACTGTCATTTCTACATGCCCAATACACGGTATGTGGTCAATAAATGTTTGGTGAGTAAATGAGTGAACTAATATAACAATTCCAGTTTCAAATTTTTCCACCGCATAGAAAATGCTGCATTAATTAGATTCATGAATATAAGTTCATAAAAATTATTTTAAATTATTTCTTTGGGAAATAAGCTCATTCTAGTAGTAAGATTCTGGGTCAAAGGAAATTGCTCAACATGTTTTAATCACAAATATACAACACTTCGCTGCCATTTCATTATGATATAAACAAGCAAAACTTCTTACTTTCAAAATGAACTATTCCATCAATCTGATCAATAAATCCATTCATACGTCCTTCTGTTATCATTTGCGATGCTATCTTTTCTGCCTGTTGGAAAAAAACCAATAAATTCTTAGACGCTTTAATTATCATTTCTAGTTATTCACATATTCTCACCAAGAGAACTGAAAGCTCTTGGTTTAGCTACCCATCACTAAGCTTTACGTATGTGTTCATCTGCCATTCATTACAAGAGTAAATCTTATAAATCTGCCTGTTATATCCCAACAATTCCTTCTGGGTACAATCCATTATTTTAAGTTAATTGGGATCTGTTTTTCTTGCTGTAAGATTTTAAGCAAGAATCTAGCCTTCTAACCAACTTTTCTCTCTGCTCAAAATCAAACTAACAATTTTTCCTCTCACTGGGATCCACATCTCAAAAAAATCCCTAGCTTTTCTTATTTTATTTCATTTCAATTTTCACAGTATTTATCACCCCCAAAACTCTCTAAGACAGTAATATTTTTGAAGAAAAAATGGAAAGGAGGAATAATGTTCAAATTTAAAAGGGAAACGACAGGATTTAAAAGACCATTAAAGGGGAGCAAAAGGTCCTCTACCTAATTCCTAAAGAAATACTTCATGTTTACTGTCTGTTTAGCAAACTGAGTTGTGACAGTCGTTTTAGTAACTCTGACCATCTTCATAATCAACCCTAAATCACTCTTGAACAGACTGTGACTTGCATTTATTGTTAAAAATATATTCACTTCCCTTAGTCTCAGCAAGGGATCATACCTCAAAGCCTAAGAAGAAAGCAGCTTTTAATGGTAACTGAAGCCTTGGTTCCGAAATTGTTCCACTTCCTTTACTGTGTGTTGAATGTGTACACGTAAAGGAACTGTATTAGAAAATACTAAATTAAAATTTCACCAACAGATAAAAGGGGATGTGACCATAACTACATGACTCTAAGCTCTACAAGTTTTGTAGTGAGGTGTATGGACCTAGAGTCTGTCATACAGAGTGAAGTAAGTCAGAAAAAGAAAAACAAATACCGTACGCTAACACATATATATGAAATCTAAAAAAAAAAATTGTTCTGAAGAACCTAGGGGCAGGAAAGGAATAATGACGCAGACGGAGAGAATGGACTTGAGGACACAGGGAGGGGAAAGGGTAAGCTGGGATGAAGTGAGAGAGTGGCACTGACATATACACACTACCAAATGTAAAATAGATAGCTAGTGGGAAGCAGTGGCATAGCACAGGGAGATCAGCTCAGGTAGATCAGCTCGGTGCTTTGTGACCACCTAGAGGGTGAGATAGGGAGGGGATATGGGGATATATGTATACATATAGCTGATTCACTTTGTTATACAGCAAAATCTAACACAACAATATAAAGCAATTATACTCCAATAAAGATGTTAAAAAAAAAGTTCTACAAGTTAGGTAAAAGTAAGGTTGATTGCTTGCTTTTACTGTTATTTAAAATTAAGAGAATGTTTTGTAGATGTTACCTGAAATACCCTCTAAATACGACCGGTACTTTTTTGGAATTTATACATAGCCAACCAAACGTTATCGTGACTAAGAATAAAATTAACTCCCTAATAACTCAGTCAACTTCTTAAGTTAAATCAAGCACAGAAGTTACAATAGAATAGCCTAGAGTATTACCATAGTCATTCTCTCAAAGAGATGAACTTTTTAAACTTTGGGTCAATCTAGGGCAGAAAAAAGAATTAAGGCATAGATCAAATGTTAGTTAAAAATCAGAAACCACTATGAAGTGGATTTAAACAGATACTAAACAAAGATATTCTTACAAAATGGGTATCATAACCTGGAACCCCTTTAAGATTTCCATTCTAGGTCACTTTACCATAAAATACAACTTAAAAAAAAAACAAAATCAAAGACAATTCCATTACAGTATTATTTTGACATTCAAATAATTTTCCATTTACCTTAGGTTTTTAATGTATATTTTTGTTGCAACTGCCAATATTTATCAATTACAGTCGTCTCTCAGTATCCATGGGGGATTGGTTCCAGTAGCCCCCATGAATACCAAAATCCACGGATGCTTAAGACCCTTATATAAAATGTAGTAGTACAATGAATACAGTTGGCCCTCCAAAATATTCCTCCAAAATATCCACAAGTTTTGTATCCGCAGATATGGAGGTCCAACTGTATATATTTTATTTTCTCTTTATGTCAATAATTTAGTCTCTTAACTTCCTTTTATGTATTGGAAATAAGAAAATACCTTAGCTGCAGGAATCTCTAAAAGGGCTCCAAGTTCCTCAAAGGTAATATTATTATATAATTTGCTTGCAGACAATAAATTGTGTTCAATAACAGCTCTGTCCAAGATGCTAGAACCTTAAATATAAATATTAAGAATGTTATAATTTTGAAACTAGTTTTACACTCTTAAAAGATGCATCTTGTTAAAAATTTTCTAGGCATGTACTAACTCATAATCATTGCCTTTATTCCTATCAAAATTTTAAAAGTAACCAAAATCCCTTGATACATTTTGAATAACATGCAGTTAAATACAAATAACATTTAGAAAATGATTGGCAAGTAGTTATTAACTAGCTGAACAGATTTAATCCTCTGGGTTTGGGGTTTTGCTTCCTTGGACTAGCTATCAACTTCACTAACTTTTCTTTTCTTGCTATAAGCACATATTTTTATTAGCAAGCAGCAGCAAAAAATCATGCAAACAATCATGCTGTTTGTAAGCTTGGTAAGTCAAAAAATACTGCTCAATGGAAATATCTCTATTCCCCTGGGCACTTCACAAGCACTTTACGCTGAGGCAAACGTGAAAAATGTTTGGAAAACAGGATCCCTTCGTGAGCTATCAGGCATAGGATCCTCCCTTAAGTAAGATAATACAGGGCCTGACCAAGTTATGGACCTCAGGCCCCATCCTGAAGGTGTGGCTCACCCACTTCTTTCTTTTTCCTTTCCAGTTTTATTGAGATATAATTGACATATAACATTGTTTTCATTTAAGGTGTACAACATAGTGAGTTGATATATGTATATATTGTGAAATGATTACCACTATAAGTTTAGTTAATTAACATCATCACCTCACACAGTTATAATTTTTTTTCTTGTGACAACTTTTAAGATCTCCTTTTTAAGCAACTTTCCAATATAAAGACCTAAATAAACAGGAAAATATGGAAGACATAATATTGCTAAGATGGCAGTACTCCCCAAATTGATCTACAAATTCAGTGCAATCCCAGCTGGCTTCTTTGCAGAAATTGACAAGCTGATCTTAAAATCCATATGGAAATTCAAAGGACACATAGAAGCCAAAACAATTTTGAAAAAGAACAAAGTTGGAAGACTCAAATTTTCTGATTTCAAAACTTACTACAAGGGACTTCTCTGGTGGCACAGTGGTTAAGAATCTGCCTGCCAATGCAGAGGACGTGGGTTTGATCCCTGGGCCAGGAAGATCCCACATGCCGCAGAGCAACTAAACCCGTGTGCCACAACTACTGAACCTGCGCTCTAAAGCCTGCAAACCACAACTACTGAGCCCACATGCCGCAATTACTGAAGCCTGCGTGCTGCAACTACTGAAGCCTGTGCACCTAGAGCCCGTGCTCTGCAACAAGAGAAGCCACCGCAATGAGAAGCCCGCGTGCCACAACGAAGAGTAGCCCCCACTCACCACAACAAGAGAAAGCCCGCATGCAGCAACAAAGACCCAACGCAGCCAAAACTTAAAAATTAAAAAAAAAAAATTACTACAAAGATACAGCAAGCAAGACAGTGTGGTACTGGCATGAGGACAGGCATACAGAATAATGGAATAGAATTTAGAGTCCAGAAATAAACTCAAATTTACAGTCAAATGATTGTCAACAAAGATGCCAAGGCAATTCAGTGGGGAAATAAGAGCCTTTCCAACAAATGGTTCTGGGACAACTGAATATTCACATGCAAAATAATAAAGCTGGACCCCTACTTTATACCATATACAAAAATTAACTCAAAATGAATCAGAGACCTAAATGTAAGAGCTACAATTATAAAACTTACAGAAGAAAACAGAACAACTTTTCATAACCTTGGATTAGGCAATGGTTTCTTAGATACAACACTGTAAGCACAAGCCACAAAAGAAAAAACATAAATTGGACTTCATCAAAATTAATAACTTTTGTGTTTCAAAAGATACCATCAACAAAGTGAAGAAACAGCACACAGAATGGGAGAAAATATTTGCAAATCATTTATCTGATAATAAGATCTAGAATATATAAAGAATTTACAATTCAATAATAAAAGCACAAATAACCCAATTTAAAAGTGGCCAATAAGCATATGAAAAGGTGCTTAACACCATTAGCCTCCAGGAAAATACAAATCAAAACCACAATAAGATACCACACTTCATACCCACTAGGATGACTAAATCAAAAAGACAGATAATATAACAAGTGTGGGAGAAAATATGGAGAAAACGGAACCCTCACACACAGCTGGCAGGAATGTAAAATGGTGCAGCCACTTTGGAAAATAGTCTGGCAGCTCCTCGAAAGACTAAATATAGAGTTACCATATGACCCAGTACTTCCACTCCTAGATATACATCCAGGAGAATTAAAAGCTTATGTCCACACAAAAACTTTTACATGAATGTTCACAGCAGTATTAATAGCCAAATAGTGAAAATAACCTAAATGTCCACTAACTGATGAAGAAATAAAATGTGGTTAACACAATGCTATTCGGCAATAAAAGTGAATGAAGTACTGATGTACACTACCACACGGATGAACCTTGAAAACATCACGTTAAGTGAAAGAAGCCAGTCACAAAAGATCATATATTGTATGATTCCATTTATATGAAATGTCCAGAACAGGCAAATCTATAGAGCAGAAAGTAGACTAGTAGTTACATTGTAAAACTCTGAGAATATACTGAAACCACTGAATTGTAATAACAACAACAAAACTATGTCTCAAGATTGCTAGCCTAGGGTTGTAAGGACAATAAACAAAGATGTCCAAGACAGATAAATAAGGAAGGCAATAAAGTCTAAAATGGAAGAGGAAGAAGACAAAATGCCTGTCCTATATATTGATACATAGTCTCCTATGAGAAATTTGAAAATCATTTGCATTCTCCGAGTCTCCTATGAGAAATCTGAAAATCATTTGCAGTCCCCGAGATCCTAGTGAGTAGCCCTCATTTGAGAAAAGAATTATCTCATGTTATCTTTTTTTTTTTTTTCATGGCCAGAAAGCTCAAAGTCAAATGTGAAGCTCAACTACATCAATTCTGGAAACTCTTTCTTATTTATCTAGCTTTTGTTTGTCAGACATCTTCTTGCAAAAGAATTTATTTAAAGCTGCTCAGAATACACAGAAAACAAGAAAACTTAAAAGTTAAAAAGAAAAAGAATAACAACAATCAAAACACACACATTACAGGTAGGCTACAAGTTTAATTTTTTAAACTTTCTAGCAGCCCATAAAATTAAGAAAGCCGAGACTTCCCTGGTGGCGCAGTGGTTAAGAATCTGCCTGCCAATGCAGGGGACATGGGTTCGAGCCCTGGTTCGGGAAGATCCCACATGCCACGGAGCAACTAAGCCTGTGTGCCACAACTACTGAGCCTGTGCTCTAGAGCCTGCAAGCCACAACTACTGAGCCTACGCTCTAGAGCCCACAAGCCACAACTACTGAGCCCACATGCCACAAATACTGAAGCCTGTGTGCCTAGAGCCCATGCTCCGCAACAAGAGAAGCCACCGCAATGAGAAGCCCACGCACCGCAACGAAGAGTAGCCCCCGCTCACTGCAACTAGAGAAAAGCCCACGCGCAGCAACGAAGACACAACGCAGCAGAAAATAAAAATAAATAATTTTTTTTAAAAATTAAGAAAACCAACCAGTTTATCAACTCACAGTGTTTAAATAAGATAAAAATCAATTGCTCTGGAGAATCACAACTAATCCTAAGACTGAAAAGGAATTTTCTGAGGATCTGCATAAAGAATATCCTATAGAATAAATATCTCCTTTAGACAGAAAGATTGATTTGTTTGTACAATAATAAATTGATTTGTTTGTAAAATAATAAATTGTACTTTAAGAAACAAATCAATTGATTTGTTTCTTAAAGTACAATTAAATAAAAGAAATTCTACAGGTCAATATAATTGCTTCAATGATCTGGTTTAACTCAGGGCAGTAAGACTGGTGAGGTATATACGTTTCAGCCAAATCTTACATAAATAATTCTTTACAGCTAGATTCTCTTCAATATGGGATGACAGTGAATCCAAGGCGATGAGTCTGACAGATCTGCATGTTTGTCTTGACCTTTTCCATGTTTCTGGTGGCCTACATCTACATTTTTATTATCATGTGTGTTACTGTTATAAGCTACTTTAAAACCTCTGTAGATAAACATACATAAAATAATTGATGTTATGAACAAGCATCTATTACAAAATTCTTTCCCAGCAAAGGCAGTCTGACTTAAGCAAATACTAGGAAACATGACACCAAGTTCTATTCTTATTGGAAACACTTTCCCCTCAGTAACCCTGGGCAAGCTATTGTGTCAAATTTTGCTCCGTCTAAAATAGGACTGGATAATTATGCTCTGTTACAAACTGATGTTTAAGATTAATTAAGGTACTTATCAAATGGTTTGAGTCTTTAAAAAACCAGGTGCTATAAGCCTAGCCTATAATTCTTCTGCTCTTACAGTTTCCAAAAAATGCTTTATTCCATGAAATGCTTTCCAATAGAGCTACTTTATACTTCAAACTCATATCTGTGTATAATATTCATCTTCAGTCAATACTCCTTCTTTTATCAAGTGTTACACAAAAATATTACAGAAAGATATCAAGATGCTTCAAATCTAACATACGTTCTACTAGTGTGACCTCAATATTTACTACCACATACTTATAAGAAGTAATCATTACCATCAGCTGTAGTTGCTTTCTGGTGAGGCATCAGCATGGCAGCAAATTCTTGAAGTTGATTTCCTCTGATGATCCTATCTAGGTACATTTTCTCAAGGATTCCATAAGCAGCAAGTTGCTGGCACCTTTCATCCTTAAAAAGAGTAGCAAGCATCCGAGAACGCTGCTGTCCTAAGGGGAACAAATGAGTATAACATATTCTCACAATCTGTTTTTTCAATGAAAAACAATCTTTTTTATGACCTCATTTTTGCCTACTAAAATATGCAGGTTGATTCTCGTTATTTCTCATAGTTATGTTCTATAAATTTGCTGCCAACACTGTATTAGTGAATACTCAACTCCTGCTCCTAGGGGATATATGGGGTTAGGTTCCATGAGCCTCTGATCACAACATTTTTGTCAGCTGGTCAATATGTAACCTTGTTTTGTGTATTTCTGTTTAAAGGCACCACATTCAATACATATTGTTGATTCAGTAACATTGAATTCATGGCTTACACTATAACTCATGCCTGAATTAAGCTTACCTAACTTAACACACATAGTTTCTCCAAAAGGCACATCACAGACTTCCCACACTTAAGTACACAAGATAGTACTTCAGCACTATGCTAGGGGCCATTTTAGACAGCAAAACCACCAACAAAATGCATGAAAATGTGGAGAATGTGGTATTAAATAGACCACAAAAAGGATACTTGTTTATAGTATGAGAGCTGAAACAAGGTAGAGCATTGCCTTGTTCGATCCCAGCTAGAAACATAAACAGGGGGACTCAAATTTTTTGCTGCTCTGCACATGTCTGCAAATGACTGTGAAAGTATCGTACTTTGAGTACTGATTTGGGGGTGACAAATTTTAGGAAGTAGGCAAAGTCACTAATATGGAAGCGGTGAATAATGAGGATCAACTGTATATTCATTTGTGAAGACTATGATATACAATCATTCCCTCAGTATCCAATGGGGATTGGTTCCAAGACCACCCCCCAAATAAATACCAAAATCTGCAGGCGCAAAAGTCACTTATGTTGTATTTGCATTACCTTCATGAATCCTCTCCTATACTTTAGATCATCTCTAGATTATGTATAATACCGAGAGATGATCTATCTATGTAAACGCTATGTAAATTGTTGCTGGCACATGACAAATTCAAGTTTTCCTTTTGGAACTTCCTAGAATTTTTTTCCCCAAATATTTTCAATCCACAGTTGGTTGAATCTGCGGATGAGGAACCCCTGGATATGGAGAGCCAACTATATGCCAAAATGTTACACATGGTTCCAGTTATAGTTGTTATTCTTCTTGCTTATCTGTACTTCTACAATGAACATGCATTCTTCCCCTAATAATAAAAAATTTATAAAAGATGAACAAACATTTCTCAGATGGGAAACTTGATTTTCATAGTTTCAATTTACACCTTCAAGGACCTTTAAATGGTGAAAAAATACATGACAACTGATGACATTAAAAACTGAACTAATGGAAAAAATATTATGAGCAAACTTTTTCTTTTTAAATTTATTTTTAGCTCTACATACTGAAAGAGCCTAATGACTGATACCCAGCATCAATGAGCACATCTAGTAACCTGATCTCACTATCCTCATTAAAAGGAATTAGAGATCCTCAAAAAATAGCTGATTTCATGTCTGGAACAGGGAAAATACAAAAGGAGCCTGAAGCTTCTTTTTATGCTATTGTTACATTTCAGGCAAGTACTCAAAAACTAATGGGGCTGTGTCAAAAAGACATAATTTGGTCATATTTGGGACAATCTGAGCATCAAAAAGAATAACAACTATAATTTATTGTGACACACTGAATAAATAAAAAACAGAGTCAAATATACAAGAATGTTCACAGCAGTACTATTACTAATAGCTAATAAGAAGGCAATAGGATAAACAAATTGTGGTATATTCACATAATGGGATACCACATAACAATGAAAATGAAGAAACTGAATGTAACAATGTGGATAAATTTCATAAAGTTGAGCAAAAGAGGCAAGACAAGAGTATATATACTATATGATTTCATTTATATAAATATAAGAAGCAGGCAAAACTAGTATGTATTAACAATTGCTCTTGGGGGATAGGGGTTGGGGCCAGTGGTTAGGAGAAAGCAGGACAGAATATTTCAGGGTGCTGGTAATATTTTGTTTCTTGTTCTGGACGTTGACTACGTGATGGTGTTCATTTGTGACAATTCACCAAATTGTACACTTTTGATATGTACAGTTTTCTGTGTGTATATTATACACGCAGAAAAATAAGCTAAGAAAAAATCCACAGTGATATTTGGAAAAAAAAAAAAAGGAGAAAAAAGGAAAGCTCCTGAAGAATACTATCTAATAAATGCAGAAGAAAAGAATTAGTAAATCAACATTTTTCATTTTCATTTTATATTACACATATAATGAGTGATCCAGGCAAGGATTATTAATAGATATTAAATTATGGAAAGGAATTTGGGGAACAGGATTTTTGTAGTGTCAAAGCAGCACCCCATGAGTTATTTACAAAATACAAAGAGGACAATGTACCTTTACAATGGAATTTCTACCTTAATCAAATGAACAAACTCAGCATCACTAACAGTGGGACCAACCTGACAGTGTGTGCTCTCTGACGTGATTCAAAAGCAAGTACACAGCATCATTATAAGGTATTCTTGCTAGAAAAAAAATAACCTGAATCTAACCTCACCTCTGGCTAACTTCCATTTTACAGGAAATATAGGGGATTAAGGAATAAAAAAACAATATATATATCAAAAAATCTAGGATGAAGGACATTTTACCTAACAACTTCAAAGTCAGTAATTTTTCTTTTTTTAAGTGAGGCAACTATACAGTGTTGTATGTCAATTATATCACAATAAAGTTGGCAGGAAAAATAAGGAAACTACTCTAGACTAAAAGAGTCTAAAGACTAAAGAGCCATAATCACCAAATGCCACACATGAAGTTGCTCCTTGTTCAAGGGGAACAAGGAAGGTATAAAAGATATTCTTGAGCTAACTGGGGCAGTGATAATATGGACAGGCTGCTAAACTCTACAGTGGAATCACTGTTAATTTTTTTAGGGATAATGATGGTATTGCAGTTATGCAGAAAAATGTTCCTGTTCTACAGAGATACATGATGATATATAAAGAGGGAGTGTCATGATGGCCTACAACTTACTTTAAAATGATACATCAAAAAATATGTGTGTGTGCATATGAGAGAGAGAGAGAAAGCAAATATGACAAAAAGCCAGGAAAATTTAGAAAGAGAGTAATGAAGGGGAAGTAGATCTGCAAGATAATAAAACACTATAAAGCTATAATAATTTGAAGAGCACAGTACAAGTATATTCATAAATAGACAGGCTAATTAACAGAACAGAATACTATGTCCAGAAATCTACTACAGTGTGCTTCAAATCAACAGGGGAAAAAAAGATGGATTATTCAATAAAGAATGCCAGGTCAAATAACTAACCATTTAGAAAAACAAACAAAAAAACGTTAATTTCCTAACTCATTTCTTACACTAAAATAAATCCAACTGGATTAGGATTTACAGGTAAATTTAAGTAGGCGAAACTAATCTATACTAGTGATTACTCTTGGGGGGCAGGGGTTAGAGATCGTGACTAGGAGGAAGCATGAAGGTAAAAAATGAAACCCTAAAGCAGCGATTCTCAAAGGCGGTCCCCATGACCTTTTCAAGGGATCAGTGGTTGACACTAAATTTAGAATAACAAAGACATCCTTTGCCTTCTTCACTGAGTTGACATTTGCACTGCTGGTGCAAAAGCAATGGTGGCAAAGATTACTGGCACCACAGCACAAATCAAGGCAGTGGCACTGGCAACAAACTATATTATGCCACACACTCAACAGTCAAAAGAGATAGTTTCACTTAAAAATGTCCTAGCAGCAGTAAAACATTATTTTCATTAAATCTTGACACTTGAGAACATACCTTTTTAATATTTTGTGTGACGAAATGGGAAATGTACTTACAGCACTTTTGCTATAAACCAAAGTATAATGGTTGTCCCAAGGAAACAGTGCAAGCTGAACTAGTCTCTTTCTCATGGAACACGTTCACTTAAAATAACAACTGACAAATTATGGTTTCCAGACTTAGGTATCTGGCAGACATTTTCTTAAAAATGAGCAAAGTGAGCCTGTTACCACCAATGAACAGCACTTGCTGCCATTGATAAAATTTGAGTTTTAAAGAAAAAAATTAAAATTTCTGAAAACTTGTATTTGCCACTATGAGGCTGACAACCTTCCAATACTTAAAGGTTTTTCTGATGAGATCAGTGGTAATATATTGGATATTGGATATTGTATAATAAAGTACATCAATATTTGGAAGCTCTGCATAAATCAGCAAACCAACATTTTCCAAACAACCAATACATGATGGTACAAAATCTTACATGGGTAAAAGATCCATCAACGTTGAAGACAGACCAAGATTTTAACATTATAGGGTGCAAAATGTTCACTGATACGGTTTCAGATGCCACATTCCAATTAACCCATAAGAAACTACACTACTTGTCAAGTTAGAGTATCAAAGACGAATACCCACGATTATCTGAAAAAGTCACTAAACATGCCTCCTTTTTCCAACTACATATCTGTGTGAGGCTGGGTTTTCTTCATATACTCCCATCAAAACATATCAAAACAGGCTAAGCACAGAAGTACATTTAAGAATTCAATTTCTGTCTATTAAGCTAGACAATGAAAAGACTTGTAAAGTCAAAAGTAAAACAATTCCAATTCTCTAACTTTTTTTGTTTTAGAAAAAACAGCTATTTTATAAAAATGTCAGACATTCCCTGGCAGTCCAGTGGTTAGGGCTGTGCGTTCCCCCGCCCAGGGCCCAGGTTCGATCCCTGGTTGGAGAACTAAGATCCTACAAGCCGTGTGGTGCAACCAAAACACAAAATTAAATTAAAATGTCATTTACGTTTATACCTAATAGATCTATTATTGTTACTTTTAAAAGAATTAATAAATATTTTAAAATTTCTCACTGCAATTTCTAATTCAATAATCAACAGATATACCCTACATAAACAAAAGCTCTCTAGGGTTCTCAATTATTCAGAGTCTAAGGGGGTCCTGAGACCAGAGGATTTGAAAACTTAAAGTACTGGAAGAAAACATGAAAGAATTTAAAATATGTAATTTCACAATAGAGAAGACCTTTCTAAGCAAGTCAACAAAACCCAGAAGCCATAAAAGATTAAAATATTTAACTATATAAAAATTTAAAGTTTCTGCATGGCAAAAATTTCATAAACAAAGCCAAAAAGGGGACAATAAATTGGGAGAAAAAAATTGTTAATTTCTTATATACATGAAGAGTTTTTATTAAAAAAAAAGATAAAAACACAAAAAAATGGCTAATGGACATAAACAGATAATTCACTCAAAAAAATGGGTTTTTCAACGATTTTTTTAAACACATGAAAAGACGTCCAAGAGTATTCATGATAAATGAAATGCAAATTAAAACTAGAATGAAATACTATTTTTCTTCTACCAGGTTAGCAAGGATAAAAAAATTTGGTAATGTGTGTGTGAGTAATCAGGTTCACAAAGATATTGTTGTTTAGAAGGTCTAACATTAAAGGGCAACTTATAATTTCTCTCAACATTTTAAATGTATGTACCCTTAGATTCAAAAATTTTACCTATACATATATTCATATATGTGTATAATCACTACAGCATTGTTTATAATTGACTAATTATGATAAAGCCAAACAACAGAAAATCAAAAAGAATGAGCTTTATGTAATGACATATAAAGACCACTGTGATGAATATCCACATAAAAAAAGTAAGTTGCAAAAGTGTATCTATCATGCTATCATTTACGTATAAAAAAAGGATACACACTTTTATATTGAAGGAAATAAAAGAATCAGTAATAGTTCTTCAGAGTACAAAGCAGTCCATTTTATGTACTGCCTTTTCAGTAACAAAAACAAAATAAGTAAGATGACTGCTTCAAAGAGAATGAAATGTGTAGTCTGAACATGTCATTAGGCTCTCAACTAAACACAGTTCAAAAACAGACATTCTAAAATGATTTAGAAAAGCCATGGCTTAGAATTATCAGCATTTCCTCTCAGTGCCCTTTCCTGCTTTATAAGTTGAATGATTTACATGCTACAGTTTAGTAAAAATGAATACAGAATAGTTTATTATTTATATTCATGGAAGAAAAAGATAAGCACCAGGTCTAAAACTGAGGCTTGAAGATAAAAAAAAAGACAACAACCCCAAAGCAGTACATTATCACAGCACTCATTTCTAGATTTTAATTTTCATTTCCCTTCGTCTAATTCTCACTTAATTTAATATCCATTTTTTCAGTGATATTTTAGAAGAACTAAACTTCACATTACCTCTTAACTATTCCTAATACCTGTGGGTGATAGGCTGATAAATGTATATTTTAAAATGTCTTAAGTTAGCAATGTGCTGTTTTTAACTGTTTAAATGTATCATAATTTTATTAATAAGACATCCTCTTAAAGAATAGCTCCTTGCTAAATCCTCAAATAGTAATGAACCTGAAATTATTAAGCAAAGATAACTTACTATTCATTAAAGCGTAAATGACGTATTTACCTGCTGATGCTAAGATGGTACAGTGCAGAGCATGTTTTAAGGCCTCTAGTCTTTCACTTTCGTGCACTATTGTCTTGTAAGAGAGCTCATTGTACCTTTGTGCAGCTTCAATGAATTTTCTTCTATAATCAAGAACACGTGCATAGCATACCTATAAGAGGGAAAATGTTTCAATTAGGGAGAAAAATTAAAAATAAAAAGCAAAAGAAAATTTCTATTATATAACAGCATTTATCAAATATTCTGGAGCACCTTATTACTGAAGGATTCTCCAATACAAAATTAATTTTCCAAATTAGCTCATCTGCTACCTTATAATGTATCTGTAACTGTTCATTGGTTGATTCATTCTGAAGCAATGATGCCCGATTTATGTAAGCCTCTGCCTGGACTGGATCATCATCCTCCAGATATAGCCTAGCAATCTTCAGGTATGTCTCCAGTTTATAGTCTACATTGTACTGTCTAGGGTATAACAGAAAGACACAGAATGATTAAATATTTCATCAAGAAAATTTTGGGAGTGGTAGGAAATACATTATTTTTTCCTTATATATATTCTGTTAATATAAGGGGATCATACATTTTATTGCAGTATATTACATAGACAAGCTAAAACATATTTCCAGAATAAGATTTATTGAATTTTTATTATTTTAATCACTGTTCATGTTTCATTTTAGCTTCTTCTAATCCTCAGATAATCTCACACATCAAAGATCTTAAAAAAAAAAAAAAAAAAAAGCTCAGTTCAGGGACATATCATATACTACCAGGGAACTATGAACATGTACAACCATCCTGGAAAACAATTTGGCAGTATGCTCTCCAACCATCCTTTGAATCTTTAAAAATGCATATCCTCTTTACCTACTGTATTTTACCTCTAAAAAAATAAATCCTTAAAAATAAATCATGGTTGTACATATATATATATATGTACAGAATATTCATTTGTAAAGTTATTCATAAATATCCATAATAAAAAAAATGGAAATCACCCATAATCGTAATTGTGGTAATCAATTAAGTTGTGGTACATAAAGATGGTAGATGCTATACAGTTATTATAATAATCACTTCTGATAACAGTCATAAGTTTTTGCTAAGTGAAAAAATTGGATAAAACAGTACATAAAACACCATCCAAATGTATTTCTATACATGTATATCAAGATAGTAATAGCAATTATCTCTGAGAATACAGGTGGTTTTCATTTTTCTTCTTTATCCCAATAGTCACATTTTATGCAAGAAATGCATAACTGAAGACCCAACATAATTCAAAACTCACATAATTCAAGATTAATCCTCACAGAAAAATTAATTCTATTTACCAGCAAAAGTGGAGCCACCATTTGGCAAGAACAGAGTTTACAACTGACTTGGCCCAGCTTTGAAATTAATTCTTCAAAAATTTTTATATCAATCCAAAATTTTCCATAAGTCATATATTATTTTTTTATTATATTATTTCCATTCACAACTCATATTTACATAAACTGCTATAAACAGTACCATATTTTTTGCATTTTCATATTTTATGCCAAGATATCTATTATGTCCATTACTTTCATAATCAGAATGAATCATTTTTTAAAGAAACAGGCTCTCAATAATTTACCCAAATCACTTTAACTTGTTTAGAAAAACCACTGAATTTTCAGTTCTTGGTATCCTCACAGATAATGTTACAGTACTCTCAAAATGATAATTACCACCACTGCAAAGAACAATATCTATTTTATATTTACATCAACTACCAATGAAAATAAATCATTTGCTCTGTGCTAGGGAGAAACTGTTCCAGACAGAATAAGACCAAAGCAATTAAGAAAGCCTCCAGCCTTTTCAAACTATCCAAGAAAAAACCCAAATTAACAAGAGGCCTTAGAAAACAAAATTCAACATCTGCGTATGAATGAAGGCTTTTTCATATACTGGTTGCTTTTTCAAGGGGCATCACTGTTTAACAATTTCATAAATGCACAAAAGGCAAGATGCCTGTAGTAGTGTTTGACTTATGATCACAAATATTAATGAAGACAAAAAAAGAATCCCTTATTCACCTGGTAAAAGAGTAGAGAAGTAACTGAAAATATTTTTTGTCATTCAGTTGGTATTTTTATACTTGCCAATTGAAAGAGGAAGTGTGTTTAATAATACAACCAAGAGTTTCACACCTTTCATCCTTCTATACAATATACTTTGGAGGAATGTTTCATAAAGAACTATAAATATTTTTTAAAATACATATCAAAGGTAAGACTGGCTGGATAAAAGTTACAAACTATCATCTTAATTTTTTCTAATTGTTTTTCCATCTCATTTTCTCTAGTATCTCAAACCTAACAATCCATTGAACCCATTGTGACTCCAAACCACTGATCCTACTACATTGTTATTGTATTTTTCCCCTTAAAGGCCTCACTTCCTCCTTACCTGGCTTAATTCCTATGGTCAATCATTTCCATCACTGAATTGCACGTGCGCTCATCTCCCTTGCCCCTCTCATGCTGTCATACTTGTTGGGCGAAATCATAATGCTGGTTAAACCTAATAGTTCATCTACTCCTCTCCTGCAACCACGTAGCTGAACTCTGATGAAGAAAAACACGCAACCAGTCTGACTGATCTCATTTTAGTGACTAGGACCTTTAAATGAGCCTTAATGCTGTACACCGTCCCACTCTCCCAGAGAATTTTTTTTGATATTCTTATATCTCCTCAACCTCATAACTCTCACCCCCATCCACACTTCAGCTGATGACTCTGATTCCAACTTCACTAAGAGTATTGAAACAATCAAAGAAAAGAGTACTTGCACAAACTCCATCACCACATTACTAATATCTGCACCCATAAACTCCGTGTTCCTGGCTGCTACCATAGATCACTGGGACTATTCTGCCCACCAGGGAACAATCTGCAATGTCTACAGACAATTTTTTTTTTTTTTTTTTTTTTGCGGTACGCGAGCCTCTCACTGCCGTGGCCTCTCCCGTCGCGGAGCGCAGGCTCCGGACGCGCAGGCTCAGCGGCCATGGCTCACGGGCCCAGCCGCTCCGCGGCACGTGGGATCCTCCCGGACCGGGGCGCGAACCCGCGTCCCCTGCATCGGCAGGCGGACTCTCAACCGCTGCGCCACCAGGGAAGCCCTACAGACATTTTTGATTGTCACAACTAGGCATAGTGGTGTCACTGGCATCTAGTGAGTAGAGGCCGCTGATGCTGCTAAACATCTGCAATACACAGGACAGCCTCCAGGACAAAGAATTATCTGATCTAAAATGCCAAGAGTGCCCAGGCCGAGAAACTCTGCCACAAATGAACTGTCCATGCTCCTATCGGAAGCCTATCCCTCCACTGGATTCCTTCCCCTCTAGTCTACTCCTGCAAGAATCCTCTCCACTACTCCCCTATGTCAAATTTTTGCTTTCCACTGAGTCATAAAAGAAAAAATAATCTCAGCCTAACATCTGCTGTCATCTTCAACTTACTTCTCTGCTCCCTTTTATGAAAACTTCCCCAAAGAGCTGCCCATGCTCACCGTCTCCAATTCTTCTCTTCCCACTCTCTTTTAAACAGCTCCAGTCAGGCTTTCACTCTCACCATTTCAGCAAAACAGCTATTGCCAAGGTCACCAATGACCTCCACATTACTACCTTTTACGGTTCACCTTCAACTCCTCATCTTACTTGACCATCAACACCATGTTAATCACTTGCTCCTTCTTGATACATTTTCCTCATTTGGCTTCTGAGATATCACACTCCACATTCTTCTGGTTTTCCTCTTACCTCAATGGACAATCCTCACTTGCTGTATCTTCCTCCTGCCCCTGACCTCTTAATGTCAGAGTGCTCAGTACTCAGTGCTCTTCTCTACCTATATGCCCTCCCTTGGAGATCTCGTCCAGTCTAAAGGCTTTAAATTCCATTTATATATCAATGACTCCCAAATGTACAGCTCTAGTCCAGACCTCTTTCCTAAACTCCAGACTAATATATTCAACTCCCTACTAGATATTTCCACTTGGTTATCACATGTCCAAAACAGAACTCTTGATCTTCCCTCAAAACCTATTCTTTACCACTCAGTAGATGGCAACTTTATTTTTCCAGTTATTCAGACCAAAACTCAGGACTTATCTTGGCTCTTTTTCTTGTACTCCATATCCAAGGTGTCGAGAAACCCTTAGCTTTACCTTAAAAACACATCCAGGGTCCAACATTTCTCACAATCTCCATCTCACCTGCAGTAGCCCATAAGCCTCTTAACTAATGTCCCTACTTCTATCATTGCATGCCTACAGTTTATTCTCAACCCAGTAGTTAGAATGATCTAACATGATCAGATCATGTCAGTCCTCTGTACAAAATCCTCCAATGGCTCCCCATTGTTTTACTTAGAAAAAAAGCCAAAGGCCTTACGATGGCTTACAAGACCCCATGTAATCTGGTACCCAATACTCTCTGATCTCACCCTCTATCACACTCCCCTTTGCTCACTCCACCCACAGTGGTCTCCCTGCTCTTCTTAAAACACTCCAAGCATGTTCCAGTCTTAGGGCCTTTGCACTAGCCATCCTCTCTAAGAGGATCTACTGATACTCTTCCCTCAGGCAGCTCATAGGTACTCTGTTACCTCCTTCAAGTGTTTGAAAAGGTGATATCAGGACCACCCTACCATTCTAATCACCCTATTTAATAATACATCCTGTTCCCCACTTTGCCCCTTTTCCCCATAGCACTTATCACCTTCTAAAATGGTACAAATTTTACTTATTTATTTATTAAATTGTTCATTATCTGTTTCCTGTACCAGAATGTAAAAAAAAAAAGTAAGTGAACAATTATACATGTTTTATATCCACTATTTACTATACTTTTGTCCTGTTTCCAAAGGAATTCCCACCAACACTTGGGCTGCATTTCTCCAATCTTCTTCTTTTTCATATATGGATGCAAGATGCTGTCTTATGGAAGCAACCTGGAATAGGAGGTACACATGTTAAATTATTTCCACTGATACTAGTAAACTAGTTAAAATAAATAGATGATAATCTATTGTGACAATGCTCTCATTCAACATATTACGCAGGCAAGTAAATAGTAAAAGTTTACCTAGACTACCCAAATTTTTAATGAATTTTGCATTCACAGAATATCAAGAGTGAACTAACACATTCTGCAATGTGGATTATGGCAATAATTTAGTTTAAATATTAAGTTTTGCTTTTGTGTCACTGCATATATAATGCTATAGTTCTCCTATGTTCTCAGCCTAATCAACAATTTTACTGATTTAAAAAAATTATCTAGGGACTTCCCTGGTGGCACAGTGGTTAAGAATCCGCCTGCCAATGCAGGGGACACGGGTTTGAGCCCTGGTCCGGGAAGATCCCACATGCCGCAGAGCAACTAAGCCCGTGTGCCACAACTACTGAGCCTGCGCTCTACAGCCCGCGAGCCACAACTACTGAAGCCCACGCGCCTAGAGCCCGTGCTCCACAACAAAAGAAGCCACCAAAATGAGAAGCCCGTGTACCGCAACGAAGAGTAGGCCCCGCTTGCCGCAACTAGAGAAAGCCCGTGCGCAGCAACGAAGACCCAACGCAGCCAAAAATAAAATAAATAAATAAATACATAAAATTTTTAAAAAATATATCTAAAGAGTAATATTTGGTTCATAAAACCAAATTATAGTATATGAGCAAATGTCAGCTGGACTTAAAACATCATGATGTTTATTTGATCTTACATTGTAAAATGCTGTTTGGCACACTGTTTTGTAAAAATGAAGTTGAATGATTACCTTCTTTAAAAATTTAATAGTATCTCTCAAAATAATTGCTGCTATCTCAGTTTAAAAATCGCCACTCTAATAGCCAATATTTTATAATAACTATAAATGGAATATAACCTTTAAAAATCGTGAATCACTATGTTGTACACCTGCAACTTATAATAATATTGTACATCAATTATATCTCAATTAAAAAAAAGAAACACATAATAAACAGAGTCCTAAAAACAAAACAAAAACCACTGCTCTAGGTTTTTACCTGCTCCTCAAATGAAATGACTCTAGGCTGGATCTTTTCCAAGGTGAAATGATAGATTTCTTTGGCTGTGCTATCAGGTAGGCTAGGGAGATGTGTGCAGAAATCAGTCAGCAACTGGCGAGAGATCACGAGGCTGACATTCTCATTTACCACTTGTTAAAAAAAGTAAGGGATAAGAAAACATGAGTAATTTATGTTTTCATTAAGCAATCAATTTTCACCTAAAATTAATACTAAAAATAATATATACCAGGGTACTCTTCAAAGCATTATTTAGGGATCTCCACACCCCTGTGACCTTATATTATAGAACCAGTTTTCCTTATGTTGAATTATCTGATCACATAACAACTACACCAAAACAGTAAAAATATCACAACTTTTCTAAGAAACAGAAATGGCTGGGAAAAAGTTTTAACAGTTGAGAATTTTACGTCATTCTTTTCTCTTCTTTATTTTTCTACAAATTGAAGGCACAGAAACACTTATATTTTTATTAATGTTCTTATATTCCACCTAGCTACAAAAAAAGAGTTAAAGAAGAAACAGTGAAATAATCTTCATGAAGTTTAAATAAAGCGAGTAGTGACAGTTACTGCCACTTGTACTTTCTTGATAAAAACAATAAATACGAACTTAGGTCAGCATTAGATGCATAGACATATTTTATGACACTGTTTATAAACATTTATGAGGTATTATTATATATGATTAAGGATGAAAACTCTGGAGACACACTGCTTCCAAATCCTCCTGATTACATGCCCTCAGGCAAGAGACTTAACTTCTCCATGCTTCTCTTTCCTCTTCTGTAAAATGTGGATAAGTTGCTGTGAAGCTTTAATGCAATATACATAAAGTGCTTTAAACAATACCTGGCACACAGCACTCAGCAAATGTGAGTTATTATTATCACTATTATTACATTTTAAAAAGATGCATCATGCTTGTGAACCACTCCTTAGATAAATTAGGTTTAAATCAGTAGTTACTGGGGAAATAAATGACAGTTCAAAACTATTCAGTTGATGCAAATGATTTTAACAGTAGACTGCTTTTTTTTGGTGGCTCATTGGATTCAAAGTTTATATAAAGATCAAAGTTTATAAAAAGCACTACTCTTTTGCTACTAAGTGCAACTGTCTTAAAAAAAAGCCACTCAAAGAGTTTTTCTGAAACCATTGCCAGTTTGTCTCACATTGCAGGCCCCAATTTTTTGAGGCAGTAACTGACAGGCCTTGTAACTAATCAGTTTATAGTATACTAATTGGAATTGGATGATATTGGATGTGACTGAGAACAGTTGCATTACAAGTGCCATTAGGTACCTATAACTGTTAGAAATTACTATACAAACTAGCACTTCTCAGGGAAATATAAGTAAATAAGAACTATAAGTAAGAAAACCTAGTTTCTAGTCTGGGTTCTGCCACTGACTAACTGAATGTCCTTGGGCAAAAAGTCACCTAATCCTGAGACTCATTTTATAATATATTATATAGAGCTATCTATACCTGCATTGTTAGTCACAAGGTTATGAAAAGGAGCCTGTGTGATGGATAATGTGTATGAAAGCACAGTGTAAACTGTAAAGCACTATCAAGTATCATTAATATTGTGAACTCAGGATAAATTCCAGCCTGAATTTTGAGTAATTTTCCAGATAACTGGATATGTTTGAAGTCAGGGAGTGGGGAAGAGTGTCTTAAAGAATGGAAATTTCTAGTTCCCATTCAAAAGAAATGTTCTTAACATTAACAACAGCTAACACTTATCTAGTACTTATCATGTGCCAGGTACTATACTAAGCACTCCATTATGGATATTAACTCATTTAATCTCCCAAAAATTTTACAGGGTAGGTATCATATCCCCATTTTATAGACAAGGAAAAGGAGGCACAAAGAGGTTATATAACCTACCCAAGATCACATAGCTAATACAATAGCAGACCAGGATTTGAATCCAGACTATTCTTTTTTATCATTTGCTATATTGTCTCTCCATCAGTTGCTTTATCAATAACTATACAAAACCTTAATTGTAAACGTAACAATGGCTTCACATTGAAAAACAAATATCAAGTTGTAAGTAGTTTAAATTCTAAAATCAATCAAGCTCAATGCATATTTAATTTAATCTCAATGTAAATTATATTGACAATTTGTTATAAAACAAGGCTTGAGCAAATTTTTAAGTCCTAACTCAGTAATACAAGGCAAACACGGAATTTTCATTCCACTTACTTGCTTCCACAAAAGCTTTCAAAGCTTCTAGTTGTTCTGCCCCAGATAACTGAATGGCTTTTTCCAGGATCTGACGATACCTAAAACAATACCAAAAAGAAAAAGTGTTTAGAAGGCACTATATAGTCTAATGCTAACTTGATGTTTGTTCATTTCTATTTACCATGGTTTCTTTCATAGTGCTCTAGTTTGTGGTTTTCTTTATAGTACACTACAGATTTTTTTTTTAAGTTTCCAGTCCATCATAAGAAACACTAAATCTGTAATTCAAAGTGCTACTTCTTCTAGTTTTCTTTACAGTATATCACCATTTTTAAAGTTTTCATGTCTATCACAAAAAGAGTAAATCTAGGTTAATGGATCTAAGGTGCCACTCTTTCTTTCAAGTTTTAGTTTTGAATTTAAAACGTCAATTTTCTTTCAAGTGCCTCAAAAGATAAGCTATACTTCCTTCACTAAAGTACACACAAGAACATTACTTGAGGTGGCCCAGAACCTTTCCCTTATGGACCTAATGAATCTAGGGTTACCAACAATAGGATAATGTTGACTATGCAATGAAGCCAAATATTAGAGATTAAATGTCTCAGTGTGTACAAAATACATTCCACCAAGCCAAATGTCCTGACAGAACATCCTTCAGTGCCTATTAGTTCTTTACTTGCATTCAGTTCCAATACCTATTCTGCCTAATATTCATGATCACACAAAATTCAAATCAGCGTTCTACCAATGATGGGGAAATGTTAAAAACAAGAACACTAACAATTATTAGGCAATGGTAAGTTCTTTCCTAAACTATAAACTCCATGAGGACAGGGATTTTTGTTTTGTTTACTGCTACATATACAATGCCTAGAAGAGTACTTGGCACATCATAAGGACTCAAAGATCAGCAGTATTAGTAACATTTTATTTCTTAAATTGAGTGGTTGGTACATTGGTATTATACTATTCTTTATCCCTTTTGTTTGTCTCAATCATAATATTTATTAAAAGCATTAGTTAATGCATTTTACAAACCTAATTGCAATTATTCAGAACATTATCCAGAATATAGTCAAGAAATAAAAATATACAAATAGGGCCCAAACACATTCAAACCTATGACTTGTATTTGTAGGGCACACCCTCAAGCTACAATTCAGCACTTACTGATTCTCAACTCATACAATATTCTCACAGCCTTGGTTCTACGATTTCTCAAAACAGCAGTGAATCAAAGTGGCTTTGTAAGAAAGCAGGTATACTGACAGAAAAGATAGCTAACTCCAAAAGAAGAGACAAACAATTCCAAGAAAGCAAGGAAATATTATCAAGCTTTAAAATAAAAAATTGGCGCTTCCCTGGTGGCGCAGTGGTTGGGAGTCCGCCTGCCAGTGCAGGGGGCGCGGGTTCGTGCCCCGGTCCGGGAAGATCCCACATGCCGCGGAGCGGCTGGGCCCGTGAGCCATGGCCGCTGGGCCTGCGCGTCCGGAGCCTGTGCTCCGCAACGGGAGAGGCCACAACAGTGAGAGGCCCGCGTACCGGGGGAAAAAAAAAAAAAAAATTGTCATTTTAAAAATTGCTACATTTGAGGGATGAAATACAGTTATCTAAAAATTTATTTACATTGACTATCTCATTGGGAGTTCCCCGGTGGCCTAGTGGTTAGGATTCGGCGCTTTCACTGCCGTGGCCTGGGTTCAATCCCTGGTCGGGGAACTGAGATCCCACAAACTGTGCAGCGCAGCGAAAAAAAAAACAAAACTCATTCTCTCTCTCTACATATATACATATATATACACACACACATATACACATATATTTTCCATATCTATATTTATACATTTACTTTATTGCCCTGGGCATGGTTCTAGTTAATGCATTCAATGGTTTATTATTTCTTTTTTAGATTGGCTTTTCATAATCAATTAAATGAAGACTATGGCTAAACCCTCTTACTCTTAAATCCCAGTTATTTTATACTAATAATATTGTATTCAAAGATGACAATGTCTCACATAAAAATTTGCTAATAATTTAAGTTTTCATATATAGTTTCATAACTTATCAATCAACTAATCTGTATTGAGAACACCAAAAAAAAAAAAAATCTAAATCAATGGAAAAGATGGAAAAGTGACTGATGTGGAGAACATGACAAGTACCAAATATTTTTTCATTAAAAAATATTATGTTGGAAAAGAAACTTAATTAATTAAGGCACCTTGCATCTGTCCTATCCATTCATCATCATCAACAAATGTTTATCGAGCATCTATTATGTACATGAACTAAAGTTCAGTATGTCAATTTCTGATTTCTTGGTACTTGAAAGGAATCTGGAGGTAAATAAAACATATACACATGAAAATGTACCACAGCCACTATCTATGCTCAAAATGAGTGTAACAGGTATGCATTCACAGATCTTTCATTTACAGTAATGGTGAAATAGATATTGGACCAATCCTGCCTCCAAAACAACATAAAAAGTTGAAAGAAATGAAAAACAAATTTTAATAGCATAAAATCCTAAAGAGAAAGAGTAAAGAGAAGAGACTAAGAGCGCAAAGACGTGAACCATAGCTTCTGCCTGAAAGCATTTGCTGACTGTGGAAAGATAGCTGAGAGGCAGAGAGGCACTTCTGCTGGGGAGAAGTGGGCTCGGCTCTGGGGTGTTCTGCCATCTGCTGGAAACGCTGAAAGGCAAGCTGCAATTTCCGGCTGACTGATAAAACTAGAACAGGGATCTAAGGTTTTTTACCTGCCAAAGGAGGAAACACTAGCACTTTGGAAGCACGGTTACAAATGCTATTCCAAGGATCATCTAGTAAGGAGACCAATAAATTTGGAAGCCTTGGTCCTAGATTCCTAACCCTGTCAGGTGTCCAGCAGAAGGAAATGAAAATCCTCCCTGAAAGGTAACATCATAGACCTCCAGTTGTTTCTAAAAATACATTTAAAAATAATTTGCCCAACAACAAACGTTACAATGCATACGACAATATTAGCTGGAATCAACAAAAACAACAGACAATAGCAACAAACAGGGACTCCAGATACTGTAGTTACCAAAACGACTGAAATACACTTATGTTTATCAAGTTTATAGAGACAAAGACAAGCTTTTAAAAAGTTCCAGCAAGAAACTAGGAACCATAAAAAGTGTCATTTGAAAAAAGAATCACCAAAAGCTATAGAACTAAAAAATAATATTACCAAAACTTGAAATTCGGTGTAGTTCTTAATAGCAGACTAGACACATTTGACGAACTGAGAAACTAGAAAGTAGGAGAACTTATCCAGAATAAAGCCTTGAAATGGAAAGTACAGAAGACAGAGTAAGGGGCACAGAGGTCACAGTAACAAGGCCTAACAAGGGTTTCACCCGGGTCCTAGAGGAGAAAATAGAATGGGACAGAGGCAACATTTAAAGAGAGAGAGAGAGAGCTGAAAAACCTCTCAGGACAATGAACGATCCAATCCACTGATTCAAGAAACACAATGAAGCTTAACCAGGATAATGCGGTAGAGCAGTGGTCCCCAACCTTTTTGGCACCAGGGATGGGTTTCGTGGAAGACAATTTTTCCATGGAAGGGGTGTTCTGGGGAGTGGCGGTGGTTTAGGCAGTAACGTGAGCAACGGGGCGCGATGGGGGGTGGCAGATGAAGCTTCGCCCACCGCTCACCTCCTGCTCTCCTCTGCGGTCCGGTTCCTAACAGGCCTCGGACCCTTAGCAGTCCACCACCCGGGGGCTGGGGACCCCTGCAGTAGAGGATTTACAAAAATTGCCCACAATTCTTTTACTCCCTGTATCTATGCCTCTTTGCAATGTGACTTCGTAAGTCTTCACATCAAGAGGTAGAGTTTATCTCCCTACCCTTTCATCTGGGCTTGTTTTGACCAATAGAAGGCAACAGAAATAGAAGTGCCGTTCCAAGCCTGGAGTTTAAAAGAATTTGTCTTTACCTGCTGGAACGCGGCTTTGCCACATGAATGAGTCCAGGCCGACCTATTGGATGATGAGATATGTAGCCCAGTCACCTGCCACCGCCGCAGCCAACAGAGAAGCAGAGCTGCCTACCTGACCTGACTGCCTACATGTTGTTGACTACAGGTGCACCTGGAGCCCCTGTGGAACCAAGACCACGTGGAATAGGGAAGAATCAACCAGCTGGGCCCAGCCCAAAGTACCAAACAACAGAACTATAAGCTAAATAAATGATTGTTGTTTTAAGCGTGCAGTTCTGGGGTGGTTTATTTCACAGCAAAAGCTAATTGACATAGATAAGTAAAATCAAATCCACAGACACATCATAATGAAGTTGTAGAATATTAAAGACAAAATCTTACAGCTAAGTGCTAATATAATTTTTTAGAAGACAGAAATAATTTCCTAATGAGGTTGATCTTTTTTTTTAACATCTTTATTGGAGTATAATTGCTTTACAATGTTGTGTTAGTTTCTGCTGTATAACAAAGTGAATCAGCTATATGCATACATATATCCCCATATCCCTCCCTCTTGCATCTCACTTCCACCCTCCCTATCCCACCTCTCCCTCCCACCCTCCCTATCCCACCCCTCTAGGTGGTCACAAAGCACTGAGCTGATCTCCCTGTGCTATGCAGCTGCTTCCCACTAGCTATCTATTTTACATTTGGTAGCATATATATGTCAATGTTACTCTCTCACTTCATCCCAGCTTACCCTTCCCCCTCCCCGTCTCCTCAAGTCCATTCTCTACGCCTGTGTCTTTATTTCTGTCCTGCCGCTAGGTTCATGAGAACCATTTTTTTTTTAGATTCCATATATATGTGTTAGCATATGGTATTTGTTTTTCTCTTTCTGACTTGCTTCATTCTGTATGACAGACTCCAGGTTCATCCACCAATGAGGTTGATCTTTAAGCAGTCTAAATATTTGGACTTAGTTAGTGTTAAATGGGAAAGAGTAGGAGAAGACAGAAATTCTAGGCAAAAAAAATTAGTCTGAAATGCAGTCCAGTTTGCTGAAAGTAACATCAAACCAAAAGGTAGGTGTTTCGAGTTAAGGGCTCTGAGCCAAGCAGACAGACTGTATTCTGCCTTTGTCACTAGCTATGTGACCCCAGAGCAAAGGGTTTCACCTCTGTTTTCTCACATGTAATGTAAATACTAACACCTACTGTTTTCTCACATGTAATGTAAATACTATCACCTACTGTTTAAGATTTTAAAATGTAAGTAAAGTTGTGCCTGGCAGATGGTAAACACTAGATTTTAGGGAACTCCACTCTTCAGATAGGAACCGCTGAAACTTGTGTGTGGGAATAACAGAGAACCAGAGAATCTGTGTTAGAAGAGCTTTCCAGCTCTGTTTGTGTGTGTGTGTGTGTGTTTGTGTGTGTGTGTGTGTGTATCCTCTATTTTTTGACAAGTCTATTCCACTGTATTACTAGAAAGCTGTGATCCAAAGTCTACCTCTGTGAGGTAGAAAAGTCTATTTTCTTTTCTGCAAAACAGCTTTTTTTTTTTTTTTTTTTGCGGTACGCGGGCCTCTCACCGTTGTGGCCTCTCCCGTTGCGGAGCACAGGCTCCGGACACACAGGCTCAGCGACCATGGCTCACGGGCCCAGCCGCCCCGCGGCATGCGGGATCTTCCTGGACGGGGGCATGAACCCGTGTCCCCTGCATCGGAA
The DNA here is from genome assembly GCF_002837175.3 of Physeter macrocephalus. Lineage (NCBI taxonomy): Eukaryota > Metazoa > Chordata > Mammalia > Artiodactyla > Physeteridae > Physeter > Physeter macrocephalus. The sequence continues at coordinate 72,958,354 of NC_041220.1, read as the reverse complement.
GGCGGACTCTCAACCACTGCGCCACCAGGGAAGCCCCAAAACAGCTTTTTTAATAGTCAAGGGCAGTTAAAAGGTCTCCCTTTCTTGCCTTTCTCCATCCAGATTGACAGCTTTTTGTAAAATGAAGCATTTAGATTTCAAAGGCCTGATAGTTTCCTCTGAATACCCTCCATACCACAGAACTGGGAAGGAAAAAAAAAAAGAAGGGTCATATTTATATAGGATTGACTCAACAAAGACATATAATCCATGACCTCAAACCTGCCCTCAAAGAGAGAACATTCTAGTTGGAAAAGCAAGAAATAAAAAGATAAAACAACTAAGTGCTATCATAGAGGTAAACATAGGATGCCACTGGGCATGGGAAGGGCAACTAACCAGGTCCTCCATGTGTTGATGGTTGTTCAGAGAAGGTTTTTTGGAAGAAATAACATCTGAACTGAATTTTGAAGAACCACACAGGTTTTAGCCAAGTGAATAAGATAAGCTATCACAACAAATGCTCCCTCTCTCAAGGCTTTTTGCTTCTTCTAAAACTTTATATGAGATAACGAACACAATGCATAATATGTACAAAAGCAGTCTATATAATTTGCAAAAAATGCTTCTCATGTGACAATTTCTTACATCAATTTCAGACTGTTGTGTTATTTCATAGTTATGGGAAAGCATTTCTAATGGAAGTTTTGACAAGAAAAGCAGTGCAGTCTGGTGGGTTAAAAACGAGCTTTTTAGAGTAGACAAACCTGGTTTCAAATATATACTCTGCACCTTTCCAGCTATTCATTGAGTCAACCAATATTTATTGAATAACTACTGTTATAGATATTCTGCAAATTGCTGGTAACACACAGTATCAGTATTTTAAAAAGGAATTTACTCCATTCCTTCTTAATATGGAATCCTTTGTTACTCAGCTCCTAACATAAAGCCTAAAACCACTGATATATTTCAAGAGTATTTCTCTCATAAAGCATGTAGCTGACAGAACTGTTTTCTTACGAAAATAAATATGACACTGTTCTTGCCCAGATAGGACCAGTGTAACTTGGCCACTCTTCCCATAAAGAGGTAGACTCCATTTCCCCTCCCCTTGAATCTGGCCTGGTTATGTGACTTACTTTGACCAGTATTTGAGAACTGATGTTGTGAGACTTCCAAGGGTAACTTTAAGAGACCTTGCAGCTTCCACTCTCACCCTCTTGGAACACTCCCAAGGCCCTGTAAGGAATCCTCATCTAAACTATTGAATGAGAGGCAGTGTGGAGAGAGACCCAGCCAACAGCTAGATGTGTATGTGAGTCCATTTTAGCCCCACCAACCCCAGCTGAGCTGCCAGTTGACTGCACTTGTATGAGTGGGCCCAGACAAGACCAGCAAAATAGCTCAGTAGACCCAAAGCATCTTGAGAAATTATAATTGTTTTATACCATTAAGTTTCTGATTTGTTTACAAAGCAGTAAATAACTAAAGCACCCAATAAGGTGGATACTATTGTTTATCTGCAATTCAGAGCAGTGGAAGTAAATGCTTAGCTTAAGTTTCAGAATCCTGCAAATACATGAAAACTTTATCTCTTCTGATAGCTTCTTTTTTTTTTTTTTTTTTTTTTTTTTTGCGGTACGCGGGCCTCTCACTGTTGTG
>NC_041220.1:72888617-72956583 GCF_002837175.3 Physeter macrocephalus | reverse complement strand
CCATGGCTCACGGGCCCAGCCGCTCCGCGGCATGTGGGATCTTCCCGGACCGGGGCACGAACCTGTGTCCCCTGCATCGGCAGGCGGACTCTCAACCATTGCGCCACCAGGGAAGCCCAGACTAATGCACTTATTTTTTCACCAAAACAAAAAGGAGAGCAGGCATGGAAAAAAAATATAAGCTAGTTTTACTTTCATCCAAATCTATTAAAATTACATGCAAAACGGATTGAGCTATGAGACATATTCAATTTATTTCCAACCCAGGGATTATTACGTCGATACGTATTTACTAACTGCTTAATAATAATAGTAACAACGACAATCCTATGGCTGTTTCTAAGTGTCACGTACTGTTCTAAGTGATGTAAGTGTGATATAAGTGCATATACACACACATACTCATTTTGTCCTCAGACAGGATATATATAATCATCCCATTTTCCTGAGAGGGAAATTGCCCCACAAAGTAGTTAAGCCCAAGATACACAGCTAAATTTCCCACTGATAAAATAGATTACCTTTACCACCAGACAAAAAGCATTACAGCCTACATAAAACAAAGTCAAGGTTTCAGCGGCCAGGTTAGAGCAGTCATATCCTATTGAATGGATCAAAGTGATCTCAGCCGTCGGGATGTAAATTGGGTCAACTTGAGAAGCACACTTTAAACAGAATGCATGTTCATTACAAAACAAAAAACAAAAAACAAACCAGTGCCGTGAAATCTACAAAGAGAAAACTGACATCTATCTGTCTGTCTGTAACTAACACTGCTTGCAGGGCAGGCACATATCACAAATTTCAAGTTGGAGTGCACCTAAGCCTTCCACACAAATTCCGACCAAATTCCTAAACAATCCAGATCCCTGCAAACATCACTACTCTAGACATCCCATGTTATGGTGACATGCCGCCTACGTGCCCTTCTTCAGAGTTGGTGGCGGAGAGAGAGTACCCAAAACACAACCCACAGAAGATGGTTCAAGTGGCTCTGAACGACATGATAGCGGCCTTACCTCCTCAGCCCCCTCAGCCTCAAGAAGCCATCTCCCCGGAAAACTCTACGCCAAGGCCCCAGAATATAAATTTCCCTTCAATCAAAAAGAAAAAAGGGGGGAGCAGGGGCAAAGAGAGGCCAGGATTCAGTGTGAGAGGCCGGCCGGCGATGGGAAGGGGCACCAGGGAAGGCTTAGAAGGCCATGGAAGCAGTCTCCCACAGACCGCGCTTCTAGAATCTTAAGATACCAGAAAGGATGCCATCAGGGACTGCAAACGTTGACAGTCACCCCAGATCTACGGTCCTGAGGGCTCCTTACACAAGGTCCCTTCCAGTTTTCTGCTGCTCCCAACATTTGCCTACACAACCGACCTCAGGCCCGCCCCCTTGGTCATCAGGCCCGCTCCTAGCCTCACATCCGAAAGCCGCCGTCAATCCAAGGAGAACAAGTCTCTGGTTTACTCTCCACCCAGGCCCCTGGGAAATACTCACTTGCCCGCCAGATCTTTATGAGAGCCGCTCGAATTCATGAGCTGGGCCAAATCCTGTCGCACGGCTGCCGCCATCTTTCTCCCAGCTCAGCGAAGGCTGCGGGGCTTCTCACGGCCAAAAGAAAACGAGTGTAGTCCTCCAGAGTGCGGCTAGAGGGAACCCGAGATGCCACAGAGTAGCGCCTGTGTGGGCCAGACCGCCGAGAGTGGGAGCCTGCGTTAGGCCCGCCCCCAGGGTTGAGTGGCGAAGCTCCACTCCTCAAGTCCGAGGCCGGCCTGGGCTTCTCTCACAGGCTCAGGCTCGCACGCTCCCACTTCGGATTGGCGGATGAACTCCAAGAGGCTGTGTCACTTGTGCAACCCCAATAAGTGCCCGATACGCAAAACTACCGGATTTTCATCAAGTTCCGTGTCTCACGTCTGTGGTTTACCGTTCCTTGTTCTTTAAGGTAGCCGTTAACTACCCGTGGTAAAGAACGAGTTGTTTTTGGTTACAATTCACCACAGACCGGTACTTTTTGTAAAGTACAATAAAAAAGGTCCCCATTCCCCTTCCCATTCTGCCCCCTTTATATAGGTTGATCATACCTCCCAGTTTGTCCAGGACAGTGCCATTTTCCATCTGTTGTCCTGGAGTAATTATTAATAACATGCCCTTTCACTCTACCAACTGTTCCATTTGGATGACAAATTATATGATCACCTTACCTTGATATGTAATTATATTCATTACTTATGTATCCTTATAGAATTTGTCTGAAATTTTTTTCTGTCCTTTCTAGTTTTCGCAAAAGATAGCACATTGTACTCTTGATTTTTTTCTCTTCTTGAAGATTTTACCATGTAAGTCCAGAGAGCTTCCTCATTTTTTAGAGCTGGAGAGCATTACATATAAATGAAGGGATGCCATGGTTCATTTAATCCGTATAGCTAGACACTTAAGTTGTTTTTAATCAATCAACCAATGCTGCAATGAATAACCTTGTATGTACATCATTTTATATGTGTACAGGTAGAATACATTCAAGAAGAGAGTCAAAGGGTAGATGTAGTTACAATTTTGAAAGATATGACCAAATTGCACTCTATAGGAATGGGACCATTACAAGCAGCAATACATAGGAGTGCAAATTTCTATAGCCTTGCCTACAAAGGATGTTAAACTTTTGAATTTTTGCCACTTTATATGTGAAAAGAAGCATGTTCCCTCTTTTGGGAAGGGGAAAGAAAAGAAGACCAGAACAAGGAAATCCTTTGAGAAAGTAATGTGGTGATTACCCACATCAATTCAGATCTCACTCCATTGTTAAGAACTTAGTCAAATCACCATGCCTGGCAACAATGAGACTGGAAACTTAGTTTCCTTTTTCCAGGGAAAAAGGAAAGGATGGTTTTGGAGGGACAGTCGTCAGTCTTTACTGCCGTCTGTCCCTCTGACCATAATATCTGTGTGTATCCTTCTTGTAATAGAACACTCATCTCTAAAGAAGAGTGTTCAATTTCCCAATTCAGTTTCCATAGCAGCTTAAAATCCAGGATGTCTGATGATGCACAACCCTCTCCATCAGGTTGGGATGAAACTTTTCATGGCACCAACACATATACACTATAAAACAAATTATCTGCCTCATGCGCAAACATGTAATACAAAACAATAGTGGAGCAAGAACAGGAGGAACAGGATAACCACAGTTACAACCCAGAAAAAGTAAGAGTGGGAAACACAGCAGTTACTTGTCCACAGCAATGGTAGAATCCTGGGCAGGAATTATGAACACCCACTACCCTGGTTAGACCCTAGTAGTGCATTTTGAGAGGATCATTGCATTGTATTCATTGTATTCTGTGAGCCTGAGCTTTGCCCTCTGAATACAAGTTAACTGGATATTGGAGAGTAGTCCCTCTTCAGGGAAATGTTTTAGAGCTTGAACAATTGAGGGCCAGGTTTATCAGTGTTGTGTTTTTTTTTTTAACATAATTTCACTGAATAGTCAGTAAACTCTGTTCGCTTACAGACAGTTTCAGGGGCCAATAACCACACCCAAAGTTTTTTCTAGAAGTAGTCGTTAAATATGCACTATTTCCTGACTTCCACATGCAGCCCATTCTTAACATCTTAATCATGGCATCCTTGAAATCACCTGAAACAATAAGCTTAGGTGAAAAGAGGACTCTATTAGTTTGATTTTTGCTTCAGCTTATCTTTCTTTTCTGATGTTTTTCAATTTATTTGCATTTGCCAAAAAGTCATAATGGGCTCTGAGAAATCTCTAAGCCAAGTCTTCTCTTCTGTTATTTAAATTTATTGTTTATTTATTTATTTATTTATTTACTTATTTATTTTTGGCGGCGTTGGATGTCTGTTGCTGCGCGCGGGCTTTCTCTAGTTACGGTGAGCAGGGGCTACTCTTTGTTGTGGTGTGCGGGCTTCTCATTGCGGTGGCTTCTCTTGTTGCGGAGCACGGGCTCTAGGCGCGTGGGCTTCACTAGCTGTGGCACGCAGCCTCAGTAGTTGTGGCGCACGTGCTTAGTTGATCTGCGGCACGTGGGATCTTCCCTCGAACGTGTGTCCCCTGCATTGGCAGGTGGATTCTTAACCACTGCACCACCAGGGAAATCCCTCTTCTGTTATTTAGGTTTACACAAGCAGTTGGCTTTTTCAACTTAGTGAAGCTCCAGAATTTCTGGACAGTCTGTTCCCTTTTTACCCTGACTTCAAACTTTACTTGTAATACCTTGCTAAAAGACAAAAAGAAGCAGCCACACACACAAATTGGCTCTTTCCAGATATCTCCACTAGCGCTACAAGCTAGGGAGGGAGGTTGTCTGCCTTTCTAGTTATTGTAGGCAGCAATTTTACTAAAAGTTTTTGACATGACAAGGCCTCCCCCTTCCAAACTCTTTATTACCCCTGCCCAACTTCTAAGCGAATACTACATATTTTTAGGTTTTGCTCATAGCATTGAGAAAAACAAAGCTGGATGGCACTGGAAGCTTATTCTCTCCCTCTCTTCAGTTGCTTAGCAGGAAACTAGCTAGGCACATCCGAGTTAAGGGAAGTGCACGGATGCTAGTTCTTTTTTACTAGGTAAAAACTTGGGTCCTAGCCCCAACATACTGAGTCAAAATTGTCATGTTAACAAAATACCTCTAGTAATTCTTGCACATTAAAGTTTGAGTAGCAATGCTCTAGCAGATGTCACCGCTGGTATATGAGCTCTTCTCATTAAACGCTTATTTAATAAGGCCATTTCTCTGGCCAGTGATCTCCTATTTTCACATAATCAACTAGATGATGTCTACCCCCTCACAATTTCCCTACACATATGCAAAGGGAGCCATCCTAGCATCTTTTTCCTAGCACATCTTCCACTCTGCATCCCATGTGCCCAGCTCAAATATGCCCTGCTATAGAAGTAATAGAAAAAAACATATAGTTGAGTGTATGTAGTGCTGTTTTCTGAGCACTAATCGCTTCTCTGAATTTGTTCCATATGTTGTTAGTGCTGTTATCAAAATTGTTCTATAGTCATCTTGTGTGTTTCCCAGCCTAGTCCCTGAATCAGCCATTTCTCCAAGAAGCCCTGGTTCCTTTAGTTCCTTTTAGGAATGATAGTTACAGATAACAATCTGAGTGCTAGGGATGCTTACTGCTACTGCGTTGGTCATTGGGAACCTTTTCATAGGATGGGTCTAGGAGATATATATATATATACACACATACACACACACATAATTAAAGATAAAATAACTCATGAGTTCATAGTGATACTTCCAATTCCAATTTAGGTGATTTTACTTAACCTCTTCTGTATTACATCTGTATCTCCTTAATTCCGCATCCAAAGTCCTGGTTCACAAGTACATAGAGGATTACAGAATCAGAAAATTCCATAATTATTCATTTAATTCATCCCACATTATACACACAACAGTCTCAGAAAAACAATACTAAAACGAACACCCTCAATATGATTGAGGTTGAGAAGAGTTCAATCTTCTCCTGCTAATCCTCTATTTCCTTTCATTTTTCATAATTGTACTGTGTCTATATTATGAGCAAATATAGCCAGTACAAATGGTACTTTCTTCCTTTTAATCCTTATTTAGTCTTAGCTCTATAAATAATACATATTTAAGGCTTACTGTCAGCTCTTATATTGATATCTCTCTAGTCCTTTTGGTTGTCTGAAGGTAGTTCTTTAACAGGTTTCTCAGGAAGGGCTCATAGAAGGCATATTCTCGGTAACATCTTTTGCCTTTTATGTTTGAAAGTCAGTTTTGTTAGATATAATCAACCTTGGCTCACTTCTCTCGAGAATCTTAAATGTGGTACTCTATTTTCTTGGGGCATAAAGCATTGCTGAAAAATATCTCATGAGAGTCTAATTTTCTTTTCTTATAAATGACCTACTCTTTTTGCCTAGATGCCCCAAATTTATTTTTCTCTAACACCGAGTAATTTTACTAGACTATGTGTTGGTATTGGTCATTCTGGGTCAATATTCTCAGGTACACAGTGTGCTCTTTTAATATGTAGTTTTAATTTTATTCAACAACATTGTCTTTCATTATAATCTCTTGTACCTGTTCTATTTCTTTGGTTTCTTTCTTCAGAAACTACTATCATCTATCTATATGTTAAAACAGAAGACCTACCTATCTTTAGTATTAGTCACCCTTCCTCAAAATCTTTTTATTCCTTTTTTCACATCATTTTTATTTTTAAAAATGTCCTCCTTTTCATTCTCTATTTCTCTTAAGGCCTTATTTTTCCTTTTTATTTACTCCTGGTTTCCTTCTAGTCTAGTTTTCATTTTGAAAATGATATTTTTACTTCTAAATCTTTCCTGAGTTCCACCGCTCATTCTGGGTATTTCTGATTTTATTATGGTATCCTGTCCTGTCCTATATCATCTTCTTTTCTATTTAGTGATTATCTTCCCTTTTCTGACATTCACTGTCAAACACTTCTTCTTTAATAATATATGAGAACAAGTTTTCAGCCATTTCTTTCCTTCTAGACAATTTAGTCCCCCATTACCTCTTTATTATACCTCAATAAATGAGACTTTTAGCATATTTTCTCTTCTATACCCTTCACTCCTAGTGGAGACTTTCAGAACCTATAGTACTTACTTCTGCCCCTTCTACCTCCACTTAATTCCTAGGTTTCGCTGAGAAAAGTTGGTACTTTCGTTCCATTTCACCAAGTTTTTTGTTTTCCTTTGCAGTATGTCTCTTCTACTTTAGGAATCCTTAATTTACCACTTGTGTTATAATTCCCACTGTCATTATTCACTTACATTACTATATAATAAATTCAAGGTGAATTACTCACCACAAATTTCCTTTCTCTTCATCTTCCCTGTCTTTATATGAGATCTCTGTTCTGATTGTTTTATTGTTTGGTAGTATTTACTCTTTTTTCTTTTTTTCTTTTTTTTTTTGGCTGCACCTGCGCGACTTGTGGGATCTTAATTCCCTGACCAGGGATTGAACCCGCGAACTCTCCTCGGCAGCGAAAGCACGGAGTCCTAACCATTGGACCGCCAGGGAATTTCCTGTTCGTATTTACTCTTAAGTGGTCACGCAGATTCTGTGCATGGGTAACAAACCTGTGAATCGGGGCACCTTCACAAATATCTTTCTGTCATCCTGACAGTTAAATGGGATTTTGTCTGAGCTGCCGTCCTTTTCCCTCAGTGACCTGCAAATGTTACTCCACAGTTTTCTAGCTTCCAGGATTTCAGATAAGTTCAGTGCCAGTGATTTCTCTCTCTCCCCCTCTCTCTTCCCCTTCCTCTTTCTTCCTTCCTTTCTCCCTCCCTCCTTCCCTCCCTCCCTCCTCCGTTCTCTCTCCCTGTTTTTCCCTCTCTCTCTCTTTCTTTCTTCTCTTTGAGAGACTAAATATGCAAACAGGCAATGGCAAGACCATATATGAAAATAAAACTCTGACCCACAATCTGTAGCAACCGGTCCAAAAAATCAACTCACTATCTGCAGCAACCCTTCTAGGATCAAAACAACAACTCCTGTAGCCATCAGCCCAAAACAGCCACTACCTGATCAATAACTACCAGATTCCCGAGTTTTTGTCCCCACTTCTAATTTATGACTAACCAGAGGAGGACAAATATGCCCCCTTAACCAATCACATGGGATACCTCACTTCAAGTTAGGCTGCTGACAACCTCCTCAAGTCCACAGCCTCCAATCAGGGAACATTTAAATTCCTTTTTTTCCACTATAAAGCTTTCTCTGCCTGCCTCTGACTCGCTGTCAAACACAAGTGATGGTGACCAACTCCCTTGCTATAGAAAGTTCTGAATAAATAGCTTTTACTTGTTGTCATTTGGTTGGTCTTCCTGTCTATTTCCAACTTTCTTCCTCCTTTTTCTCCCCTGCCCCTCCTCTCCCTCTTCTTCCCCTCCCCCACCTCCCTGTCCTCCTCATTGTTCTTCTTGTTTTTCCTATTCTTTTCGTAGGAAACTTGTTCTTTCCACCTGGAAGTTTTTAAGATCTTTTCTTTACAGGAATTTCCCTCAAATATGCCTAGGTGTATCTTTTTTCATTGATCTTACCTGAAATTCAGTGACCCCTTTTATCTGCAAATGCAAGTCTATCTTCAGGTCAGGGAAATTTTCTAGTATTATTTGTTTAATATTATCTTTCTTTTATCGTTTACTTTGTTTCCTTCTGGAACTCCAACTAGTCATGTATCATGTCTCTTGGGTTTATCTTCAAAGTGACTTGCCTTTTTCATCATAATTTCTCTCTTTATATTTTCGCTCTGTTTTGAGATATCTTTTCCACTTTTCAGGCCACTTAGCAAGATTCAGTTCTCCTTTAATATATCTTCAATGTTGTATTTTAAAAATCATGATTTTCATATGTCTACTTGTGTAAAAATGTTATAGCTGCCTTATTTATAATCCCCAAGTGAAAACAAAAAAAGTTGTCAGGAAAGTGGGTAAACAAAGTGTGATATATTCATTCAATAGAACACTACTCAGCATCAAAAAGAAAAACTACAGATACGTGCAACAACATGAATGAATCTCAAAAACAGTAAGTTGAAAGAAACCAGACGTTAAAAAAAATACATGTAATAAGTTTCCATCTCATGAAGTTATGAATTAGAAAAAACTAATCCGTGATGATAGAAAATCAGAAAGTGCTTGAGGAGGAGGAAATGGAGAAAGGTAGGAATTTACTGGGAAGTAGCAGGAAGTGGAGGTGACGGAAATGTGCCATATGTTGGTAGGCGTGTGGGTTACATGGGGTGTATGGATTTATCAAAGTTTATCAAACTATACATTTAAGATCTGTGCATTTCACTGAGTGTAAAATCTTAATTTAAAAAGGGAACAAAATCATGCTTTTTGTTCCATAGTCTTGTGTGTATGTTTTGAATTTTGTCTTTTTTTTGGGGGGTATGAGGGCCTCCCTCTGTTATGGCCTCTCCCGTTGCGGAGCACAGGCTCCGGACGCGCAGGCCCAGCGGCCATGGCTCACGGGCCCAGCCGCTCCGCGGCATGTGGGATCCTCCCAGACCGGGGCGCGAACCCGGTTCCCCTGCATCAGCAGGTGGACGCGCAACCACTGCGCCACCAGGGAAGCCCTGAATTTAGTCTTCTTGAATGCTTTTATTTATGTATTTTTTTATATCTATTTACAGTTAAGGTGTCTTCTGTCTTCTCTACTAGTTTCAAAGGCTAGTGCTCTTCCAGCCTCAGAGGAAGAGATGCTCGAACACAACTGTTATGCTTCCCCAAAGCTCCTCTGGTATCAAGATGACCAACAGATCCTCTTAATAATAGTGCCAGGGCAGGTCTTATCCTTCCACTTGGAGGTCCATGGATCTTCACAGGCTACACTCTCTTCACTATCTAGTGCGTTCTGATCCTTTTACCTTGCTATCTCTAGATTCCTTGTAACCTGAGGCTTCATTTTTGCCATCTAGTGCCCACCATGTCTGTCTGCTTGTTCCCTTGTGTTCATGTTTCAAGTGGAGTCATATAGTTGAAAGTGAGTGAAAGAGATGTGCTAGCTTGATTGATTTTTATAAACCACCCAGTACCCAGAACTATGTTCTTTGTATTAAGTAATCACTCAAAAAATACTTGTTAAATTGAATAAAGAACATAGTTGGATAAATAGAAGACCTAGAAAATCCCAGCATCATTGAATGTGCTGGTGTATCCATCTAATTCTCCCTTCTCTGGGGTGGCACTAAAATCAAGGAGTATATAAATCCAAAGGCTGAGTAGGAACTAATGTGGGTAAGGTGGAGAAGATGATCCAAATCTGCCACCAACTGTGGCAACAACCAGAAGCAGATATTAAACTCGAGTCATAAAGCAAGAGTTCTGAGAGCTAGTAAGACAAATAGGAAGGGGTGGGTTAAGAGAGTAAGTAGAAGGACTATCCTGGGTAAAACCTGTGATAAGCACTGTGGTCCAACAATAGAGACCCTCTGACTCTCTTAATAGAATAACACCTGGAGGACTTCCAGCTTCTGCCTAGCTGGAGGGAGCTGCAAAAAAGCATTGCCCCCTCCACACAACAATAATCTAGGTAATCTATAAAATCATAATTTTTTATTAAGCCAATCAAAGATCTGAGGTCATAGGGCAACCCACTAACTTGAAATCTAAGGAAAGACAGGTGTTTCTAAACACAGATGAGATGCAGGCACTGTGTCATCTATGGCAGAGCATGGGAAGGAAGATGGGGCAGCCATACAAACAGGAAGGAAGAATTCTGCTAAAGTTTTAAATAAATTGCTAAAGACTGAGTGTGGGCTGGCATGCTTGTAGAACACCATGGAAGCCACAGTCATAAAAGGAGCTCACATCTATTCACAGGCTCTTCTCCAGAGACCACCACTGGGCAGCCAGAACAAAGATTGGGGGCAGGGTGGTAGGTAAGGAAAAGACTCCTGGCTCCTTCAAGCCTAGAGGAGAGGAATGGCTGCCATTGCAGGAAAGGCAGGAAGAAACCCAGACACTTCTCCCCCAAGGAACAAAAGACTTAAATTGATGGGAGAAGGCAGCAAGCCCTGTTGTTCCCCAAGGGACCAGTAAAGACCCATTGCAGCTGGAAGAATAGGAAAAATGAAAAAAAAAAAAAAAACCCAAACCTCTAATCCCGGGGAAGATACTGGAAACTGTCTACTCTTAGAGGTCATAATGCTCTGGGAGGGTCTGGATTGCCCAGACCAGGGACACAGAGCCTGCCTAAGAATGAAGTTGGAACAGGACCACAGAGACACTGTCTTCCTTCCCCATCACTATAACCATTCTAGTAAGCACCAAGTAACAAGCAGGTTACTGCTGGGAGAAAGGCATGAGCTTAGAGTGACCCCCTCTGAATGGTAAGAGCATAGAAAGTCTAAAGCTGAAAGTGGAACACCAGCACTGAGAAAAAACTTTAGCAAACCAGCCCCAACTCTAAGCACAAAATAACTTTAGAGGAATTTGAAAATGATGATGCACTGAAGGTAACCATAGCAACAATAAAACCCAAGCCCAGCTCAGCTCCTGACTAGAATAACTAAACCTCTTACACTAATAGCCTAGCAGAAAAAGATGCATGCCCATTTTCAAGCATAAATAATATTTATCTCCATCTCTCCTGTCTGCACACAAGGTCCAGCATCCAATCAGTAATTATGAGAAACACACACACACACACACACACACACACTCACACAAACACACACCACTTTCAAGAGACAAAGCAATCTAGAGATGTTGAAACTATCTGACAGGGAGTTTAAAATAATTATGATCAATATGTTAAAGTCTCTAATATAAAGTGTAGGTAACATGAATGAACAGATGAAGAGTTAAAACAGAGAGGTGGAAAGTAAAAGAAAATATAAAAAGGAAATGCTAGAAATAAAAAGACATGTCAACAAAGATGAAGAATGCCTTTAATGAGCTCATGAATAGACTCAACACAGCCCAAGGAAAGAATCAGGGAACTTGGGGCTTCCCTGGTAGCACAGTGGTTGGGAGTCCTCCTGCTGATGCAGGGGACGTGAGTTCATGCCCCGGTCCAGGAGGATCCCACGTGCCGCGGAGCTGCTGGGCCCATGGGCCATGGCCGCTGGGCCTGTGCATCCGGAGCCTGTGCTCTGCGGCGGGAGAGGCCACAATGGTGAGAGGCCCGCGTACTGCAAAAAAAAAAAAAAAAAAAAAAAGAAAGAATCAGGGAAGACAGGTCAATAGAAAGAACCCAAATTAAGAATCAAAGAGTAAAAATAATGTGTAGGTGGAAGAGTGTGGGGTGGGTAGAGCATCCAAGGGCTGTGGAACAAAGCGATCCAACGTATGTATAACTGGAATCCAAGAAGCAGAAGAGAGAAAGGATAAGGCAGAAGAAAATTTTGAAGAGATAACAGCTGAGAATTTTCCCAAAACTATGAAAGATATCAAACATATCAAACCATACATCCAGAGAATCTCAGAGAACTCCCCAAAGGATGAAACACTCATACACACACACACACACACACACACACACACACACACACACACACTCCTAGACACACAATATTCAAACTGCTGAAAGCCAAAAATAAAGAGAAAAATCTTAAAGGTATCTGTTTGGGGGGGCACATTACATGCAGAGGAATTAAAACAGACTTATAGTCACAAATTATGTGATTCAGAAGACAATGGAGTGACGTGTTGGCAACGTACGGTGTCTGGACTTCACATTTTAATGGTTTTCCCTTGAGGTGTACCTTCCCTTTGGGGGTAATTCACTAAACACTATCATCCCCATAAAAGAGAAATGAAAAGCCACTGCTCCCCCATAACATTCTGACACCCATGTGGACAATGACTTTTCCTTTAATTTACCTCAGGAGTGGTGAATAATGGAACTATTCAGTAATGGTTAATAAGATCTTACTCAAGGCTTGGGGAAAGCAGAAGGAAATTACACATATGTGATATGGTGGACCTAACACTGGTATGGTGCTCAGGGAAGGTAGGCCTTTCTTCATCCCCCAAGGTATAACATGGTTGATCTAGGCAGGAGTCTGCAAACATTTTCTGTTAAGAGCCAAATAGTATTTTAGATATCGTGGGCCACATATGTTCTCTTTGCTTCTTCTTCTCCTTCTTCTTCTCCTTTTCCTTCTCCTTCTTTTTGCATTTAAAAATGTAAAAGACACAAAAACATTCTTAGCTTGTAGGCCTAACAAAAACAGGCCATGGGCTGCATTCAGCCTGTGAGTCTTAATTTGCTGACCCCTACTCTAGGCCATTTATGGTAATTCCATTTCCTTTTGCTAGTGAATGGTTTAAGAAGACATATATGGTCCAGGTCTGACCAGTGCATCATGATGGGAAGTCTTCTAGGGGGCAGGTTTAACCTTGCAGATAAAAAGTGGTGCATGGGAAGAAATACCCTTCCTCTGTGGCTGATATTTGTGTGTGGTATATTATGTCTATGTATGGTATTAAGTGACAGCCACTGGAAGGCAAGCCTACAAACTAAGACAACACCCTGAGACTGGTGGTGTGGAAAGGAGGAATGAGCCAGGATCTTTGATAATATCTTTTCTCTGCTGAATTATCCTGGGAAAGCCTATTTCTATACTATTTATTTTATGAGCTGTGCAGACAGTTATGAAATATATAAGCTACTTTTACTTGCAGCTGAAAGCAGCCTAGTTACTGTAGCTAGTAAGTTACAACTATGTAGCAGATAGCTTTGTGGGTAGTTTTGTGAGTTCACAGGTCCCAGGCCAGGGCCAGCTCTAGAATTTTTACATTGGAAGAAAAAAGAATAGCAGTTTAACTGGAATAAGGAGGTTAATGCTGTATAGGCATAGCAATTTACAAAAGACTGAAAAGTCATTTGTATTTGTTTTTAAAAGGGGTGTTTTCATGGAGATTGTAAAGTATTAAAGCGTTCTGATCTCCTCCCATGCTACACCTGTTTAGGCCGATGTGCAAGGTGTCTTCACATTTACCTCTTGTGCTGGTTTGGATCAATACTCCCAATCCTTTATTCCCTCTTTGTACTAGAATTTGTAATACATCTACACCCTGTGCCATGTACCTTTGCAGTACCTCTCACTAGAGTACAAAGGAATACATATCCTCCATCTCATTGATGTTGGGCTTGGCAGTAAGACTTGTTTTGGCCAATGAAACATAAGCAGAAGTGACAGTGTGCCAGTTGGTTGAGGGGGAGGGGTAGCCTTAAGAAGGATATCATGTTTCCACTCACTTTTTGTTGTGTTCCTGTGATCCACTAGAAGAGCATGCCCTAGGCAGCTAATGCCCTATCAGCTTGGGCCCAGAATTAAGATATATGGAACAGATGGGAACCCAACGAAAAGCCTGGGTTACAACCTGGCCTACCTGAGCCCAGCCTAGATCAATTCATACAATTCATGAGAAAAATAAATGCTTGTGGTTATAAGTCATGAATAATTTTAAGATGTTTTGTAATTAAAATAAAAAAACAGAACATCAACGAAAAAACTCTACCTAGTTTTTAGTCCCTTTGAAGGCAGACTTTTCTTTCCCTGACTAGGTGGAAAGGTGGGCACATTCCTTCAAACACATTAAACTTTTTGTGTCCAAGTCCAAATAAGCAAGGCTGAGAGAAAGGAGGCACCTCCCTCGCTCCGTGTGAGCCCTTCTTGCAAGTTCCCATATCCTGTCTCAAGATGTGCTTCCTAGGATGACTGATACTGGCAATATCTACTTCCTCCAAGGGAAAGCTCCGCTCCTAACCACAGGGATGGTTATACTCCTAGCAGGACAAGTACATCAGAACGTTACAAAGGAGCCTCTATTTCTATCCTTTTAATTAGAAAGACAAAAACGACTATTAAGGAGGCCAAGAAATCATAAAGCCAGAGGAAAAGTAAATGAATGCTGCCTGACACCAACAGATGATTTTATTTTTTTTAGGTGGTTTGACATTATTAATCACATCCTGCACCATAAGTGAAAAAACTTGGAGTGTGTTCAAAGTGATACTGATCTACATTTCCTTATTCCAAACCCTTGGGTACCAATGTGTTTTGGAATTGAGGATATTTTGGATTTTAGCTGGCACATGCACAGATTTTAAGAATTGTCTTTTTTTTTTTTCTTTTGAAACCAACTTTAGGGACCTCCCTGTTGTCTCAGTGGTTAGGAATCTGCCTGCCAATGCAGGGGACACGGGTTCGATCCCTGATCTGGGAAGATCCTGCATGCTGCATAGCAACTAAGCCCCTGTGACTTTAGGGACCTCCCTGTTGTCTCAGTGGTTAGGAATCTGCCTGCCAATGCAGGGGACACGGGTTCGATCCCTGATCCGGGAAGATCCTGCATGCTGCATAGCAACTAAGCCCCTGTGCCACAACTACTGAGCCTGTGCTCTAGAGCCCGCAAGCTGCAACTACTGAGCCCGTGTGCCACAACTACTGAAGCCCATGCGCCTAGAGCCCCTGCTTTGCAACAGGAGAAGCCACCACAATGAGAAGGCTGTGCATCACGACGAAGAGTAGCCCCCGCTCGCCGCAACTAGAGAAAGCCTGTGCGCAGCAACAAAGACCCAATGCGGCCAAAAAAACAAAAACAAAAACAAAAACTTTAATGGCGTAGAATTTACATACAATAAAACACATCCGTTTTAAGTGTACCCAATGAGTTTAGGCCATTGTATATACCCTTATTTTTTTTTCAGGGTGGAATAGTTTTCTTTTTAATTAATTTTTTTAATGTATATACCCTTATGTAACCAATACCACAATCAAGGTCAAAAACATTCCCATCACGAAAGATAGAATCAAAAGAATGTGTGTAAATAATGTTAAATTAAATATATACACATTCTGGGAAGGGTACCTGCTGGGGAGCAAGTCTGAGTGGGAGATTACTTTGGCTATGTACGGTACTTTGTTTGTTTGTTTGTTTTGCCATATTGATGTGTAACCTTTATCAAAATAAAAATGTTTAACTTGTAAAAAAAAAATTCCCATCAACTTGGAAAGCTCCTTCCAACCCCTTTAGCCTTTATCAAGCTCCACAGTGAAACACACTCATGTTTCTGCACTGACATATATAGATATTTACACTAAATGTTCTAGAGACTATTAATACCTTATGTCATATTGGTTTTCCTACTGAATGAGTTTGTCATAAGCTTCCAGGAACTTTTCAGTTTTCAAAACATTTTGTATTTTAAAATTGTTGATAAGGGGTTATGGATCTGTTACAAAAAGAGTTATGTGATGATGAAAAAGAAATAAAGGTGATAATTACACTTGTATAGATTTATACATGATAGTTGCTTTACAGAGACATCCTGGATTTATGACAAATGGACTAAAGAGCAAAGGAATGTCTAAATAATCTTTTGGAAGCTAATATATTTTAAGAAAATTTTATTAACTAGTGTGTACTTTGTATCTAGCAGTATATCTGGCACATAATAGGTGCCCCATAGTACATTTTGTTTTTTTCTTCTATGCAACTCATACCTCTATACAATCTTTTTATTTTTTGTATTGATATCTTCTTCAGAAACTCCCTTTATTTATTTAAAATCTCTAATTTTTTCCTACTAGTTTTTGACTGTCACTTCCTATAGAGCTGTGCTGTCCAATGCTGTAGTCATTGGCGACATGTGGCTATTTATTTATTTTTAACTAATTTATTTTATTTTATTTTATTTATTTTTGGCTGCGTTGGGTCTTCATTGCTGCACGGGCTTTCTCTAGTTGCGGCGAGTGGGGGCTGCTCTTTGTTGTGGTACGTGGGCTTCTCATTGCGTTGGCTTCTCTTGTTGCGGAGCACTGGCTCTAGGTGCACGGGCTTCAGTAGTTGTGGCACACGGGCTCAGTAGTTGTGGCTTGCGGGCTCCAGAGCACAGGCTTCAGTAGTTGTGGCTCGCGGGCTCTAGAGCGCAGGCTCAGTAGTTGTGGCGCATGGGCTTTGTTGCTCTGAGGCATGTGGGATCTTCCCGGACCAGGGCTCCAACCCATGTCCCCTGCATTGGCAGGCGGAGTCTTAACCACTGTGCTGCGCCACTAGGGAAGCCCCGACATGTGGCTATTTAAATTTAATGACGATGAAATGAAATGAAAATTTCGTTCCTTATCCACACTAGCCACATTTCAGTTGCTTGACAGGCACAGGTGACTAGCAATTTTATTTTATTTTATTTATTTTTGGCTGCGTTGGGTCTTCATTGCTGCACGGGCTTTCTCTAGTTGCGGCGAGTGGGGGCTGCTCTTTGTTGTGGTACGTGGGCTTCTCATTGCGTTGGCTTCTCTTGTTGCGGAGCACTGGCTCTAGGTGCACGGGCTTCAGTAGTTGTGGCACACGGGCTCAGTAGTTGTGGCTTGCGGGCTCCAGAGCACAGGCTTCAGTAGTTGTGGCTCGCGGGCTCTAGAGCGCAGGCTCAGTAGTTGTGGCGCATGGGCTTTGTTGCTCTGAGGCATGTGGGATCTTCCCGGACCAGGGCTCCAACCCATGTCCCCTGCATTGGCAGGCGGAGTCTTAACCACTGTGCTGCGCCACTAGGGAAGCCCCGACATGTGGCTATTTAAATTTAATGACGATGAAATGAAATGAAAATTTCGTTCCTTATCCACACTAGCCACATTTCAGTTGCTTGACAGGCACAGGTGACTAGCAGCTACTGTATCAGACAGTGTGGATATAGAACAGTTCTACCATGGTGGAACATTCCATTGGATAGAGCTGCTCTGTCTTGTTTACCACTTTATTCCCAGTGTCTTGTCAGTGCTTAGGATTTGGTAGATGATCAACAAATACTTGCTGAATAAATGCTTTTAGTTCATCTAGCAAAGCTGTCATGCAAATATAAACAGAGATTCTGTTTTGTTTGAACAGCAGTGGTTCTTAGGGGCTAAAAATGCTCTCCTTGAAAAAGTAAAAAATTACATTATATTTTAGACTGTATTGTAGCTTAGATTATTATTAGTTTTCAGTTATGAGCTCTTACCATATACCAGGCACTATTCAAAGTGCTTTACACATAGTACCTCATTAATCTTCACAACAACCTTATGATGATACTTTATTCCCAATTTACACATGAGGAAACTGAGGTGCAAGAGGAAAGTAACTTGCTTAGGTTCACACAGCTATTAAGTGGCAGGGCCAGAATTTGGACCCAGGCAGTCTGGCTCCAGAGGCCAAGCAATTAACCACATCACTGAGCTCTTTGTGATTATTTTTAATAAGGACAATTTTGTCTCTTCTTTCCACTATTTCAACCTTTGTTTTTTTTTTTTGTGGTATGCGGGCCTCCCTCTGCTGTGGCCTCTCCCGTTGCGGAGCACAGGCTCCGGACGCGCAGGCTCAGCGGCCATGGCTCACGGGCCCAGCCGCTCCGCGACATGTGGGATCCTCCCAGACCGGGGCGCGAACCCGGTTCCCCTGCATCGGCAGGCGGACGCGCAACCACTGCGCCACCAGGGAAGCCCAACCTTTGTTTTTTTAATGTTCTTATTTAATTGCATTTAGCTAGGACACCCTGAAAAATGTTAAATAGCTTCTATAGCCCTGCATCCTTGTGGGTCCCTGATTTTTAAAAAAAGAATATTCATTTATTTATTTATTTGGCTGCACTGGGTCTTATGCAACACTCGGGGGCATGCGGGATCTAGTTCCCTGACCGGTGATCGAACCCGGGCCCCCTGCATTGGGAGGGCAGAGTCTTTACCGTGGAACCACCAGGTTAGTCCTTGGATCTGTGATTTTAATGTGAGTACTTCTGCCATTTTACTCTAATGTATGATATTACTGTTGTTTTTTGATGATTATCTTGATCCAATTAAGGAACTGTTCTTTTATTTCTAGTTTACTAAGAAATTTTTAAAATTCAGAAATGGCTGTTGAATGGTACATCTCTAGAGAATATCATTTGGCTTTTCTCCTTTAATTTAATAAAAGTCATGAGTAGATTTCTGAATGTTAAATCACCATTCTTTGTTATGGTGTGAATTCTTTTTACTACCACGTTACTGGATTTTACGTCTTAATACTCAATTTTGTCTTTTTAACAAAGTCATAGTGAGAATAGAAGAATTTTCCTTTTTTTTTTTTTGGTGCTCTTTGCCTTGGGTTTTGGTAACCCGTTTATGCTAGCCTTGTGGAATAAATTGAGAAATTTTCTCCTTCTGAAGGTAATTCTTTGTTTCCCTAGATTCCAGCCGGATTTGGGTACCCCATCTCACTCTCTTCTTTCTTCCAGAGGTGCCCCACAAGTACCACCCATCATTTAACCACTAGGATTTTTTTTTAACTGCCAAGGGCCTTTTCTTTTCTTTCTTTGTTTCTTTAATTTTTGGCCGGGTGGCTTGTGGGATCCTAGTTCCCCGAGTAGGGATGGAACCCAGGCCCCCTGGGGTGCAAGCGCAGAGGCCTAACCACTGGACCACCAAGGAATTCCCACCACCAGGATGTTTTCTTACGCCAGCTCTCAAAGCTCCTCATAAACTGGACTCACCTACTGATCCTCAATAAAGCCTGTGTATCATTCAGTCTTCTCACATTCCTTGTACAGGCTCCAGACCTTCCAGCTACCAAGCCTTTGCTAATTTCATGCCACTTGCCTTGCTAAATCCTAACCATAGAGTTTGCGGTGGAAGGTATGGGGTGCTGTTGATTATGGTAAAATAGAACTAACATTTGAGGCAGAGACTGTGTGTAGCTGCTTGACACCTCTCAGTTTATATGATCCTCAGGATCTTGGGAAGCTATGTTATTTTCCTTTTGTAGATGGGAAAAGAAACTTGATAAATGTTATACACTTTAGTGGAGGTGCCAGAATTTAAAACTAGGACTGCTTAACTCCAAAATGATTGTTGCTTCCACTACAGCATGTCTCACCTCCTTCTTTGTGTTCCCAGGTTACAGTCTCTCACGTTGACCTGCACGTCCTCCGTGGTCCACTAGCAATTACAAACTGTACCACACCATTTTATACTACGTATATACTCTTTTGTATTTTCTATTGTTTCCTCTGTAGTCTTCTCACACAGGGCAGTTATTCACTGAATCTCTGCCTGCTTATCCGACTCCAAATTTGGGTATCTTTTCTTACCTTATAAAAAGAATACCGGGAAAAATAAAAGTAAAAGGTTACCAAATACAAAGAATTTTGATTGTGTTAGTCTTGACCGTATACCGTAAAAAAAGTCCCTTTCAAAATAAGTTTAACTCTGCGTGGGCTTCCAGGGGCTTTTTAGCGACCCCCGCAAAATCAGTGCCTAAAAAACAAACAGATTTGGCATTTGTAATTACTGATCACTTCCCCACCCAAGAACATCAAACAACGGCAAGACGCTGGAAATCGCACCTACAGCACAGACTTCCGAACAAGGAAAGCTAGAAGATAACACACTCCCTCCCAAGCTCGGGCGCGACCCCGCCTTCCCCCTCCCAGCTTCAGCTGGATGGAACATTCCGTGCGAAAGCTTTGACAGAGCGCACACTCGGAGTCACGTGGAGCAGCAGCGTACTCGCGGCCGCCTTGCGGGATGACGCTAGCTAGGGTTGCCAAGGGGCGGGGCAAGGCGCCGCGGAAAGGGCGGGGCGAAGGAAGCCGTGGAGGCGGGGCGGGCAGAGTGGAGGGGCGGGCGGAGAGGGGCGAGCGGGAGGGGAGGGCCCAGCGTATTATGGGATGCGGCGGTGGAATGGCGCTGGGCGCGTGATTTTGAACAAACCCGGGTCTGTGTCTCGGAGGCGCCGCCGCCGCCGCGGCTGCGGGGAGCCCAGGGAGCGCGGCGTGAGAAGGAGGCGGCGGCGCCGCCGGCTTTGGTGAGTGTCAGCCCCCGGGGTGGGGGCCTCTGGGCGGGCGGGCGGGAAAGGGGGCGCTGCGGGTGGTGGCGCGGGCGGAGGGCGCCGGACCGCCCCCTCCGGGAGCCCGGTCTAGTGGGTCGTGGCGGAGAGCGGGAACCTGCCGTCTGGGGGCCGCCGCGCCGCATCCCTGGGCCGCAGGGGGAGGGAGGATCCTCCGGGCTCGGCCCCTTCCCGCCGGCGCTCGGGAGGGCGGCTGTCACCCAGCGGGGCCGGCGCTCGGCCGGCAGCCCGCCCTTCCCGGCGGTCTGGAGGAAGGGCTCCCGCGGCTGTTGACACGCACACTGCGCGGCCCGAGGAGTCCCCGTGTTGGTACCGGGTTTCTGGGAACCGGTTTTGCTGCTGTGTCATTTTGTACCAGCTCCTCCTTTCCCTACTGCCCGCCACCCCTTTCTTCCTTTGCCCCTTTGTATGGTGTCTTCTTCGTGTATGTCCGTTTTCCTCGCGAAGCCCACCAGTCAAATGTCACAATGTTCCCGAGGTGCACGGGGGAAGGGAGCGGGCCAGGACTTAGCTTGGCCAACCAACGGTAAACACCAAGCAGAGTAGGGGTGAACAGGGCTGGCGGTGGGGAAATAAAGTTTAAAGATAAAGAAATTGGGAAGGCTTGATACTCTCAGAGTCTAGCAGGCTGCATATAGAAACGGCGACTGGGCTGGGTGATAGATAGCACTTGTTTAAGCCTGAAGCTGCCGACTTTTATATGGAGTTGTCATTCAAGCAAGGTAAGGAAATTAAATGTCTTTTTTCAACTTCTGCCTTTCTCTTCTTAAACTAACTTTTAAAAAAGGCGGTAGAGTGGCTCTGTTCGAAACCTTGAAATTCAATTTGCTCATTTCAGACAGGTTTTTTAGAGCTTATGCTGTAGTTGAATGGTAGGTATAGAATTCAGCTTTTCAGTGGGTGGTTATCAAATCTGAAATTAACAAAGGTAGTCAACTTAGTTTTTTTAAAAAAATTCTGTTCCCGTCAGAAGCCTTGCAGCTTATGTTTTCCTGATATTTCTTTGATGATTAAAATATGCGTATATTCTCTTTTAGTTATTTATTAAACTGCATGATGAGAGGAGCTGGTGGAGCTGGGTGGGTAACTCTAGGGTCTTGCTCTGAAGCAAGCTGCTTATTTTCACAGTATCAAATAAACATATCAGCGGCAGATTTTTTTTTAATTTGGTGACTTAGATTTTAAAAGCATTTGGCAAAGAATTTTAACTTAGAGGTATATTTTCTGTATTTTAGAAATTGTTCACTCATGAATAGGTTCAGTACATTTTAAACTTAGTGGCACTTTGACGTCTTAAACCAATGACAAACGAACTGGAAGTCACAGTGTTTATGGACAGAAACGATCAGACGAAATTAAATGGAAAATAGTTCAGAAATTTATTTTGAAAACTAGACCTTTTGACCACAGTATCTGCATGAGAATCAATGCCTGTAATTTACAAATGTATCAAAGAGGTCGGACGTGCAGTTAGAAGTAGCCCATTCTGTCAAAAGTAGTGCTGACGGTGGAGGAAAATGTCAGAGCTGGTGAATGACATTAAAGTCTTGATCCTGTTTTTAGTGTCTGAGAGGGACACAGTGAATAAAAGGCATTCCGTCATCTCTCTCAAGTTGCTTTCCTGAAAATGAAAGAGTTTGGGCTTTTTATTGCCCTTCTGCTCCCTTCCGCATGTTTTTTGCTCTTCAAAACAAAAATGTGCCGGACTTGGGGCTCCGCAGGTAGCGCGACTTGCTTTCGCGTTGCTACCGGGCCCGCCGGAGCACCATCTTTCGTGGCAGGGTGAAAGGTCTCAGCGTGGGCTGTGTGTGCATTAGTATCTCCCTGAGCATTTGAAGGTTGGCGGGGCCGGCGGGAGGTTTCCCCGGATATGTGGGTGTGCGCCTCTCCGGAGGGGAGGGCCGGGGAGGGGAGGAGGAGGAAGGGGGAGGTTACTGGCGGCGGCGGCGGCGGCGGCCCGGGCTCCGGCTGTCGGGGAAGCTGCTGAGCTGTGATGGTGATGACGAGGTGAAAATGGCGGATCTTTCGAAATACAATCCCAGCCCCTGACATACCAGAGGCGACGGCCGCGGCGGCGTCGCCACCCGGGCTCCCTCCTCGGCCCCCGGGATCCCTGTAGCGGTCCAGTTCGGGCAGACTGGGGAAGGAAGCGGCTGGCCGGAGCTACCGTGCACAGGCAAAACAAGCACCGCCCGGGCTCGGAATTGCCCGGGACCTTCTGGAGTCCCCACCTCGGAGCCGGAGGGAGGAGACAGCGGCAGCCGCCGGAGGTAGAGGAGAAGGGGATACCCGAGGGCTGGCTGCTCTGTTTTGAGCTCTCTTTATTTGGGGGAGGGGGTGGGTAGGAGAAGAATTGCGTTGTGGGTCAGGGAATGACTAGTTCAGAGTGCAAAGAATCAGTAGCCTCATAATGACATCAACATTATTCTTTGAGTGTTAAGAGGGCTTGAGTTTGCTCTTACACCTAAGGCTGCTGCTGAGGCCTAGATGAACCGCTAGCAGTTATCATGATTACCTGATTTAATATTTAAAATATCCACTCTGGCGGGTGTTGGTTTGATGATGTTCAGCAGTTTATGGGGTTGTATGTTTCTTTAGGGAGGCAGAGCATTGGCATTTTATTCTGCATTTAAGCTCTGTGTCTTAGATCATAGTCTGTGACTTGTTGGGGTGTGGATGTTCACATTTTTTGAGCATATGGACCAGTTTTGTAATCATTAAAACTGTTGTCGTTTTCTTTTATGGCTCTGTCATCTATAGAGGACCCCTTGGGCCCTGCCATTTGGCAAATAACAATTGAGATACTGTCAGTCATATTTGATATCCATGTTTTTCCCTGCCTCTCATCCATTTCGTGAATTCAGAGAGTAAAGTTATGGAAAATTTCACAGTAGATTTTATGATCCAAGTGAAGTGCAGCTCTGGGCGCTCTATTTTGGTTCACAAGTTTTACCTTCATTGTTAAGAAGGAAGTTGTGATGGCTTGATGCTCGCACTTGATACGAGTCAAATTTTAAGTTGGTTAAAGATGAATTGAGACCTCTGTTTTATTTTACATACTGGACTTGTTAGCCCTTTGTTTAAAGAGCTGGAGAATTGGGTTGATTGACTCTGTGACAGCCATTGTCTAATTTTGTTAGGTTACCTAAAGATTCATGTATGTTTTAGATTGTGCTGCAGATCCCCAACTGTAGTGTTACTGAAAAGTTACATGTGAATCAAATTTTTATACATTAATTTGGGGCCCTCTGTTTTTTTCCAGCTTTTGTAGTGGAAGGTTGGGTCATTGGAAGGTTGAATATATGAATGAACAGAGAGGTGAATGTTTAAGAAATGTCCCCTGGTAATGTTTATGATAGCAGTGATTTTCCTTATCCAAGTTCCCTACAAAGAGATGATGTCATAGTATGTCATACAATATTATTCATTGAGTGTTTTATTCAGAGAGGAAATATTTGTGTGTATAGCTTGGACATTTGAATTCATTCACTAGAAGAATAAGAGACCAAAAAAAATTTTTTAGGGGAAATAACTGAGAGGTACTCAGAGGTTTTAGTTAATGAATTTTCTAAATCATTTTTTTCCTGATATTCTCGTTTTATCCAGTAGGAATTTGGTTGTTTTTGTTGTTGTTTCTTATAACTTTTATGTTGCAGTTATTTGGTCCATGCCAACCCAGCTGCTAAGTTAGTAGTAAAACTAAGAATTTTTGAAATAATTAAAGAGGGAGATTTAGTGCTTTTTCACTGGCTTTCTTTTTTATTTTTTTAATCACCGAGTGCTATTGTCTTTTTGTGATTCCTTGTGATTGTCTTTCAAGACCAGCTTTTAGATTATTGCGGTTAAAACAACTAAAATTAGAAGTGTGTTAGAAAGAAATGAAGAGTTATGCCAGTGGAGGTAGTCGGTCGTCTGTTTTGGTGGAGAGGAGCATTACAGATTCCTGTTACTTTTTTCAAATATTACTATTGGGTATCTATTATGTGTCACATACTATGATAGGGATGGGCGATACCTCAGTATCTTTGCCTCAGGAAACTTTCACTTTAGGAATTGGTGGAGATAAAGTTGTAAGGATAGGTTGGGTAGGACCTTAATACAGAAGGCCTTGAGACTTACAGAAAATTTTTGAGTAAGAGTGTGACAGCCTCAGAGATGCACTTGAGGGAGATAAGTCCTGTAGCTTTTTCTGTAGGCGGTATTGCAGGTAAGAGGAGATAAAGGTAAAAATAGGTAGTTGGCTCTGAGCTTTGGAGATTGGAAACTCTTGGTTACAGTGGGAAGGAGACATTGTGAAGGTGTAATCTGCATGATATATGACAGATTAAAAGTTCTGTGGAGAGGGAGTTCCCTGGCGGTCCGGTGGTTGGGACTCCATGCTGTCACTGTCCAGTGCCCAGGTTCAGTCCCTGGTCAGGGAACTGAGATGCCATGTGGAGCTGCCAATAAATAAATAAATAAAGTAAGTAAGTAAATAAAATATTGAAAAAAGGGAGAAATCAGGAGAAGCTAATTTAGATAGAGAAAGAAGAGAAGAATTTTCATTTGAGCTTTAGTGTACCGCATAACTGTCTTCTCAGTAACCCTGCAAGTAAACTAGGGCTTAGAGAGATTATTGCTTAGGGTTACATGATAAGCAACTAGGAGAGTCAAGATTTGGAAGCAGATCTTTCTGATTTGAATCCCCATGTTTTTTCCACCAGGTTAATCTTGAGCATGAATAATATACAATCCCTCTTTAAAGGGAAAAAAATACTGTGGATCCTCAGTATTGGCCTAAATAGTTTTATTTTATTAAAGTATTTAATTTTTAGATGTATATAAATTCCTTATGCTTATTGCTTTTATGGAAGTATAAAAGAAAAGTAAATTTATAAATGAAATATAAACAAAACTACAAAACCAGTAAAACCAATTAAATTTAGGGTGATGGATGATGTTGTTTTCCTGAAATGAAATCTTTCTTTGCATAGTGAATATACTATTGTGGGCCTTGGCTAGGTGTGCAGTTTTCTATATGCTGTATATCCTATGATAACTCAACTCCTACACTACTTTTCTGTGTTTGAATGCTGCAGAACTTTCCTCCCTAAATCATTGGTTAGGTGGTTTGGCTTTCACTTGGCATAAATATATCATTTACCTTGTAAGACCTTTCTATGCCCATTCTAATTCTGGTACCATTGATGGTAGATATGAGGTGGTTATCAAGGTGATCCAGAATATACTTTTAAAAAATAGATATTATTGAAATGAAAATATGAACTTCTCAAAATCTCTTCAAGACTCATGTTTTACAGTTTACTGCTCCCAGCTTAGTTTGAGAAATGGAGTTCTGTACCTAGTTTTTGAGTTTTTGATGTTTGATCTTAGAAATGAAAGCTAAAATCCAAGTAGTATAGTTAACCAGATAGTGCTGGTGGTAAGCTCTAGGTACAAAAGTGTAATTCTTAAACATTCAAATGTTTCTGTCCCAACATCTGGCCAATTACTCACCTATAATATGATGATAGGTCGTTGCCATTTTATATTAGTATGTGCAAGAATGAAAACAGTTGTTTACCAGGTTGTCCTCCACCTGTAACTAAGGGAAAGAACAGTGTTTCAGCACTGGTAATATTCTCTAAGAAACCATTTAAAAATGTGAAAGCATATGGGCTTCCCTGGTGGCGCAGTGGTTGAGAGTCCACCTGCCGATGCAGGGGACACGGGTTCGTGCCCCGGTCCGGGAGGATCCCACATGCCGCGGAGCGGCTAGGCCCGTGATCCATGAGCCGCTGAGCCTGCGCGTCCGGAGCCTGTGCTCCGCAACGGGAGAGGCCACAACAGTGAGAGGCCCGCGTACCGCATAAAAAAAAAAAAGTGAAAGCATAGAGCATTTATCATTTCTATCTTATATTATTTTTTATATTATATTTAACTCATTTCTTTAACTGCCCTAAATCCGTCCCTCCATTTATCTCTGTCTTGAACTAATTACTGTAATAGCCTTCTAACTGGTTTCCCTGCCTCCAGTCCAATAAAATACTGAGATGAAGTTAATCCCCCCAAAGTACAGCTGTGATCATGCCACTCTTCTGTTGATTTCTGAGGTCTGTCTGGGCAAGGGCTTTGGTTAATTTCCCTCCACAAAGTTGGGAAGCAATACATATTAATTAAATGCTGATAAAAAACATAAACAAGTTAAAAACTAAGGCTTTTAGAACTTTATTTTATGAGCAGAAATGTTGGAGGCATGGAGAATGCATTGTATGTTCAATATTCTTTTCTCTCCATACCTTGAAAGGTAACCTTTCATACAGATGAGGTAAACTAAAGCTCCTCAGTCCCATTGGCTTGTGAAGATCCTCTCTTTTCTTGGAGTGGTCCTCAACACAGAGATGATGAGGTTGCATGTGCTGGTACATATCTTCCATTCCTAAGGGATAAAATTAGAGTGATGATTCATGTAACTAGATGGCCAAACCCTTTCCTGCCATGCCCACAAGCTCCTTTTGAGAGTTTCTTTTAGCATAGGCCACCATGCCCTGCATGTGACCCTGACTGAAACAGATATGGATGTCTAATCATGAAGCAGTTATCACAATCTGCTCAGTGGCCTGTGAGGTGTGCTGGCTCCTGAACTCTGCACAGCCCGTACTGCTTAGAGACTGGCCAAATGAATCAGACCTTTTCTTGTTAGAAGTTTGAACTTTACTCCTACTTCCAAGGGAGACTCCTAGTTCTATGGCTCCTAGTCTCTTGTAATAGGACAAATAGGAAGACATGTTCTGCCTGATAACAGAGCTTTAAAATACATGAAGAAGCAAAAATGCATAGAAGAGGAGAAAATGACAAAGCCACAATCATATTTGGGAATTTTAACAGCCTTTCTCAGTAATTGATAGAAAAGGAAAAAGAAAGACTATGGAAGATGTGAAAGACACTATCAACCAGCTTGACCTAATTGACTTTTATAGGGTGCTACTACCCTCAGCAACCACAGAATACATGTTCTCTTCAGGTGCATGTGCAGTGTTCACCAAGATGCACCATACACTGAGCCTTAAACTAGTCTCTAAATTCCATCTACACATGATGGAAATGGTAATTACAGTCTCTGACAATAATAGGAGCAAATTAGAAATCAATAATAAAAGGTAGAAAATCCCCAAATATTTGGGAATTAAATAGCGCACTTCTTTATTTTCCGTATATCAAAGATGAAATCACAAGGACTATTAGAAAACATTTGAAGCGAATGATAATAAAAACATATTGAGATTAGTAGAATGCAGTTAAAGCAGCATTGGGGGAATTTTTAACATTAAATGTTTATTGTAGAAAAGAAGGTTTAAAATCTTTATGGTAATAAATTTGGCAACTGAGAGGAATAGACAAATATCTTAAAAGATACAAACTATCAAATATCAAAGGTTTAAAATCAATTATCTAAACCAAGTGTTGACAAATTTTTTCTATAAAGGGCCAGGTGGCAAATATTTTAGGCTTTGTAGGGTAGTGTGTATATATATACACACACACACACACACACAGTGTATATATATGTATGTGTGTATATATATGTATATATATATATATACACACATACATATACTCACTCTTGCCCAACTATTTACAAATGTAAAAATCATTCTTAGCTGCAGAGAAATACATAAACAGACCGTGGGCTTAATTTGGTCTGTAGGCTATGGTTTGTCGAATCCTGATCTGTGCTTCCATCTGAAGTTTCTAGAAAAAAACAAATTAAAGTAAGCAGAAGGAAAGAGATAAAGGTAATAGTGAAATAAAAAATGGACAAACTGTTGGGAAAAATCAGTGGAGCCAAAATCGTTCTTGAAAAGATCAATAGGGCTTCCCTGGTGGCGCAGTGGTTGAGAGTCCGCCTGCCGATGCAGGGGATACGGGTTCGTGCCCCGGTCCGGGAGGATCCCACATGCCGCGGAGCGGCTGGGCCGGTGATCCATGAGCCGCTGAGCCTGCGCGTCCGGAGCCTGTGCTCCGCAACAGGAGAGGCCACAGCGGTGAGAGGCCTGCGTAGCACAAAAAAAAAAAAAAAAGAAAAGAAAAGATCAATAAAATTGAAAAATCTCCACCTAGACTCATCAGAGAAAAAAAGGAGAAAAGGCAGAAACTACCAAAATGAGGATGGAAGAGTTGCCATCTCTACAGACATTAAAATAAAAGAATGTTTTGTATAACTTTATGCTAATAAATTTGGCAACTTAGAGGAATAGACAAATTCCTTAAAAGATACAAACTATCAAATATCAAAGGTCACTCAGAAAGAAAGAGAGAAAGAGATAACCCGAATAACCCTACACGTATTCAAGAAATTGAATTTATAGTTAAAAACCTCACAAGAAAGCTTTATGTCTAGATGGCTTTAGTGGTGAATTCTAACAAACATTTCAGGCAGAAATTGTAACAATTCCATGCAGACTCTTCCTGAAAATTGAAGAGGAGTGAAGACCTCCCAACTCATTTTATTAGACTAGCATTATCCCCAGAGAGCCACTACAAAAAAACTACAGACCAGTAGCCCTCCCTCATGAGTATAGACAAAATTGCTTAACAAAATATTAACCAGTAGAATTTGGCAATATGTACAAAATATGATTTTATACAATTTTATATAATTTTGAGTGGAGTTTATTTCAGGAATGCAGAATTGGCTTAATAAAAAAATCAATATAACTCCCAGACTAAAAGAGGAAAGCCATATGATTATCTCACTAGTTGTAGAAAAAAACATATGATTAGATATCCATTTATGATTATGATTGAAAAAAGAAACAACTACAAACTGGTACTATAAATTAGCTTCCTCAACCCAAAAGAGGGAATTTATGAAAAACCTACAGCTAAGGGTAAGTTTGGGAACAAGGTAAAGATGTCTGCTCTTACCACTTTTATTCAACATTTTACTGCAGGTCCTAGCCAGTGCGGTAAGGTAAGGACAAGAAACAAAAGACATGCAGATTGGAAAGGAAGAAATACAGATCTTATTCTCAGACACCATGGATTATCTTTCTAAAAAATCCTAAGGGCTCTACATCGAGATTTAGTGAGTTTAGCTAAGTTGTTAGATACATGGACAATATAAAATAATCAGTTGAATCTCTGTATACTAGCAACAAACAGTTGGAAAATGGAAAAAAAAAGACCACTTACAATGCATCAAAAAACGTGAAACACTTAGGGATAAATTTACCAAAATATATATAGAAAGAAGACCTATACACTTGAAGTACAAAAAACATCGCTAAAATAAATAAGTAGAGAGAGATACTTTTGGGAAACAGTTCTCCCTGGGTCTTTGCGTTTCTGTACTTTTTTTTTTTTTTTTTTTTGTACTTCTTACAAGTGAGGCGGTGACAGCCCTTTTATTTACTTTTTTTTTTATTTAAAAAAAATTTTATTTATTTATTTTTGGCTGCGTTGGGTCTTCGTTGCTGTGCGCGGGCTTTCTCTAGTTGCGGCGGCTTGTTGCGGAGCACGGGCTCTAGGTGCGCAGGCTTCAGTAGTTGTGGCGTGCGGGCTCTAGAGCGCAGGCTCAGTAGTGTGACAGCCTTTTTAAACAATTTTTTCCAGGATGTTTATATAGCATTAAGCCTTGGATGATAGTGACTCCTGCTGTTGCAAAGGGCAGATTTGCTTATTGTCCAGTATAGTAAAGATAATATCTCCCTTTGGACAAAGGGCAGGTGTGCTTCAGGTTATAAATGATTCAGGTTCCTTAAGCTCAGGGTCCCTCAGTTGTGGTGCAAACCTGCTGCCTGCACAGTGTCTACCTGGGCTTCTCTCCACATCTGCCCTGTAGGACTTGGGGGCAACAGGGGAACTGATACACACATGATACTTAGGTTCTTTGCTGTGCTTGGAGTATTTAAGTCCTGTGTCTCTGACCTAGGCCTACTGTGTTGTCTGCCAGTATCCACGAAGCAGTGACAGGCTACTTTATTTGCTTGCAAGGAGAGTCTAAAATCTCAACCCCCTCCCAGTACTTGACAGTTTTAGCCATAAGAATGGAGTGCTGACAGAGACAAGGCTTTTTGAAAGAGAAAGGATGAGGGCCTTGAGGGCTGGGCTAGGGGATATCAAAAGACTCTCTGGCATCTGGCAGCGAATGCTCTCACCCAGGTGGTGGTCAGGGGTGGCAGAGGCAAGGGAAGTAGGAGCCCTTCAGTGTTCTACCTTTTAATGAATATTTAGGGGCTGAGCTGAGAGGTAGCCTGAATGGTTACCTTGGTTGTTGTATACTCAACTCCACGGCCCTAGCAGAAGGGCGGCGGGGCTGTAGCTGCTGAGTCAAGGAGTCCCCAAAGCTGAGAAAATGATGTTAGAAATGAGGATCTGGGTGGATCGAAAACCTTAGAAGTTTGTTTGGTTGAGCTGCAAGTGTGGGGGCTTGAAACTGAAAGTAAATGCACTGTCTGACCGCTGTCGCCTTCCGTGGGGTGACCTCTCCTCTTACACCTTGACTTCAGGTGTTTTAAGGAGAAAGATGAATAAGGGTTGGGCTGAGGTCTCCCTATCCTTAATGGAGACCAGAGGCCACACCCATCTGTCTAAACATGCTGGGGGAACTTCAGGCAGAAGAGGGAGTGAAACTTTTATGGTTGTGTTGGTTACTGACACCCAAGTCATCATCCTGCCTTGTTCTATGGGGGATGGAATGTTCAGAGACAACTGATGGGTCTTGGGCAAGGTCTGTGGTAGGGAAGGGAAGTTAATGTGGCACTGTGGGTGGGGCCGTTTATTGTTGTGTACTGTTATTGTGGCTTCCATTGCTGAAGGTATAATTGGTGTTGATGTTTTAACGAGCCTGTCTGTAAATGCCCTGTTCTGTAAGTGCCAGAGGGGATTCTCCTGATTAGGAAGAAGTGCTAGAGAAGTGCTCATACTTTGGAAAGCCTAGTGATTCCTCTGAGCTACAAGTTACTGTGGCTGATGATTTTGCAATGTATATAAAGAACTCATCCAACTCAATAAGAAGATAAAAAACCCAATATTTTAAAAATTTGGCAAAAGGCTTTAACACAGGCACTTTTTAAAAGAAGATATACAAATAGATAACATTCATATGAAAAGATGCTCAATGTCTTTAGTCTTCTGGGAATTGCAAATTAAAACCACAATGAGGGGCTTCCCTGGTGGCGCAGTGGTTGCGCGTCCGCCTGCCGATGCAGCGGCTGGGCCCGTGAGCCATGGCCGCTGAGCCTGCGCGTCCGGAGCCTGTGCTCCGCAACGGGAGAGGCCACAGCAGAGGGAGACCCGCGTACCACAAAAAAAAAAAAAAAAACACAATGAGATACCACTTCACACCCACTAGAATGGCTAAAGTTAAAAAGACGACAAAACCAGTTGTTGGTGAGGATGTGGAGCAGCTGGGAGCCTCATGCATCGCTGGTGGGTGTACAGAATGGTACAGCTGAGTTGGGAAGTAGTTTGGCAGTTTCATGCAAAGTTAAAAATAAACTTACCTTATGACCTAGCAAGTCCACTTCTAGGTATTTATTCAAAAGAAATGAAAATATCTATACATAAAAAACTTGAATGTTCATAGCAGTATTATTCATAATAGTCCCAAAGTGGAAACAGTCCAAATGTCCACCCACAGATGAATGGATAAACAACTTGTGGTAGATTCATCCAATGGGATGTTACTCAGCAATGAAAAGGAACTGAGCTGCTAATAAGTGTAAGAATAAAGATAAATCTTAAAAAACATACTGAGGGAAAAGGCTTATACTGTATATTCCTTTATGTCATGAGTATGTAATATATGATTCCATTTACATGAAGTTCTAGAATGGGCAAAAAGGCAACACTAATCTAGTGAAATGATAGAACAGACCAGTGGTTGTGTAGAGTAGGATTTTGGGGTAGGAGGTTGACTGTAAAGGAATAGACTTATTTTTTTTCTCCATTTAAAAATACCAGTGGTAAAAATTTAAGGCAGTAAATTTTGTGATTAAAATTATGAACTTTGTATCATAAAACATATCCTGAGTTTGAGTTCTGGCTCTACCATTTACTGGCTAGCTGTGTGACCTTGGGCAAATAGTTTAACCTTTCTAAGTTTCCTCATCTGTAAAATGGGGGTGATAATGATACCATATTAGAGTTGTCAGGATAGATTAAATTATGCCATCACTGGTAGATAGTAAGTGCTCAATAATGAAGATTAATTTTGGCAGTATTAGTATTTGTCAATGCTAATAATTATAATTTGCTGTTCATGTCTGTTACTCAATCTTGGAATGGGGATTGCATGTTTATATTTTTTTTAAAAAGGGAAAAGAAAGAATTACTGATTAGGTTCCTATGGATCTTAGATGTTCTCTGGGAAGATAACTTATTTAGTCAGTCATAAATATGATGAACTCTTTAATATGTGAAGATAATGGTACTAACTCCTTTATTGGAAGTTCTGCATGACCTTTGGCTGAAAGCATCGCAGTTCTGATTTGTTCGTAATCTGCTTTATTATTATTACCATTTTTTTTTCTTTATGGGGACTAGCTGTATACCTCTTAAATGGTTCCCTTTGTGACATTTTGAATGGCTGAGGAGGATTTGAGAATCTTCTTTCCAAATAAAGCTTTCTTTAGTATGAAGCTAATTGATCAGACTTGGGCCAGATAAGCCATTTGACCTACAGTTGCTGAGATGGATTCCTTTAACATTAATTTGAGTCCTTAATGGATTTTTATAAATGGTAACCTCATTTTAGGACCTCACTCGCTGGAGATTTGAATATATTTTCTAAGATCTGTGTATATTTAAATCTTTATTTCCTTGTGCAAATCAGCAGTTTTCAAGTCTGTCAGTAGGAAAAAAAAACAGCCCATAACTGGGAAGAAGTAAGATGATCAGACATGTCAAAGATTAAAAGGTTTTATTTATGAGCAGGAACTGGAAAGGAGTTTCCTGTAATTATGTGACTTAGTGTTGCCTGAATGCAGTATACTTTTGGGTTGAGACATGGCAAATGAGAATGTTTGCTTCTAGTTTTGTGTCCCATATGACTTATATTTCAGAGTCTTGAAGGTTGAGGATTTGTTAAAATGGTTTAACCCAAGTATGCATCAGGAATGTCCTTCATTCAGTTATACATCAGTAAAAATTTTTGTTTTGTCATTTGCATTTTTCTTGAATAATTTTTTTTCTTCTCTTAAATCTATTTTGAAACCTAGTAATTTATTCATTTTTCAAATTTTATTGCAGTGCCTGATCAACTTTCTAGCAGGAGAACGATCATGGAGGTGGTGCCAGCTGAGGTGAATAGTTTGCTTCCAGAGGAGATAATGGACACTGGTATAACTTTAGTGGATGATGATAGTATTGAGGCTGTTATTGTTTCATCCCCAATTCCCATGGAGACAGAACTGGAAGAAATTGTCAACATAAATTCTACTGGTGACTCTACAGCCACGCCCATTTCCACGGAACCAATAACAGTGTACAGTAACCACACTAACCAAGTTGCAGTGAATACCACAATTACTAAAGCAGATTGTAATACCACAGTGAAACCAGCTTTTCCAAGTGGCCTTCAAAAACTTGGTGCTCAGACTCCTGTGACTATATCAGCCAATCAGATTATTTTAAACAAAGTATCACAGACATCTGATCTTAAACTTGGCAATCAGACCCTTAAACCAGATGGACAGAAGTTAATTTTAACAACTTTGGGCAAGTCTGGTTCACCAATTGTTTTAGCACTACCCCATAGCCAACCCCAGGCTCAGAAAGTTACAACTCAGGCCCAGTCAGGAGATGCTGAGTTACCACCGCAGCAAATTAAAGTAGTTACCATTGGAGGGAGGCCAGAGGTGAAACCTGTCATTGGTGTCTCAGCATTGACCCCAGGAAGTCAACTGATTAATACTACAACTCAGCCCTCTGTGTTACAGACCCAACAGTTAAAAACAGTACAGGTAAAAAAAAAAAAAAAAAAAAAAAAAAAAAAAAAAAAAAGGGCGCTTACTAATTAAAATGCATGTTAAATATTAAATTGATTCATAGTTGCGTGTGTAGGGTGATTAAATGCATAGTTGTTACTGAATTCTTTTGAATGTTGCTTTTAGTAATTGTGTGGGTTTTTTTGTAAAGTTTGATATGTCTAATGCTTTTGAAAATTTCTGCCAGAGAACTTAGAACTTAATTTTGGTTAAATTCCAATTTAGTGTATTTATAGCTTTTTACTCATTTTAAAACAATTTTATTCTCAGTAGTAGTTTGAGTACAAGGATGTTCTGCTGGTATAAAGACGCCAGAGTTGATGTCAGGCTGTCAAAAAATCATTCAGACATGATATTTTCAGCTAACAGATGGCCAAAGTCTAGGAAAACTTGCTGCTCTGAGAAACCCTTCAAGCCAGCAGTAGTGCATACCAGCCAGTGCGTGCCTCTTTTTTGGAATTTACTGTCCATTGCATCGCTCATGTTTGCAATGTAGAAAGGCAGTGCCATGTGATGGAAGGTTTAGAATTGGACCAGTTGGATTTCAGTCTCTTCTCTGCTGCCCTCCCAGCATGGAACTTTGGATAGGCTACTTATTTTCTCTGAGTTTTTGATTTTAGCTGTAAGATGGCTATTTGATCGTGATGAAACACATAAGAAAAGATAACTCTTTGGTATGGTTCTCAAAACATTGAGAATCCTTCAAAATGGTACCCATTGTTAGTATGAATAGGACCCTAAGATAGAAGGTTATCAGAACATATGTTAAGTGGTTCCCCATTTTTCATGCCCAGTAGGCCTTTTTAGGTCACCACTACTCTTAGAAATACAATGATCCACTTAAGACCAGGGAACACAAATGCATTTCCTGTTTGAAAGAGATGGCTTTTAGAAAGAAGGCATGAGTTAGAGAAATAAAGCAGGTGTATAAGGAAGGAGGAAGGTTTGGGGAACTGTCCACTCTCAGCTGATATTAGAAATAATGTTTTGGTTATTATGTTGGCAAAATTGTTAGAAACTTATTTTTCACAGGCTTTTTATTTAAGAACTTCATAAGATTTCTCAAACTTTATAATTTGTCCATGTCCCTTCTGCCACTATTAAACATTTAGTGTTCTTTCTTGTTCATTATCATCTCTCACTTAATTCTGACTTCCTTTTACTTTTTTTGGTGAGGATCTCTTGAATGAGATATCCTATCACCATCAACCACCTTGTCCTCAGCTTTTTAATCAGTTTTAAAACTTGTTTTTATTGGTTTACCAGAGTTTATCTGGCTTTGGGGATATGGATCATAACCATGTTCGTAAGATACTAAAAATGTAAATCAGAATGTCATTTTTTTTTTCATTTACAAGAGCAATGTATATATACTGTTTGTAAGACCAGTTTACTTGTACCCACTAGTTTTCTACTATAATCCCCTAAGTACCAACAATAAAAACAAAGACTGGGGTCTAATTCTTATAACTTCTCTTCTTGTCCTTACTTTTATAAAATCTGATTCTATTTATTTAAAAAGAACTTCTATGTAAAAACGAAAACAAGAGAAACCCCATTTAGAATATTGTTCTACTTGTCCAGTTATTTTTAGGCAACTCAAATCTTTTCAACTCAAGAGTAGCCTATAAAGCTCTGAAGCACTGAAGCACAGAAAAAACAAACAAAAAGCTATGCATCTATCTGTATCCATTTTAGGCAACAGAATATTTGGTTTACTTCTACATGGTGTGTATGATCCCCTGATTTTTTTCCCAGACGGTTCTCAGCATTGTCTTAAGTTTAATCAGAGTATTGAAACTTATTAGGGTGTGGACAGTAGGAAAGGGTGGAAGAAGGAGACCCATCTCCAAAGGTGCCTGCTGAGGCCAGAGGCAGTAACAAAGAGGTATAGTTACACTTAATTACAGATACATAAACACTTTCTTGTGTTTCTTGTGCATAGTATATAAGAATAATAGATAATTAGCCGTCTGGAACAACGTAACTCCTTATTAGTTCCTGAAACTGTATAACACAGTGCCCCAAATTACCTGCATGTATTATTTGATCACATCTTTGGCAGTCATATTTGTAAATTTCCTTCTTTGATTCATTTTTGTTTTAATCTGCTAATTAGATACATTTGTTAAAAAATGTTCCTTTATGCTCTGTTTTATTTAATAAAGTAAATTTGTTCTAGGGTAGTTTAGAATTCATAATGCAAAAAGCCTGGTTCCTTGACAGAACTGGAAATCCTTATTTTCAGCAATGCTACACTAAAGAAACAAAACCACAAGGACAAGTTGAGATTGTTCATTTGAATAATTAATGTGCTTTTGGTCGTATTGTTTACATTTTTTTCCTGGTTGGTAAGTATTCATATAGTTTTATGATTGTGAAAATCAGTTAAAAATGGGGAAATACTTTAAGTTCCCAAACTCTATAGCTAAGATTACCTATTTCGAGACACAGATTTCCAAGAATATCAATACCTCTACCTCTTGAGATTCTTAATACTAAGTCAGTCAATAGACAACATATTCTAACTTATTTTAGAGTTTTAGGCCTGTAAATACACTTGGGAAATATTTGTGTGTCTCCCAAATTGCATCAGTTTTTAAAAGTACAATTATGGATTTATTTGGGTATATCAGAGTTTTGCAAGCTGGATATTTTTTAATATAGTAGGGAATCTCTTTGGTTCTTTTTTTAAAAGGTGATTTGTGTTTCCTTTACATTTTGTTTTGTCTGTAATATGTTCTGAGTGTAAGAAAGTAATATATTCTAATATTTTAAGTGTAAGAAAATATGTTATTAAGTTTAATTTATAGTTTGAGCACAAAGCTTATATTTACTTAGTTCTGTAATCAGTTACAGCTTCTGGTATGTTTTGTCATTTAAGTTGGTCATGTTTGTTCATTTTGAGTTATTATTTCCAATAATACTACTTTCAGGGCCTCAATTTTCAATCTGACAAAGATAAAATTAGTATTTAATGTCCTTCCTGCTCTGAAAGTCTATGATTTTTATCATAGACTGATAAAAAAAAGTCTATGATTTTTATTATGGCTAAAGGCTATGATTTTTTATCATTGCTAAATTTCTGCTTCTGACTTTTAGAAAAAGCTGTGCCTTGCATACATTGCAATTTCAGTATAAGAACATTGGTAACTCTACCTTCCTTGACTTGTGGAGAACTTTAGTTTAGGGCAACAGTGTACCATGTATAACGTAAAAGCAGAGATGAATAAAACATAGACCCTCCCTTCAAACAATTTATAGTCTAGTAAACTGTATTTTAGTAAATAGTATTTCAGAGGCTTCACCTTTAGAATAGTCTTTGTTTTGCCAAACATGTCTCTTTGTATCCCAGTGTGTTAACTTGTGCAGTTCCTTATTTATCTGCCCCTGATATATAGATCTAAAGTTGAAGATATAATCATGAGCCTATCTTTTATGTGTATTTATATTTTGCTTCCAGGGGCCGATGAAATTATATTTATCATTTGCACTATGCTTTCTTAATGTACTCTACTCCATCTTTTTATTATTGAATAATTCGTTATTTGGAAAAAGATATTGCTGTGCCATATTTGTGTTTCATTATTATTATTAAATGGTTATTTTAAACATTAGTATTGAACATTAAACATTATTTTTAAAAATTAATTTGTTTTTCATTATATGCATTTGTCCCAGAGACTAAAATAAGGATTTGTAATAAAATCCAAAGGTATTATTGTATAATGGCTTAAGGATGTGATCTTATTAGTATTTTGATGAATGGCTGCATTTTAAATGTTTTTAACGTCAGTACTTAGATATGTTTTGTTAAATGAGCTGGTTTCACATGTACTTCTGTATATCAGTCTTGTCTAATTTTGATTGAATAGGTGTTTTATAGAAACAATGGTCTTTATAGTTACTTATATATTTCAGATTGCGAAGAAGCCTCGAACACCAACCTCTGGTCCAGTAATCACGAAGCTGATCTTTGCAAAACCAATTAATAGTAAAGCAGTTACAGGACAGACAACTCAAGTATCACCACCAGTCATTGCAGGTTATATTTCTTTATAGTTTGTTTAGCTAAATATTTACCTTCCTTTTAGGTTTAAAAAAGGCTGTTCTACTACCTTGAAATGTTTTAGTGCTTATTACTGTAAATCAAACTGGTTAGTAAGAAATGTTACACTTATTAAATGTGTCCTTCAAGCAAAATGCCTTATCTCTAAATCAGTCCATTACTTTAGCCTCTTTCGTTTTTGGTATACCTTGAAAGTAGTGAAGTCTCAGACTCTGATAATACTAGCTAACATTTACATAGTGTTTGCTATGGCCTCCACGCTATTCTTAGCTCTTTACATAGAGTGACATATATAATCCTCTGGCAATCCTATGGGGTAAGTACTAATAACATCCCCATTTTGCCAGTGTGGAAACAGAGGCACTCAGCTAGTAAATGGCCAAGTTGGAATTTGAATTCAGGCAATTTGTCTGTAGAGCACATGCTAATAAGTCTATTAGGTTTAAAGTAATATATGTGAGAGTATAGTATTTTATGGTTTCTGTTTGAATTTTTGGTTTCCGTATTTTAATATTCTCTGTATGCAGTTCTCTATGAAACAGAAAATTATCACAATGATAATAATTACTTAAGTGAGAACAGAATTTTAGTTGTATTACTTTTACCAGCAAATTCCTCAGTGTGGCCCAGTTCTCTGTTATTATATACTTTTAAGATATGTCATCACCAATAACACCTCAGAAATCTTGACTTGGAGTATTTCACTCTTTATTATTCTAGTTTATCTGCCTTTGTACTTCCAATCTAGTAATTCTTTCACTTTGAAATCTCTGATCCATTAACTCTTCCACTTTCTCATTAATAATCCCTTTCCAGTCCTCAAATTCTTCCTTACTTAGCATGGAGTTTATGACCCATCATTATTGCTGCCTGAAAACACCATTGATTCTCTTTTCACTCTCTCTTTCTATAATGTCTTGGTTAAGCCCAGCTCTCTTATTTCTTCTTGCCTGGCAAGCACCTCAGTACTTCTGGAGAAAATCACACAGCTGTGGTGACTGGTCTTTAATTCAGAGCTATACTAACATTACTCCTTTCACCATTTAGGAGCTCATTTTTAATTTCCATTGTTCTAATAGCTTATGGAAGCGCCTCTGGGTGGTAGACTTTGACTAGAGACTTTGAAATGCTAATTACCCATGTCTAGAATGTGTATTCTTGATGAAGGTACTTCAAATATTAATTAACCATCCTTGGGATATGTATTAAAACCACTTCCTACTGTCTTTGATAAATTTACAGACAGTATAGCAGTAGGCAACTCTGAAGTCAGTGGCAGTGAAATGATCATTTTCCTAGGCTTTGAATTATAATATATAGGGAGGCTTCTCTGTTTAGCAAGTGAGAGAAGGCATGGGGAGATTGTAATTTGAGGGCAGTGTTGGGTGAGTGAATGTTCTCTTTTTCTTTTGGCCTTCAGTAGAGATTTGGGATGGTATAGGATGCTCGTATCTAGAGAGCTGTCATGGGAGATAGGTATGGCCCCAGAGGAAAAACTGGAAAGGGTTCGGATTTTGAGCTGCTTCAGGCAGTGGGCTTTAGTTGGCTGAAAGTGAGGAAGGCTTGGATATGTTGATGATAAAGGGACCACCAGACCCTTAGGAGGTTGGGTGAGTAGAGGTGGTTAACGAGGAGGGGTGTCTCAGTGCCATGTTCTCTACTGCTTTTGAGTTTGAGAGAGTCCCTTAAAACTTTTAATTATATAGTGGCGAAGGGGAGCTGTATGCTAAAGAACTGTGGTTTTGCAGAAGTGTCTGAGTGAATATTTGGTAATGTCAAGATTTCACCTCTCTTACATTTGACTATAATGGATGTCATTGCTGGGTCTTTGGGTGATTTACCGTGTGTTGCACACTAATCATAGCTTCTCCTTTTAATTACAGACAGACTTATTAGCCCTTCCAAAATGCATA
Organism: Physeter macrocephalus; assembly: GCF_002837175.3. Lineage (NCBI taxonomy): Eukaryota > Metazoa > Chordata > Mammalia > Artiodactyla > Physeteridae > Physeter > Physeter macrocephalus. Next base: position 72,916,280 of record NC_041220.1, on the reverse strand, counting down.
GAGATAGTCTTCTATTAAATTTCACTAGAATTGTTGGCATTAAGTTCAGTTTGGAGGGATAATTTCTACTGTTAACTAGTAGTTTATAGCTTTTTTAATTCATGTAAGCCAAATTTTAAACCACCAAAGTAGCTCTTGCTGAATTGTCTTATCACAAGGAGGTTCCATTATCTTTATATTATAGCTAAGGATCTTTCAAATTACATTTAGACTGCTAATTAATGACCTTTGGGCTTTTCATGGAAGATGGGTATCTTTTTCTGTCTTTTAATCAAGGTGAACTTAGTGTTTGTATAAAATCAATTTTTCTAAAATGCAAATATGATCTTGTCACACCCTTCCTTAAATTTTCTTGGCCATATCCATTTCTTGGCCTTAATCCTTCAGGAATAAGTTCAAATGCCAGAGCTTTCTTAGCATTAAAGTCATTTATTATGTAACATATACCTTTTTCATTTTCACCTCGTATTAGCTCCAGACCTACTGATGTAACTTATTTCAAGAGGTCACCAAATGGCCCATATTCTCTCAGAACTTAGGCCCTTGGCACTGTTGCTTTTACCTGAAATGACTTTTTTTGCTTTCCTTATGGCTGACTCATCCATTTTATCTTTGGATTATCTCCACCTGTCTTGGAAGTTTTTGATCCCTAGGTTTGGCTAGGTTCTCTTTTCTCTGACCATCTCCTATATATTTCCATAAAACTTGGTTATACCTACCAAATACTTAACTTTAATCAGACTTCTGTTAAATTTCACACTGGCTTTTAATGTTTCCATTAGTCATGGTATATTGTAATACTTGGTTTCCTTGTCTGTCTGTCTCCCCTATTACACTTAAGATTTTTCTTAATAGTAATTTTGGATTTTGTTTGCCATCTAGTTTTTAAAGATTAATTATTTTTTAAAACATTATGATAAATACACATAACATAAAGTTGACCATTTTAACCACTGGTGGCGTTAAGTACATTCACGTTGTTGTGCAACCATCACCACTGTCCGTCTCTAGGACTTTTTTCACATTGCAAAACTAAATCTTTGTACGCATTAAACAATAACTTCCCAATTCCTTCCTTCCCCCAGCCCCTAGCAGAAACTGTCTCTATCAATTTGACTTTTCCATGTATCTCGTATAAGTGGAATCGTACAGTATTTGTCCTTTTATGACTGGCTTTTTGTGACTCTCTGATACCTAGCACAGTTTCTAGCACATAGATGTGGTTCAGTGAATGTGTATTGTTGAGTGAATATGTATAACATGGAGGCAGTGTGGTGTATGGGAGGAGCTATTAGGAGACTTGAGTTTTAGTTATGGGTCTTCTGTTCATTTTCTCTGTGATCTTGGGTAAATGTATTTTCTGTTCATCTTACTCCTTTCTGTAAAATGTTGATACCAACCACTTCACATGACTTTTGAGATGGTTAAATGAGGTACAGAGGTCCTCATTATCAGAGCTCCCAAGGTACAAGGTTGCTGCTATAGTAGAGAAAACTCCATCAATGTGAAAATATTCACTAATGAATTAATCTCGTGTAGAATTAGTCCTGGCTCAGATAAGCTAGCTCTCTGCTCCCAGCCTGTCCCATCTGTAGCTTTTTGGTTATGTCTCTTTTGATTCTTGGAGAATACCTGACAGTAGAGTGTAAAATGCTTTGCAAATGGATTTCAAGGTGAAATTGTATAACTTGTATACTTTCTTGAATCTGTCTGCAGAGCCAAGGATAAACAGGGATTTGGAGATTAATTAGGAGAAATGCTATCTGGATGAAAAACAAGTGGCCCTTCAAAAAAGAATAATTTGAATTTTAAAGGATATAGAGGGTTCTTGGGAAAATTGATGAAATCCTAAAATATTTTGGCAGAAATAATCTTCTGTATCATCCTGTTATGCCCATCAAACAGAGTCTGTCATTGTGCTGTCATTACTAATTTTCAGAAGAATCCTTTCCCCCTCAAATTAAACAGTTCATTCTAAGAGATAGTATAGTTGTAATTATAAACTGAATTTTTGTTAAATATAAGCAAAAAAAGTTTCAGTTTTAGGGATTTTTGTTGTTGTTATTTACAGTGAAATTTTTGTCCTTGTTTTAAATGTAATTCACGTTAAGTGGCCTTTTTCTGGTATCAGTTATCCTCAGGAATAGAGGATTTTTATATGTATGTTTTCTGAAATGTATGTAATGCTTAACAAATAAGAAATTATAGTAATAACTGTAAATGATGATCATTTTATGAAAATATGTCTTTATTGGTAGTTTCTTTTCTTAAAATAATGATTTTTGGGGCTTTAGGCTTATCCCAGAGGTATTAGTTTTGGAAACCAGAACAGACAAACATGCTACTTCAGGCAGGCTCCACATTTGAGGGTGCCCTTCTAAAAATATTTGATATAGATTCATTTAGTTTATATAGAATTGACTTATTTAGTTATGATGTAATTCAGCCTTAAAAAACCTTAGCAAAACTCTCAACTGAAATTCATTAAGGAATATGTCAATAATATAAAATGTAATCATGTACTAAAAGAAATTTTTAAAAAATATTTAAAATATTTTAAAAAGTCATGTGTCGGACAAAACTTGATTCATCTTAAAAAAAAAAAAGTATACTGTTACATTGTTATTAGAAAAAAACAACAGCCCTGAAACTCTTACATGCTAGTTCTCTATTTTTGTTTGAAGGGTAAGACCCTTCTTTTTTTCTCTTTTCCCTTTTTCTCTTCCTCTCTCCCTCTCTCTTTCATCTCTAACTGTATCTGTAAGTTAAATCATAGCATCTAAAGGGATTTTAGAGATAATTTAGTTATCTACCTTCTCTATTTCTTGAGTGCTTTGAGTTCCTCTTCAGCCAGTGGATTTGATTATCCAGCATCTGTTTTGAACACCTTCAGTGAGTAGAAACTCACTCATATAGAAACAGTCGTTTCAATTGGAAATTTTTGTTAGAAGTTCTTTCTTACTGCTTAACTGAAAATTTTCTGTTTCTGTATATTAGTGTGTGCATCTGATGGATACAGAGTGGTTCTAATCCTTCAACTTGACAGCATGGATCAATTAGGACAGTCTTGGTTCTGTGCCATAATAAACAGTCTTTAAATCTCAGAAGTTTAAAAATACACAACTTTTATTTTGTATTCATACTTCATGGTTATCTGCATGTCTACTGTGGGTTAGAAAGGGGGCTCTTCTCATCATGGTCCCTCAAGGACCCCGGCTGATGGAGGAGCCACCATCTCAGACGCGGTGAGGAAAAGAGAGCTTTGGAAGATCTTGCATAGGCAGTAAATGTTCTGACCCAGAAATGACACACATCACTTCTACTCATAATTTTTTGGTCAGAACTAGTCATATGGCCCTAATCTAACCACAGGGAGCAGCAGGGATGGGTAGGAAGGGCAGTCCTACTGTGTGCCCAGAATGGAAGGGGAGGAGGTTGGCGCCAGAATGGTGAATGGCAGTATCACACAGTCTTTCAGGAATTTGTATTCCTCTCTCGCCTAGGACAAAAATTCCTAATATTTCAACTCCTTGTGATATGATTTCCAATTCCGTAAGCCATCCAGACACACTATAGTTTTTCTGTGTTGTTCCTGAAGGATATTTCCAGAAGGGAACACAGCATTCTTGTTGGAATCTGGCCAGGACAGCTAGAAGAATTTTTTTTTTCCCTTTTGGCAGACTAAAATGAGACAGTATTAAACCAGTGTTCAAGTTAGTTCAGTGACTGTCTGTTTTATAGATGTGGACTTAAACTGTATCCTGAATGGTTTCAGTTCAAAGAGAAGAAGCTGAGGTATAGTAGAGAACAGAGACTGAAGTTTTAAGGCTTGGATTCAAGTCCTAACTTCGAGGAGCTGTGTTACACAGGACTTGTTCCTTAGTTGTCCTGAGCCTATTTTCTTATAGATATAACCTAACAGTATAGATGAGGGAATTCCCTGGCAGTCCAATGGTTAGGACTCGGTGTTTTCACTGCCGAGGGCTCGGGTTCAGTCCCTGGTTGGGAAACTAAGATCCCACAAGCCGAGCGGTGTGGCCAAAAAAACAAACAAAACGCAAAGCAGTATTGATGAGAATGTGAGCAGAAGTGTTTTTGTGGACTTTCATAAGGTGGTATTAAGATACTAAGTGTTACTAAGAAGCATTGTTTTGTTTCCTTCTGCCTAGGTTCACCATAGTTCATTAGACCTACTTAAGTGTTTCAGTTCATAAGTGGCTGCATATGAAATATTGAACATATATACTACAGTCCTTGTGGGTATAAATCATCATCAAATACATTTTTATATGATTATTGAAAAGAGTCAAACTGATGTGCTGCCTCTCATTTGCAGGTAGGGTTCTTTCACAGTCTACTCCCGGGACTCCATCAAAGACCATAACAATATCTGAAAGTGGTGTTATTGGATCAACTTTAAATTCTACAACACAGACACCAAATAAAATAGCCATCTCACCTTTGAAATCGCCAAATAAGGTAAAAAAAAAAAAATTAGCCACAAATGCCAAGTATTGTGGTTAATGACTTTATTTTCTTACTAGTCACTTCAGATACTTCAGTTTTAACATATTCCCAAACAGTTAATAGGTATTTGGTGAATATCGGATTAATTTAGTAATCAAGGATGTACGACAGATAAAAAACTTACCCTGAACGCATAGTTACACAGTTATCATTTTGCATGCTAAGATTATTTTAATGGCCCTTGTGAATGTGGGTACAACATAAATCTTCTGAACGAGGTGCATTATGTAGGTGTTTGGTTCCTCTTCAGTTAATACTTGTGCAAAATTATTGTCTTTGGGTCAGTCACATATATAGTGACTCTATAAATATAAAATATTAAATGTAACTTTTAAAAAAATAAAATATTCGGTGTCTTCTGCTTAAGCTGTCCTTGATTTTATAGAGAGCTGAGCTTTTGCTGAGTAACAGAGTACCCAGAGTACTAGAAATTGCCATCAAATGCTGGTGATCATATTATTCGGGTTTTTTAGGCTTAACACAACTCATTCAGAGCATCTGAAAGCTTGTCATAATTTGTTTTCTTTTTAAGGGGGCAAAGTACCTATCATTTTAGGTCAAGTTAAGTAGTCTTAGCTCACTTTCCTAAAACATACAGATGTCATTATACCAGCATAACATTTTGGAACAAGTATGTTTTAAAGGACATATTCAGGTGGAAAGCCAAGCATCATTATTCTGTAAGGTGCCACCCTTGTGATTCTGGAAACACACTGCCCTTTGTAACTGCCTTTTTCCTTAATTTGCTACTATTCATGAGTAGAACAAACATTAAACATTTGCCTTACATTTTTAAAAAGTCTAACTGTTGGTTTCTGTTTTAATGAGACTTGACTATAGTGTATAAATATGATGTCTGTTACAGTTTATTAAAATGGGATTCTACCTGCATGATAATACTGATAATTATCTACTTAAATGGAACGAATTCAACAGATATTTGAGTGCTCACTATGTGCTCTGCATAGTGATAGGCACTGAGGATAAAAGCATGAATAAGATAAGTTTTAAATTTCAGGTAGTTCAGTAGGGAAGTTAGAGTTAAACATTAAGAATCACTCTACAGGATCATAATGGTCACAGGTGGATTGAAGAGTCCTGTTGTGTCTGTCAGAGGAGGTTTATACAAAGAATGCTGTTCCTGAAAGGTCTTAACCTTAAAGGTGGTTTGGGCCTTAGCTATGGGTGAGCATAGGAGCGTTCCAAATTGAGATAATACTTTACACAAAAGTATAAAGGTGTGGCTCCGTGTAAAAGGGTAGTGTAGGGAGCTACATTGCTTTGGTAGTGTGAGAGCCGAGGGTGCTAAAGTTAAATGGAAGGTTTCATTACCCTCAGGGGAGTTTGGATTTTATTGTTCTTAAAGACTTTCTGTGACTTCCCATTGCTTCTAGGACAGTGGTTCTCAACCTTGTCTGCACATTGGAATCACCTGGGGAGCTCTAATAAATACCAGTGCCTGGTTCTTATCCCCAAAGACTCTGTTTTAATTGGTCTGGAGTTTGGCCTGGTATCAGGATTTTTTAACGCTAAGTGATTCTAATGAGTAGCCTAGATTAAAAACAACTGCTCTAGGATAATATGAGATTTGCATTTCAAAAAAGATGACTGTGTAGCATAATGAAAGATAGTTTGGAGGAAGGTAAGCCTGGATTCTAGAAGAGACCAGTTAGGTTAGTTATTCTCAACTTTGGAAGCACCTGGAGACCTCTCGAAAAAACTCATGGCTGACCTCCACCTGATGGCACTTAAATCATTCTCTAGGCTGGGGTCTAAGTATTAGATTTAATATTTAAAAATTTTAAAGTGTAAGCCAGGGTAGAGAATCACTAAATTGGAGTATTTTAGTACTTCACGTTTGAGCTAGACTAGTAGCTAAGGGGCTAGGAAGAAGAGATGTGTTGAAAGAGGTTTAAGACGTAATGACTGGATGTCAGGGTATTAGGGAGGGGGAGAACCTAAGGGATGACTCCTAGATTCTTAACCTGAAGAACACAGTAGGTGGTGGCACTGTGGACTGGTATGTGGGCTATATCTGATGGCATACAAATAAGAACTAGCTTTATTTTTCTCTTATCCTTGACTTTAGCCATGTCATGTTGAATCTTCCTTCCCTGGCTCTTGACAAGACGTCATTTTTACTATAAGAACAAGCCTTATTTTGATGATTAAATTCAAAGGTATGAAAAGTCTACTCCAAACCTTACATCTAGGATGTAACTCAGACCTAATCATGACTCAGGGACCATGCAGTAGAGGAGTATTATCTGTTTCTTCACTCTTCTACTTCTTCCCTCTTTCTGCTTTTGGCTTCTGATTGGAAGGAAAATTAGAAGAGAAAGGACAAAGTTTTATGTGACTGGGACTATTGTAAAGCAACTGCCAATGTCCTCTGTGTGGCAGGTGTCCAAGTGTGGCCTTTTAGAGTTGTGCATTTAGGATGGTTTTTGGAGGCCCCCGTGGTATGCCCACATTGCCCAGGTCCCTTTTATGGTGCACACTCCAGCTACCATTAACAGGCTTCTAACTATCTCTTCCCTCCTGTAGTCTACCTACAGCCTGTTACTGCTGAGTCTCCTTCCTCAAGAAGGCACATGTCTTTGGCCTACCGAGATGCTTTAGCCCTTCTGCAGCATCTGTTGTATTTGGCTAATGGGAATCCTATAGAACCCAGTGGTAGAAATGTAGCTCATCTGACTGCTGTCCTCTGAGTCCTTGCTCTGCCGTTTTGAAGCTCCATCCAACCTCTTGCTTTCAGAATTCTCCAGGCTGGGACCAGTTTCTGTGTTCACATATGGCCTAAACTCCTGGGGATACGTCAGGTTCTTCTGGGCTTTTAAGAGTTTCTTTATCTCAGTATGTTGCCAGCCAAAGATTCAGATGTCAGTTTACCTTCTTGTAGTTATCACCCCCATCTGTCCCAGAGGTTTTCTTGGGAGAATCCCTGCTTTTGTTCTCACTAAGGTTGTAAAGCCCTAGCATATTCTCTATGTTTATGAATTCACTTCTGTTTCTAGTCTTGTTTTGTTTTGTTTCATTTTCTATAGGCGGGAGGTGGATGATACAGATGCTGTCTTTTAGCAACTCCGGCATGGATGTTTTGTTCTTTTTAGAGTGTAGGGGAGTTTATCATTTGTAGTTCTCACCTTTGGGGGTTTCACTAGAGCCAAATTTTAAGATCGGAGAAAACATCCCATTATCCTTTTATACTAGAGAGGAAATACAGAGGAATGGCTGGTTTAGGCAAAGAGATATTGTTTAGTTCTTGGAGATGTTTGTCATGGAAGTACCCACTGCTTGTCTAGAGGAGGTTGTCCATTAGGAAGCTGAATATAGGCAGTGGCTAAAACTATGCGTATAGATGAAATTAACCAGGGATCATGAGGTTGTGTGTAGAGAGAAAAGAAAAGCAGGACTGAACCACAGAATATTAAGAGTTAGCAGAAGAAAAGAGCCAATGGAAGAGAAGGAATGATAAGAGAGGAAGTATGAGAAACTTAAAAAAATTAGAAGGGAGGATGGTTTCAAGAATGATGCCGGTCAACAATTTCAGATGTCATAGAAATGTCAATTAAGAAAAAAACTAAAAAGTAAGGATTTGCTGGAGATGTCCTTGCTCCCATTAATCAAAAGTGGTCAAAAGGAAACCTCAAGCACCCATTCTTCCTTCCCTGCCAGCACTCACAGTCTGACCACCATCTGCCTTGAATCTGCTGGGACTGCTGTCATTATTTGTTCCTGTTTATACAGGGTACCATCAAAAGGCCCAGACTCCTAGATTACCTTCCATTTCCCACATCTAATCTCCTTAAAGTTGTCAGTATCTTCTGTCTCGTTACCCACCACCCATCCCCAACTCTTAAAATCCTTTCACTGTGCCCTGTTTGGAGTTCATAAGCAAAATAATCCCCCAGTCCTCAACCTCTTTGCTGAATATTCCTTTTATTTTCTTACTCTATTGGATACCTGACTCTTCCCAATGGTACTGCTTCCCCTGCAGACCTTTTAAGTGATGACTCTCCTTCAGCCCTTTATACCATCGAGCCTGGAAGGCGGGCCTAGGGAATAAGTGTCTTCCTTGCTTGTTCTCATTACAATTTGCAGACTATGCTCACTCTCTTCTCCATCTTTGAAACTAATGTTGCCAGGTTCCTTGTGGAAAGTCGGGCACGTCTAATGTTTTCTCAGTTTACTTGATATTGTAGTTGTCTTTTGGGGCAGATTTCTTCCATTATATTTATTTTCTAAAATAATCCTCAGCTTTCTTAAGTATTTATTAGACATGCAAATAAGCATTAAACTAATGAAAGCATGATTCTGCAAGGTTTGCTTTCTTTTTCCTTTAGATTTTAGTAATACTGTTATCTTCTAGTTTCGGACATTTAATGTGTCTTTTGTCCTGTAATCTTATTCTTGCCTTTTAGTATTTTTTTTTCATGGCATATTTTAGTTTATTTCAGAAGTACAATAGTTTGACATTTAAAAAAATCTATCCATTTAATTCACAACATTAATAGGAAAAAATAATTATATGACAGTCTCAATACATGCAGAAAAATTCTGAAAATAGCCAGCCTTCATTCTGGTTAAAACTACTTGAAACAGTAAAAATAAATACTTTTGTAACTTGAAAATGAGGATGAATACATCAAACTTCATGTAATGGTGAATGTTGAACAAAGGTACCCACTTTCAACACTTGTTCAGTTCTACTGCAGTTCTGAGTTAATGCAGTAAGGCAAGAAAAAGAAATAAATGGTGTAGAGCTTCAAAAGAAAGTAAAAATTTGTCACAATTTACATATTACATTATAATATATGTGTAAAATATAAGAATCTGCTATTGAACTATTAGAATTAATGTATAAATTTAATTGATGGTTATATATGTGGTCAATATAAAAAAAGATGATTAGATATGCGGTCAGTATAAAAAAATCAATATTTCTAGACTTTTACACTTAATAAAGTTTCGTTATGATTGATTTTAAATCTTCCATCTTACTAGTTACTTTTTCTTTTTCCCATCTGTTCTTTTTCTTTCTTTCTTTTTTTAAATATTTGTTTATTTAAAATTTATTATTTTTTTATTTATTTTGCCTGTGCTGGGTCTAAGTTGCAGCACACGGGATCTTTAGTTGCGGTACAAGGACTTTTTAGTTGCGATATGTGGGCTTCTTAGTTGCGGCATGTGGGATCTAGTTCCCCGACCTCGGATGGAACCTGGGCCCCCTACATTGGGAGCGGGGAGTCCTACCCACTGGACCAGCAGGGAGGTGCCTCTTTTTCTTTAACTCTTTTTCTGCCTTTTTTTGGGGGCGAATTGAGTATCGTTTATGATTCTATTTTACCTGCACTATTGGCATGTTTTGTTTTGTTTTTTTTTTGTGGTATGCGGGCCTCCCTCTGCTGTGGCCTCTCCCGTTGCGGAGCACAGGCTCCGGACGCGCAGGCCCAGCGGCCATGGCTCACGGGCCCAGCCGCTCCGCGGCACGTGGGATCCTCCCAGACCGGGGCGCGAACCCGGTTCCCCTGCATCGGCAGGCGGACGTGCAACCACTGCGCCACCAGGGAAGCCCCTGGCATGTTATACTTTAATTTTTTTTTTTGGTTGCTCTCGAGTCAAATATAAATTTTTGACTTATCACAGTCTACCTTCAAATTTATATCCCTTCGTGTAGGGTAAGAACCTTATATAGAGTGCTCCCAATTCCTCCCTCCCATCCTTTGAGCTATCATTGTTAAACATTTTACTTTTACATGTTATAAACTCCATAATAGATTTTACTGTTTTTGCTTTACACAAATCTTCCAGCTGCGGAGCACAGGCTCCGGACGTGCAGGCTCAGCGGCCATGGCTCACGGGCCTAGCCGCTCCGCTTTGCCATTATTTTTGAAAGCTATTTCTGCTGGGTAAAAGATTTTTGGTTGTCAGTTTTCCCCATACTTTAAAAATGTCACTTCATTGACTTCTAGATTGCATAATTTCTGCTGAGAAATAATGTTGTAATTTTTGTCTATTTTCTCCCTGTATATAATGTCTTCTTTTTCCTTTTCCTAGCTGCCGTCAAGATTTTCTCTTTATATTTGGATTTCTGTCATTTGACTATTATGGGTCCAGATGTCTGTTTTGTTGTTGTTCTTTTCTTTTTAAAATATATATTTGTCTTGATTTTAAAGCTTCTCAGACCTGTGATTTATTGTCTTTTATTTTTGGAAAACTTTTGACTATATTTCTTCAAATCTTCTTCTGCCTCATTCTTTTTCTCTTTTCATTCTAGAACTCCAGTTTCAAAAATGTTAGACTGAGATAGTTCCGTAGCTCTTAGATGCTCTGTTCTGCTCCCTGCCCCCAACTCCTTTTTCTTTGTGTTTCAGCTTGGATAATTTCTATTGACCTATCTTCAAATTAACTGATTCTTTCCTCAGTTGCGTGGCATCTACTAAAGGGCCCATTGAAGGACTTCTTCATCTCTGATCATTGTGTTTATTCTATTTCTAGCATTTCCATTTGGCTCTTTTTTATAGTTTCCATTTCTCTGCTACAGTTCCCCTCTGTTCATTGCACGTTGTCTTCGTTTCCCACTAGGTCTGTTAACATATTAATTGTAGTTATCTTAAAGTCCTTATCTGATGGTTGCAACATTTAGGTTATCTTTAAGTCTGGCTTTCATTTTAGAATGGCCATCTGGGCTATTTTTTTTTTTTTTTTTAAAGCTTATACATCTAGGGTGGGGAAACTATATTCTATGAAAGGTAGATAACTTAGCACAAGGAGTGAAGCTGGGCTGTTGATTCATATCAAATCTGATCAGAAAGACTTCAGGATAGTTAAACTTTTGGATAACTGAAGTTCAAAAATGGTAAAAGTTTGTAGAGCTTGGGTCCTGGAAAATTGGATTAAAGAATTGAGGGTTAGAAACCTCAAAACCCTTTTCTTTCTCACTAATTTGGTCTTAGAGTAAGTAAATATTTCTAAAATGTCAGGCCTGTCACACTTTATGTAATGTTGATGGGTTCTTTTTTTTTTCCTGACTATCTTTATAATGAACATGAATACGTCTTCAAAATATACTACTCTTTTAAGAGTCTATGCAAATTATCCTGGACATCCTTGAATACACCTTATACATACTTTTTGTCAGTTTTTCTCTTCTACCCAGGGGAGTGCTCTTCTTTTTTGGCCTTATTTGGCAAACAGATCTTTCCTGTTTGCCCTGCCTATGGTAAGTAATTGAATCATCACATAGCCATTTAGGATGCAGAATGTACTTAACTCTCAGGGGAGGAATTTCAGAGCATAAGCTATGTACAAATGGTTTAAGAAAAGTTTCTTACTTCTCTGAAATCTATGACCAGTATAACTTATTGAACTCTTTCTACTTGTAGGTCTTTTAGCTTGGGTAGAATTCTATAAAGTTTCTATAATTAAATTCTAGATTCAATATTTTACTATAGTTGCTTCATCATTTATTTACCCATCCCTCTATCCATCTTATTTTTAAAATGCATTTCAGAGTAAGTTGCACATGTTCAGTATACGTTTCCCCAAATATTCCATCAAGCATACCATTAACTAGAATTCACTACTTGTTTAGAGGGTTTTCTTTTTCCTTTTGAGGTAAAATTCACATATACTGAAATATGCAAATCTTAAACATTTGGATGTTTTCAGCTAAAATGCATACATCTGTGCAACAAAAAAAACCTCTGTTAAGATAAAGAACATTATTATCACCTCAAGAAGTTGACAATTAAAAAAATTTGTGGGCTTCCCTGGTGGCGCAGTGGTTGGCGTCCGGAGCCTGTGCTCCGCAATGGGAGAGGCCACGGCAGTGAGAGGCCCGCATACCACAAAAAAAAAAAAAAAAAAAAATTGTTTCCTATTTCTTAATGTATTAGGGTAAACAGTGTACCTGTCATTTGATAGGTTTTGGTAAAAAGCCTTTATGACCGATTTCCTAGAAACTGAGAAACAAACAACTGCAGATTATTAATTCTTTTGCTTGTAGTTCAGAGTTTCCAATTTTTTTTCCCTAATAAATTGAAGGATGATGTAAGTTTACAGATAATTAAAAATAATTTTTGATGGTAGAATACAATGTGATTTTTGTATAAAACTCAGAAGGAATTCCAGGTATTAATGTATATTATTACAATAAATATCCTTCTGTTCATATAAACTTATTTGTGAAAATAATGTTTTTCAGTATTTATAAAAACACAGGAATAGAATTGATGCTGAACTCTCTAGTGATATGAAATATTCATTTATGGATACAGGAAGTAATCTTTTAAAATGAGTCTGATCATCTTATTGAAAGATGCATTTCAATAAAGTCTTTTTATATTGTAATAATCACAATTTGTAATATATTTGTTATAAGTGTATACAATAATTGTATTATGAACTCAATCAAGACAAAATTATTTAACACTTAGAGCTTTACATAAATACATCTTTTTGTTTCAGAGAATTATGATAAAAGAATTTCAAGGATAAAAGTGTTACACTAGAATAAAATTTTTAGAGGATATGGAATTCAAACACAAGTTCACAGAGGAAAAGGAATAATATAAATTTCTGACTGCTAAAGAGTTCTTTGTTTATATTTTAAAAAATATAATAGATACTCGTGAGTATCAAATCACTATGTTGATTTGATTCCATTGAATGCATTTTAAAAAGTAATGTGACAGTTTTATTTTTTAAATGCTAATATTTATAATGGGTTAGAAATTACAATAAACTGAATGATGTTCTCAGTCTCCCTGAAGGTTATCTCCACTCCAGCCAGCTGGAAGGGAAAACACATGGAAAAGCACATGTTGGGAGGCTTTTATGGACCAGACCAGATGGATGTTGCATCATTCACTTCACTAGCTAAAGCTCAGTCTTGTAGGCTTACCTTACTACAAGGGAGCCTAGGAAATATAATCTGGCTATATGCCTAGGAAGCAGAAGAGAATATGGATTTTGGTTAGCAGTAAGCAGTCTGTAGTGTAATCATCCATATATAGCGTAGTAGTGCTATATTAACAAAGGTAGTAGACATTAGGCAGGAACTGGAAGCCTGAACAATAATGAAGATTTCCTGTTATAAAGAGTCACTCTTCCATTCTCCGTTTTTGAGTGGCTATCAATATTTATTGAGGTCCATGTGTGCTATGTGCTGAGGCTGTGGGAACTATGGAAGAGCTTACAGTGGTTGGGCAGACAAAATTCAATGCATGTAAAACAATAATGAACAATGAAATAGGTGCTAAGTTGTGTGGTATAGACAAGGTGGTATGAAACTAAAGAGAAAAGAAAAAGAGAAGTCCTGACGTTCCTTCATTCACCACTCAGCAATGCCTGCTCTGTGTTAGGGACTGTATTCTTTGGGGAAATTGAAGAGAGCAAAAATAGACGTGTGGAACCTAAGGTCTATGGAGGTGTGGAAGGGAATGTGACAGAAATGAATTAAATGATATACAAAAATATAAAATTACAAAAGACATGTGATGGCATGAGATCCTATATAAGGGGATTCAGCCACAGTTGGGATGATTAGAGAAGGCATCCCTGGGCTAAGGGGTTTTTATGGGTAGAATTAGAGTGGGTGTCAGCCACAAGAGTGAAGGACTAGAGGTAATAATACATATGATGAACACATATGTATACATATGAGAGTACATACATACAGAGTACTAAGACAACTACTCTGATTAGAATTAGTAATCCTTTGTAGGGAATGGAGAACATAAAAAGATATGGTTAGGTTATGGATAATTTTCAAAAGCAAGCAAATTTAGACTTAATTTTGTCATTAAATGGAGACTCATGAAATGTTTCTAAGGCAACAAGAGATATAATAAAAGTATGAAAGTGAAGTCTGCGAAAAAAATTACTTAGGCAGTGTTTGTGTGGTAGATTCAAGGCAGGTAGAGACGAATCATAAAGCTGATTTTGAATTTGTTTTGCAAATATCCAGGCAAGAAATGATAACGAGCCATGACAGTATTGGAAAGTGGAGAGTTAGAACAGTTTTGGGACAGAGGTTTCAGAAGTTGATAGCTTCTGCTTTTGCTGTGAAGCTCTTAAATGTTTGAGTTAGGGGATGGTCCAGTGAGTACAGTTTGAAGTGAAGGGAATCTGTTTTCCTGATAAACTTTAACACAGGTTGTTGTAAGATTGGTAAGAGTTAGAGTTGAGGTGACTGCAGGTTGTAGGTCCCATTGATTCTGTCGCCTGAATTATTTTGTACGTATGTAGCTTCTCATGTCAGCACCCATTAGCCAGGATAAAGGAGTAAAAGGAGTAAATGACTGAGAATTTACTTCTTTTCTATGTTGTTATATTGGTTTTGTTTTTATGCTTTTATAATTATGTTGTTTGAATACCTGTGGGGTCCTGTTGCCGTATTATTAACAGCTTTTTTACTGTAGAAATTTAAAATATATTTTTAAAGTTAGAATAGTAAAATTAACTCCCATGTACCCTTCATCCAACTTTGGAATTATCCACTTAATCTTGTTATCATCTATAACTCTCTTCCCACTTTTTTTTTAAAGCAAATCATGTCATTTTATCTGTAGATATTTCTTTATGTATATAAAAGATAAGGACACTTCTTTTTTTAACTTACCCACATTCCTTTAATGCCATTAAATACCTAGTTAATTCACATTTCCCCAGTCATCTTAAATTTTTACAGTGTGTTTGAATTCGGGATTCAGATAAGTTTGTGAATGATTGATATTTCTCTTACTTTCTTCATCTTCCTTTTTTCCTCTTGCCTTTAAAAAAAAAATCAGGTTGTTTATATCCTGTAGTTTTTCATAGCCTGGAGTTTGCTGGTTGCATCCCTATGGTGCCATCTAGTTTTGAGAATTTTTGGAATAGAACTCAGATGGCTCCTACATCTTTAGACCTTAGCATGTGTTTTGCAGGTATTTTCTCCCAGTCTTTGGCTTGTTTTTTTATTCTTTTAACAGTGTCTTTTACAAAGCAGAAATTTTTAATTTTAATGAAGTTTGCCTTATCAACTTTCTCTTTCATGGACTGTACTTTTGGTATTGTATCTAAAAAGCCATCACCAAACCCAAGGTAACCTAATTTTTCTCCTCTTATCGTACAGGAGCTTTATAGTTTAGTTTTATAGTTTTAGGACCATGATCCATATGTGACAGATATTAAGATTTGTGTTGAAATTCACTTTTTTGCATGTGGATGTCCTGTTGTTCCAGCACCATTTGTTGAAAAGACTATCCTTTCTCCATAGAATTGCCTTTGCTCCTTAGAGATGAGTTGACTTTATCTGTGTGGGTCTACTTCTGTGCTCTCCTGTTTATCAGTCATTTTTAGTCTTTGCCAAGCTGATTAAAAGATCTCACATAGGTTTGTACTTTTAAAAATTGTTCATATTTTTGTGTCTTCTGGACTCTTCTTCTGAACTCTGATGCCCTTTGGGTGGTTTGTCTTTTTTTTTTTGCTTGCTTGGCATATTAAGGAAAGTACTCCTTTGTTATCAATGTGGTTACAAACATTTTTCCCAGTTGGCTTTGTCTTTTTTTTCTTGCAGACATTCTGCACATTAAATTTGTCAAAATAGTGTCTTCAAGTATGAATTTTGAGTTTCTGAGCTATGCTTAGATAAGTCTTCCTTACTCCAATATTTTAAAATATTTATCCATTAAAAAGTCATTATTTGTTTTTATTTTATGTAATTATTTTACATATAATATTCTTTTATTACAAATTAAGTACAAGAACAGATAGACTTATTCTTGTTTTTTGAACTTCATGGAATGGTTCAATTAATATTAGCCTCTGTATCAGTTTGATCCTGACTGATTTTTATAACCCATCTTGCAAGGTGGGTATCTAATTTTTGTATTGTGGTAAAATAATGCAACATAAAATTTACCATCCTTGTGTACATTTTTCAGTGTTCAGTTCAGTGGTATTAAGTGCATTTGTATCGTTGTGCAGTCATCTCTACAGTCCATCTCCAGAGCTCTTTCCATCTTGGAAAACTGCAACTCTAAACCCATTCTTCACTCTCCCTAGCCCTTGGTAGTCACTATTCTACTTTCTGTCTTTGTGATTTTGGCTACTCTACTCATAAAACTGGGATCATAAATTATTTGTCCTTTATTTGTGACTGGCTTATTTTACGTAGCATAATGTCCTCAAAGTTCATCAGTAAGGATTTCCTGCCTTTTTAAGGCTGAATAATATTCCATTGTATGTATATTCATTTGTGGATGGACTCTTGGATTGTTTCCATATTTTAGCTCGTGTGAGTAATGTTGCTATGAACATGGGTGTACAAATACCTCTTGGAGACCCTACTTTCAATTCTTTTAAATGTATACCCAGAAGCTGAATTTCTGGATCATATGATAATGCTATAATATTTAATTTTTTGAAGAACCACCATACTGTTTTCCACAGTGGCTGTACTGTTTTACATTCCCATCAATAATACACAAGGGTTCTAATTTCTTCATATCCTTGCCAACACTGTTTTTCTTTTTCTTTTTGTCTATTCTCCATTTATTTATTGAAACTGGACTTTGCGGGGGAAATAGCAGTATTTAAAATAATGCCCTGGTTCTTTTGTTACATCCAAGAAGCTCTGCTAAGATACTCAGTGAGAACATTTACAGATGAGATAAAGAGGGGCCTATGAAATCCTGAAATTGCAGGCTGAATTCTATATGCTTTTGTGCCTTTTCCTGGAGAAACTTCCATCGATTTAATTAGATTATGGGAAGTGGTGGGAAAGGGCAGAACAGGAGGGAAAGAGGCGCATACATGGTGGGAGAAGGCAGCGCTGTGAGGTTAGGTTAGGGAATTCACATCCAGATGCTGCGGCCCCAGGTGCGCGCCCACCTGCAGGTCCTGGCGCCATGCGGTGCATTCCCGCCCGCCGACGCTGGAGGGCGCGCCCGCGCACAGCCCACCCCGCGCGGACCCCGGAGACGCTCCAAGGGGCCGACAGGGGGCGCTGTATAAGGATGGAGGGAGCCCAACCCGGAGACTCCGAGCCCAGCCACCTTCCCGGTGGAGGGAGGCTCCGCAGCACTGGGTCTGGTGGGCGGGGCTGGAGGGAGGTTTTCCCTGCGCACTGGGGGAAGAGACCCCACCTCTTCCATATCCTGAGGTCGCCTTTTGCTTTGGGGGCGCTGGAGGGAGCATTGCCCTGAGTCCAGTGACCTTTGCAAAATCGTCTCAGGTTGTCTCGGAGGCAGGTGTCCCTGGATTACAATCTCAGCTCTTCACTTCTCTGTGTGACCTTGGACAAGGAATCCACCTCTCTGAACCTCAGTTCCCTCCACCCCTAAAATGGGAATAATGACCATGCCCAGATGGTACAGCCGGGGCAAGAATTAAATGAGACCCTGTGTCTGCAGGGCGCCCATGTAGCAGGGCACCTGGTACATGGTAAATCCTCGAACTACTATCTTACTATTATTAGTATTACTCTTATTACCTATCATTGTTACTACAGTATTACTACTATATGATTACTATTACTGTATTACTCTATTATTGTATTTATACATTGGGCTGCAGTTTGGCCATTCTAGATATCTATCTCAAAAGACCTGTTCTTTTGGTTAGAACACGTAGTTCTAAAGCTTTTTAATCTTTTCCATTCTTAAAAGTTATCCAAGGGCCTAAAGTGTTTCTCTTTTTGTGCAATTCACTCCCATGCCATTGAATTTCACCCCATTTAAATTGATCTGGCCAAAATACCTCTGTGGGCAGAGCGATCAGATGAAGACTCAGGATTGCTGGCTTGAAAGATTCCTGCCGGCTTCTTGCAGGAAAGAGAAAGAAAAGCCAGCCTCTTCAAGGATAACCCCAAAGGCCATGTGGCCCAAAGGCCCCAGGCTGGGAGGCAGGCAGTCTGGGTTCCGATACTGGTTCTGCCCGTGTAACTTCAGCAGGGTGCTCCGTCTCTGAATGTGTGCTCAGCTGGACACGAGGAGGTCAATGGATGTGCATCCTTTTGGTTCCTGCAGCTGTGATGACCTGGCTCCTGGTTCTCCCTTACCTATTAGAAGAGTCTGGTATTTGCACGGATGCGTGGGTCTGAGGAAGGAGAAACTAGCCGTTGCCAACCTCAAGGGGAGGACATGGATTCACAAAGTCCTCTCTTGGACTTAAGTTCAGCCACTGCCCACACCTGACCTTGGCAAGTTACTCCTTATTCCTCCCCCAGGGGTCAGCATGTGGTGACATTCAGGGTAGGACACGTGTCCTTCAACCTTCACTTTCAGCTGGAGTCCCAGCCCGAAGCCCTGCAGAGAGAAAGGTGGTCAGAGGTGTCCATCAGCTGGAGCTCAGGGTCACCAGGGACCATGTTATGAAGGGAAAAGTGTCCGGCACTGATTGATCTCAGGCTCCGGTCAAAGGCAAGTCCACCTTCCTTTATGGAGCCCTTCTCCATCTGAGCAAGGTCACAGCGCCCTCTGCAAGGACTCTGGATAACCTAAGACTGGGTTCATGTCGAAGTCCATCCCTCTCTAGCTGTGCAAAGTTGATGTGATGGCCTAACCTCTGAGCCTCAGTTTCCTCCACTGGAAAATGAGGGTGTTGAGATTCTCCAAACTGATGGCACAAACATCACCCATGGAGCACTCCCCCACCCCGCCCTCTCACTGTGCTCGGGTTTGGATGCTTCAGTCCTGGTGTTGCTTTCTTCTTCTCCCTAATCAGGAGAACTGATAAATTCTGCCCATCATCAAAGCTGAAGGTCAGGAGTTTAAATTGTGAACCAAGCTCCAAGATAAATGTCTCTCTGCACCCCAGTGTTCATAGCAGCACTATTTACAATAGCCAAGACAGAGAAGCAACCTAATTGTCCATCAACAGATGAATGGATTAAAAAGATGTGGCATATATATATATAGTGGAATACCACTCAGCCATAAAAAGGAACGAAACAATGCCACTTGCAGCAACTTGCATGGACCTAGAGACTATCACATTAACTGCAAGTCAGACAGAGAGAGACAAATACCATGTGATATCACTTATATGTGGAATCTAAAAAAAAAGGTACAAATGAACTTATTTACAAATTAGAAATAGACTCACAGACAGAAAACAAACATATGGTTACCAAAGGGGAAAGGAGGGGGAGGGATAATGTAGGAGTTTGGAATTAACAGATACACACACTACTATATATAAAATAGATAAACAACAAGGTCCTACTGTACTGCACAGGGAACTATATTCAGTATCTTGTAATAACCTATAATGGAAAAGAATCTGAAAAAGAATTGATTCATATTATTATATTATAACTGAATTACTTGGCTGTACACCTGAAACCAACACATTTCAAATCAACTGTACTTCAATTTTTTTAAAAAAAGGATACAACACTTTTTCTGATAGTAGCCAAACTAATGGATGTGAGGTGGTATATCACTGGAGTTTTCATTTGCATTTCACTAATGATTAGTGATGTTTGAGTATCTTTTCATGTATTTATTTGTCATTATGTATCTTCTTTGGAGAAATGTCTATTCAAATTCTTGGCCCATTTTTGAGTTGATTTGTTTGAGTTCTAGAAGTTCCCTATATATTCTGGATCTTAATCCCTCATCAGATATATGATTTGCAAATTTCTCCTATTCTGTGAGTTACCATTTTACTCTGTTGACAGTATCTTTTGAGACCCAAAATTTAAAAATTTTTAGGAAGTCCGGATTGTCTGTGTTTTCTTTTCTTGCCTGTGTGTTTGGCATCATCTAATAAGTCATTGCCAAATCCAATATTGTGAAGCTTCTGCCCTGTGTTGTCTTCTAAGAGTTTTCTAGTTTTAGGTCTTACGTTTAGGTTATGGATCCCTTTTGAGTTTTTTTTTGTATATGATGTTGGGAAAGGCTCCAGCATCATTCTTTTGCATGTCGTTATCCAGTTTTCCCAGCACCATTTGTTAAGAAGACTGTCTTTTCCACATTGAATGGTCTTGGCACCCTTGTTGAAAATCATTTGACCAGGTATGCACAGGTTTATTTCTGGACTCTATTCTGTTTTATTGGTTTATATGTCTGGCTTTATGCCAGTATTGGCCTTATTTTTTAGGTTAAATCTTTGATCTATTTGGAATTTGTTACAAGGAATGAGTTACAGGGATCCAGCTTTTTTTTCTTCAGACTAAATGGCTAATCCATACCATTTATTAAATAACTCTTATTCTCCATTGATGCCAGATTTTATCATGAACTTTTCTAATATATGGGTCCTTTATCTATTCCTTTGATCTTTAGCACTCTGTTCCTAGACTAATCCCATATTTTTTTATTTACCCTATCTTGATAGTACATTTTAGTCCTTAGTAGGGCTGGTTTCTGATTTGATTTTTGTTTGTTTGTTTGTTTTGGCCATGCTGCACGGCTTACGGGATCTTAGTTCCCCCACCACAGATTGAACCCGTGCCCCCTGCAGTGTAAGTGCGGAGTCCTAACCACTGGACCGCCAGGGAATTCCCTGGTTTCTGACTTTTGTAAGGCTGATGTCTTATAGAGCACATTGTCTAAACTTGCCTGATATGGTCATTTGACCCTTTCCTTGAATTCTTCCATAGATACTACACATCACTTTAAAATTACTTATCTTTGTCACTATAACTCATGACTGAATAAAACATAAGTTAAGTTAATATCCATGAAAAATTTGCAAATGAATACCTTAACTTATTTCATATTATTTCACCAGTCAGTAAATCAGTGTTGAAATTTCTGGTACCCATCTCAAGGTTTGACTCTGTCTTTAGTCACATGTATTTATCTTTTCTCATTTTCTCATTTGTCTCTTTTAGCTTGAAAGCATTTTAAAACTTTCTAATTTGATTCTTGGTAGGTTTATTTATTTTAGTAACCTAAAGTTTGGGAATTAGGATAATATAAACATAGTTTTTCCATGAAGTTAAGGTCTATAAACATTCTGTCACAATTTTTTTTAAAAACATATTAAGATGGAATCCTATAAATTCCTGATTTCGAACTATATTGCAAAACTATAGTAATCAAAACAGTGTGGTATTGGTATAAACAAAGATAAATTGATCAGTGTAACAGAATAGAGAGCCCAGAGATAAACCCACACGTATGTAATCAATTAATTTGCGACAGAGCAGCCAAGAATAATATACAGTGGGTGTTGGGAAGACCGGACAGCTGCATGCAAATAATGAAACTGAACCACTAACTTATACCATACACAAAAATTAACTCAAAATGGATTAAAGGCTTGCATGTAAGACCTGAAACTATAAAACTCCTAGAAGAAAACGTAGGAGGTAAGCTCCTTGACATTGGTTTTGGCAGTGACTTTTTGGACTTGACACCAAAAGCAAAGGCAACAAAAGCAAAAATAAACAGGTGGGACTACATCAAACTAAAAAGTGTCTCTACAGCGAAGGAAACCATCAGCAAAATGAAAAGGCAGCCTACAGGATGGGAGAAATTAATTGCAAATCATATATCTTATAAGGGGTTAAAATTCAAAACATATAAAGAACATATACGACTCAATTAAAAAACAATCTGATCTAAAAATGGGCAGAGGAACTGAATAGACATTTTTCCAAAGAAGACATACAAATGGCCAACAGGCACATGAAGAAGTGCTGAACATCACTAACCATCAGGAAAATGCAAATCAAAACCACAATGAGATATCATCTCACACCAGTTAGAATGACTATTACCAAAAAGAGGAAGAAATAGCAAGTGTTGGCAAGGATGTGGAGAAAAGGGAACCCTGGTGCACTGTTGGTGGGAATGTAAATTGGTGCAGCCACTATGGAAAACAGTGTAAAAGTTCTTAAAAAAACTAAGAATAGAACTATCATGTCACCCAGCAATTTCACTCCTGGATATCTATCCAGAAAAAATGAAAATACTAATTTGAAAAGATACATGCACCCCAGTGTTCAAAGACAGTAGTCAAGACATGGAAACAACCTAAGTGTCTATCGACAGATGAATGGATAAAGAAAGTGTGATACACACAACACACAGACAAACATATATACAGTGGAATATTATTCAGCCATAAAAAAGAATGAAGTCCTGACATTTGTGACAACATGGATGAACCTCGAGGGCATTATGCTAAGTGAAATAAGTCAGACAGAGAAAGAGACAAATACTGTATGATCTCATTTATATATGGAATCCAAAAAAAAAAGAAAGAACGAACTCATAGATACAGAGAACAGATTGGTGGTTGCCAGAGGCAGGGTGTGTGGTCAAAAAGAGTGAAGGTGGTCAAAAGGTACAAACTTCCAGTCATAAGATAAATAAGTTCTGGGGATGTAATGTACAGCATGGTGACTATAGATAAAGTTGTATTATATATTTGGAAGTTGCTAAGAGAGTAGATCTTAAAAGTTCTCATCACAAGAAAAAAATTTAAAATTATGTGCAGTGATGGATGTTAACCAAACTTATTGTGGTAATCAGTTTGTAATATATACATATATCAGGTCATAATGTTGTATACCGAAAACTAATACAATGTTATATGTCAACTATATTTCAATAAAAAAAAATCAGATTCTCTTATGAAATTATGCAAAAATGAGTGAGCAGTTACTTAGCTCTAAAACCTAGTCTTAAGTCATATTCTATGTAGAAATGCATATGAATTTCAACTTTAAGAGATTTCACCAATACGACTTTCAAGGTGCAGGGTACTTAGGATTCATTGTATCTCTTCTACCATTGTTTAGCCCAACTTCTGTGAAAAACTCTTTTCTGTCCGGTGTCATTACATGATACTTTCTCTTGCACCAATATATTACATTCACATTAAAAAAAAAGAGAGAGAATCGTTCTCTCCCCAAAAAGCTATTGTTAAGTACGTTTGGGAAACACCCTATACCATACCCATCTAGGAGTTTTGTCATGCTCATTAGCATATTAAAGACTCTAAGAATTCCTATAGCAAAGACCTTTGTCTAACTTTGTTTACCTCAGGGTTTCATAATTAATGTGACAGAAGTAGGTTGTTTCATGTAATATCTGATCTTGAAGAGCTTATGTTTAATGAAACAAACGCAGTATAGTAAATGCTACCCAACCAGCATATGATTTTGTAGTAGATTAAACAAATAACAACTTAATGTCTGTTCAGAACAGCAAAATTTGTGCAGGTGTCCTAAAGCAGTATGTGAATTTCATTTAGTGGTAATATTCTCTCCATACAAATAGAGACAAAATATAAAGAAGTGTTAGGTTGCTCACCAGAATACACACAAGATTGAGACAAACTGGAACCAAAGCTCATATGTCTAAACAGTGATGTCTAGGCTGTGTTTACAAACAGAACCAAATTTCAAAGTGTACTCCCCGCCCCCCCCAAAAAAGCAAACATATTTATATGGAATCGCACAAATTCAGGGTTTGGATATTGGTTGAGCTGTCAATCTCCAACTTCACCAAATAGGAATCCTCATTTACAGAACAGGAAGAGTGTTTTATTTTTCCCTTTTTTAAAAAAAAATTTAATAAAAAAATTTTTTTTAGGTAAATCTTCAATTAAGCAAGGACTTCTGGCATTTGCTAATTGGAAAATAATAAAGAAATTTATTCCTGTTTATAATTATGACGTAAATGTGTAAATAGAAATGGCTTAGGAAATAGAACAGATTTTTAAAAAAATCTTTCAAGTCCACGTTTTTCTGGACAATTACCAATACATGTTAAATGTAGCTATTTTGAATTTAAATTAAGATATTTGCTTTTTAACCCAGCTGTCAAGGGTGTAAATCAGGAAATAGCAATAACTGAAGATTTCTCTTGAATGTACATGAACGGTTTTTCTGGTAATGTGGAATGTTCAGAGAGCCATTTACATGGAGTTTCTCAGGCTACTCTACTTCAAGTAAGGTACCAACTTGTGAATTCTCAAAGCAGTTAAGTGTAGTATTCAAATGTTTTTGTCTTTTACAAAGTTGGTAGCTTTTATATGTTACTTAGTATTTTAGATGTTAAAAAAATGCATTGTAATCAGTGGTTGCCAAGGGTGTGCAAGAGAGTTTCTTTGTGGTGATGGAACAATTTTGTATCTTGATGGTGATGTAGGTTACATGAATTTATACAGTCTTTAGTGTACATCCAAAAAAAGTCTGTATAAAAACTGGTAAAATCTGAATAAGGTCTGTTGTGTGGTTTAGTTAATAGTATTATACCAAATGTCAATTTACTGTTTTTGATAATGCCCTATGGTTATGTGAGATGTTTTTCTTTTGGGGAAAGTGTACATGGGAACAGTGTATTAGTTTTGCAACTTTTTGTGAAATCTAAAATTATTTTAAAATTAAAAAGTTTAAAAAAAAATGCTATTTATACTTCTATTCACTATACTAACCGATTAAAAAATACTTTCATGTTTCTTAGAGCCGGATGTGCAACTTTAGTTTTTAACAGAGTTCTTGAGGACTAAATGCTGTTTACTTTTATTCAGTCATTTAGTAACTGTTCATTAACTGTCTACAGTAGGAGGCATTACAGTGTCTTAAGAAAATGGGCTTTGGAATTGGCTCTGGTTCAAATCCAGGCTCTGCTACTTTTAGCTGTGTGAACTTGGGGAAGTTACTAAATCTCTCTGAGCTTCAGTTTCTCCATCTATAATGGGCATAATGATAATGATACACACTTATTGAGCATTATAATATGTGATGAGTTATTATTTGCACCTTATATAATTTAACTCATTTAATCCTTAAAACAATCCTATGAGAAAGGTGCCATTTTAACATTTTCAAATGAGGAAACTTAGGCACAGAGAAGCTAAGTTACTTGCACAAGGTCACTCAACTGGGAAATGCTGGAACTTAGATTAAAACTCAGCTGGATTTTCTGTTTTTGCTATACAGAACTAACTTGTTGACGACCAACTGTCTGTCCCACCAAGAACAACTAAGAAGAAAAATAAAATGTATTTAAAAAATTTGTTTGAAGGTTTTTGAGACCTACCAGGGGAGCCAGGACATTATAGGCCACCATCCTGAAGTCACGGGAAGCCTAGAGAAGTTGCCTGGTGTTCAGTGTGACCCTTCCCCTTAGGGCATTTGCTGATTTGTAAGTTGTGGCTGAGAGACTGAGCAGATGAGCAGAAAGTGGTCCCAGAAAGTTGAGGAGCTGAGCATACCTGTCAGTCTTACAGACCTGGTAGAGAAAACTTTGGGTTCAGGCGCCAACAAAGAGGAGGAAGCCTGGTAGATACTGGAGTCCTGGTTGGGGGAGGAGCGAACCAGAAATGGACAAGGCCTCCCAAAGATTGAAACTCAGCTTCTAATCAGCTCAGTTTTTTATTGGTTTAGGGTAATCTGCCCCTACTCTTAACTGCCTGCCAGAAGCCGAAGTGAATGCTTTCTGGAGAAATATAAAATCATTCTAAGCCTCAAATTATTTACTTAATTTTCCACAAACGAAGTCTGGCACTTAGTCAAAAGTCATTAGGCATATCAGGCAACCAGACCAAATTATTCAAAACAGAGAGGTATAGGTAGTGGAGTTATCAGATTTGCTTTTTAAATAACTACGATTAATATATTCAGAAATTTATTTAACAAGATGAAGAACTTCAGCAGAGAATTAGAAACTATAAAAAGGAATCAGATGAATATTTTCAAACTGAAAACAGATTAAGAATTCAGTAGATGACTTTATCAAGCAAAAGAGAGATTATAAAAAAGGATTAGATATTTTTTGAGAAGCAAAGTATAGAGAATTTCTCATTAGCGGACTTGCACTTAAGGAAATCCTAAAGTGAGTTCTTTAGGCAGAAGGAAAATGATCCCAAATGGAAGCACAGAAAGGGTATAGAAAGGACAGAAAGGGTAAATTTGTGGGTATATCTAAATGAATGTCTTATAGAGTTTAAATTATATGGAGAATTAAAGAATACTTAATGGTAGCCCAAAGATGGGGCAAGAATAAATGATGTTAACGTTCTATGGTTCTTTTATTGTCTTGGTGATGTTAAAGTACTAATTTAATTCCTACATTGAACATTGTAATCTCTAGGGCAGCTACTGTAAGAATAGTAACATAATGTATAAATAACAAGCTACCACGGGGGAAATGAAATAATGAAACATTTAACACTAAAGCAGGCAAAAAAGGAGAGAAAAAGGAACAGAAGAGGACAGGTGGCTCACATAGGAAACAGTACAACGGTAGATTTAAATCCGAATAGTTAATTAACTATGTTAGATGTAAATAGACGTATACTGATAAAAAATATAGTCAGATCTGGTTTTGTTCTAAAAGAGCCCTGGCGGTCCAGTGGTTAAGACTTTGCCTTCCAATGCAGGGAGTGTGGGTTCGCTCCCTGGTCGGGGAGCTAAGATCCCACATGCCTGGCAGCCAAAAAACCAAAACATAAAACAGAAGCAATATTGTGACAAATTCAATAAAGACTTTAAAAAAAAAAAGGTTCACATCAGAAAAAAATCTTTAAAAGAGCCAGTTATTTACAGCTTGTAAGAGTTGTAGCTTGAAGTTTAGCATACAGAAAAGTTGAGGGAATTCCCTGGCGGTCCAGTGGTTAGGGCTCTGCTCTTTCACTGCCGTGGCTTAGGTTGGATCCCTGGTTGGGGAACTAAGATCCCGCAAGCCGCTCAGCATAGCTCCCCGCGCCCCCAAAAATAAGACAAAAAAGAAAAGTTGAACGTAGAGTTGGCAAAAGGGTATACTGTGCAAACTTAACTAAACCAGCCCTGGTACTTGTGCCATGCTATACCTAGCTCATAAGGTGGTTGCTAGATTTAAATCAGATAATCTTAGAGTTTTCAAAAGCAATGTCCTCTGTATGTGTTAGGTATCCAGTAAATTTAACTGTTACGTCTGAGGCATCTTGTTTCTTTTTTTTAAACATAATTTCTTTTTCTTTTTTTTTTAATTAAAGAAAATTTTCAACTGAAGTATAGTTGATTTATAATGTTGTTAGTTTCAAGTGTACAGCAGAGTGAGTCAGTTATACATATATATATTCTTTTTCAGATCCTTTTCCATTATAGGTTATCATAAGATATTGAATATAGTTCTCTGTGCTATACAGTAGGTCGTGTGTGTGTGTGTGTGTGTGTGTGTGTGTGTGTGTGTGTGTGTGTGT
>NC_041220.1:72855181-72888148 GCF_002837175.3 Physeter macrocephalus | reverse complement strand
GGCTCCGGACGCGCAGGCTCAGCGGCCATGGCTCACGGGCCCAGCCGCTCCGCGGCATGTGGGATCCTCCCAGACAGGGGCGCGAACCCGGTTCCCCTGCATCGGCAGGCGGACGCGCAACCACTGCGCCACCAGGGAAGCCCTACTGTAGGTCTTTGTTGTTTATTTTATATATAGCAGTGTGTATCTGTTAATCCCAAACTCCTAGTTTATCCACCCCCCTTCCCCTACCTTGTTTCTTAAAATAGTATTCTTTTTTCATTTTGAGTCGATAGACCAAGGACAATGTCTCTTGTACCATTGTATGCATCTGACTCACGGGTTGCTTGATTTTTCAGTAGCTTCCATATGTACACATTTTATCCCTTTTCTTAAGTTTTATGTTTTCATTTAACTCACCATCACAGCTGTTATCTCTTATCTTTATTTTAAATCTACTCTGTGGTGCCTCTGCCTACTGATAATGTATGAATTATTTTATGCTGAAGTAATCTACTTTGAGTATTATCTGTAGAGTTTCCAAACTAATGACATTCTTCCTTTTTTCCCCTGTACTTTTATGAAAATGTTCAAATTCTTCAGAATTATTCTTTTCTAAATTATCATCCATATAATGAATATAGATTTCCTCAGTCATGTCACCTGTCTTTTGGCATGAGGGCTTTTTGAAGAATAGGTAGTGGTGTAATTATTTATAAAATAATACCATAGAACTAATTAGAGAATCTTGTCTGGATCTTTGCTTTGTATGACAGTCTGTAGTACATTGGTTAAACATCAATTGGAGACATCTTAAAAGGCTTTTGTTCTGTTCTGCTTTTGAGGTTTCATTTAGCTTTTTGGGAAGTCACATTTTTGTTGGACTGAAGGAAAGGATTAAAAATGATTAAAATGATTATACTGAGTCAGATCTGAGTCATCCAAAATTAGTTTCCCTAGACAACCAAAATAGTGGTAGTTTTGGATTGAATTTGGCCTTCTACCCATAGGTTAGTGGGTACATTTGTATCTGTGGAATATTATAAGCCTTTCAGAATTGGCTAGACTTAATGAGGGCTTTTCTTTGGGGTTTCTTTCTCTTTTAGGACATGTGAGAATGAAATTTGCTATAGTTAATTTGGTGGATAGCAGTAAAACCAAATATCTGTGTCCTTTCTTTCTGAATATGAGGTTTAATACTGAAAGTTTTTAAATAACCTTTTTCTTATAAATTTTAACTGATGTTAACAAAACTGTGTGAGTTCTTGCAATTTAAGTAATAGTTTCTTCATAGCAAGTCATCTGACCTGGACTGTCAAGGAAGTTAACTACTAGGGATGGTAGAACTCATTAATTTTGGTTTCACTCCTGTATTTATTACTATTCATTTCTCTTTGAACAGGTTGTTCCTTTCAACAGCTTTTGATGAAATTCAGGAACATACTTTTTTACTTGAGCAATTGTCATGAGTAAAAATGAAGTAGGAAAATAAGATCGCAGATTAATGAGAGCCATGTTGTATTGTTCACTAGGCAGTGAAATCAGCTGTGCAGACCATCACTGTTGGAGGAGTGAGCACATCACAATTTAAGACAATTATTCCTCTGGCAACTGCTCCCAATGTCCAGCAGATTCAAGTGCCTGGAAGCAAGTTTCATTATGTCCGACTTGTTACTGCCACAACAGCCAGTAGCTCAACCCAGCCAGTTAGTCAGAATCCCAGTACAAACACTCAGCCTCTTCAGCAAGGTTAGTAACCATTTTTTTAAAAACAATAATCAATGCTTTGAACATTATTTTAGAAATTGGTCCTTTTCTTGCTGAAATCCTGATTAAGTATGGCATTTCAGCTGAGTATGAATCAGCAGCTGTTGCAGAAGGCAGTGAAATAGAATCCCAGTTGTATATAACTATAGTGTTTTGTTCTGCTAGAAACTGATACACAGTGTGCTGTAATACCAGATAATCATACTTAGTCATCAATTTGTGGGTAGCCATTTTATTGCTGGTTTAAAAGCCTACCATTATGCCAGTGGGATAGTTTAAATGGAACCAAATTATTTATCTTATTTTCTAAACTACAAAGCCGTCTAAACTACACAGGGTTTGGGGGTCAGTTGAAATGACCAGTAGGAAAGGTATAAATGATAAGTATGAACTTTCATCCTTTACTTATTTTGAATCTGTAATTGCTAATGAAAATCAGTTAAAATGTTGTTATTTTACTCATTGGTATTTTTCCTGAAAAGTATTCCTGTTTGTAGTCCTACTTTGTTTGTGTTTAATCCTTCCAGCCACCTGATATACATACACAGACTCACACACATAACCTTTCTGCATATTTATCTACTTGTTAAAAAATTGAAACTGTGAAAGGATGAGGACAGTTTATATTTGGGGCCTAATTTTTTTCCTTGGAAGACTACTGCATATTCTGTCAGTGTCAAAATGACATGGCAAGTGAATGATCTATTGTTTGCTGGGTGTAAATAGATGAATTAAAGACCATTTGTTTGTGCCTTCAGTTTTATTAAGGGATCAGAGGGTTGGAGCTGTTCATTGCTGATAGCTAGTTCATCTAAGGGAAAGTGGAAGAAAAATCTTGGATTTTAAATTACTGATGGGAGAAAATGGAGGGTGCATGAGGCAAACAGTATTTTAGTGTGTATTCTATTAAAATTAGACATCTCAAGTAATTATATTTTCTATTCCCTCTTTAAACTGATTTTGAAAGGAAATCTTTTATTACAGTGTTCTTAATGAGAGGAAAAATGAAATTTGCATGTACTGCTGACTAAGGAAGTCAAGTGTATATTCTCTCATTACTTAGCAAGTGCTGCTAAGTGCTACAAGTCCAATTTTCTTATGTATCATAATGATATAAAGCTGTCATTAGATATAGTTGGTTATATTTTATGTTTGTGTGTATACACATATGCTGGGTATCCATTTCCAGTGTAACGTTAGCACTGATTTACTTATTATCAAGAATAAGCGTTCAGTATGAGTAGAAGAGGAAGCTGAAGATCCAGGAAGAGTGGAGGAATGGGTTGGACATTTCATAATTCTTGTGTGTTTACCATTTCCTTCTTTTCCAACCTTATGTCTGTCTCTCTGCTTCTCTCTACCTCACTGGTCTCTTTGCCTCCTAGCAATCCCTCACCTGCCTCCTGCTTCCCTGCTGCTTCCTTTTTTGCTTTCCTTCACTTTCCCTCTCTGTTCTCCCCTCTGTCTCTCTGGCTTCTTCATCTCTCTCTGTATATCCCCTCTTCCCACCTACTCACATACATATACCACCCATGCTATTTCCCTCATATCATCCCATATTTCCCTCTTTTTGTCTTGCTCTCCTATCCCATAAAAGATCTGGGTATATGTAAAATATATTATTTCATAGGAATAATGAGTTAAATTTACAGTTTTCATTAGAGATACACTAAATAGTTGCTGTAGTTCATAAAATGTATTGATGTGTTTTTCTAAAGGCTTAATTCCCTATGAAGGATTTACTTAAATGCCAAAGGGAATTGGGCTCATCTTGTACATTTTCCCATCAAAGCCATACAAACACCAGTATTCAAACGTTCCACCATATTAATTGCTGGCTGGATGGCAGGTAGCACAGCAGAAGGACCCAGAAGATTGCTTGGTTAATCTCTTTAGAATGTAATCTACAATCTTGGTTAGGGAGGAAATCAATTTAAGAAATTGATTTACCCTCAAACCCTTGCAGGTATGGTTTCTAAAGTTTTAAAGGAAACTGTTCTAAAAGGATTGTTCAGAATTGCTATTAAAGACCAAAAAAATTAAAGATTATGCCAGCATCTATGAAAACTGCAGTAGTGGTAATGTGGGACCATGCTCAAAAGTTGAGGAGGAAGCAACTGTGCCCCAGTTAAAAAAAAAATTGAGGAGGAGAAATCCAGACTGTTGACTTAGTTATATAAGTATGACCCCTTTCCCATGTGTATTTTATAATGTTCTTTTTTCTGACCACTACGTCTTCTGTTTTCTTCATTCCCCAGATTTCAGTTAAAACGCAGCATGCATATGCCAAGCGAATGTAAACCCAGAATTCCCAAGTTTTCTAGCTCTGTGTGTGCGTGCGTGCATGCGTGGGGACACTTCCCTGTCCTTATCCTTATGAGAATCATCCAAGTCTCCCATGGGATGTGAATAAGGGTCCTTCCCCATCATTTCACAGACCACCAGGAAGTTCCTACATTTCTCTAGCTGTGCAGTTACCTCAGAATTGCTGCTCGTGTGCTCATGAACCAATGACCATCCTTGCCTTTTCAAGGAACAAGTGGTGTAGGGTGTCCTCTCTTCAGTGTCCCAAGCATGAATTCAGGCTTTTAATTCCTTTTAATTCGCCTTTTAATTCCTTATAGTATTGCTACAGTGGTTATTATAATCAAAACAGAACAGGAAACAATTTCAAATCGGGTATCAGATGGCACTGCTCCTGTAACTCATGGTCATACACTCTTTTTTTATAGCAACTTTATTGAGATACAGTTCTCATCTACCATAAAATTCACCCTTGTTAAATACAGTACAGTTTAGTAGTTTTTAGTATATTCAGAGATATGCGATCACCACCACTGATCATACGCTCCTTCTGGAGGTCTCCGACCTTCCCACCTTCCCCTTTCTCCCGAGTTTGTCACCTTGCTGCAAGGGCCTGCTCCCTTTTAGATCAGAGTACTCTCTCTCTAATGTTCTTCCAGGGCTGTCAGCTTCTCGTCTTCAGCCATCAACCCTTCCATCCCCACCAAAAGTAAAAAAAAAATTTGTTAACATTGTTAACAGCCTTTCTATCCAAGGAAGTCTGTTCTTTTTCTATTATTGTTCAGAACAGTTTGTTTGATTCAGTGTTCACAGCAGTTTAGATCCCGTTATCTCAACCTCTCTCTTTCATAGCAGGCTCTAGGCCTTTTGCAAAAATAAGACCCGAAGGGATGTCCTTTCAGTCTTCTTAAATCCCTCCTTTAGACTGAGGAAGTGGCAGTAGGCAGTATTAGAAACGGTACTTCTTTTGATCCAAACATACAGGTCTAGTACCAACCTCTTTCCTGGAACTTCATCACTGTATTTCTCCATGTCAGGTTTCTTCTTCCCTTTAGATCAGCTCATCCTTGAATTTTTAATTCTAATAGCTGTCATTTTCCCATTCACTTGAAAGCTCCATGATAACCGATTTTTTTTCCCTTGTACCTACGGTCCCTGCCATCCTTTCACCTCCACCCTATCTCTTGCAGCTGTTCTCTCCTTTCCATTCCCAGTGCCATCACCCCAGATTAGACTCTCATGTTTTGTACTCTTCTAACTTTCTTTCTTGCAGCTCTGTTCCATTTTACACACTGCTGCCGCGTACAGTTTCTTTTTGTGCCATTCCAATAATGTTTCCGAACATCACAGTCCTCAGAAACTTCTCATTGCCTGCTGAATTAATAATACAGATTAAATATACAGATCTCTACCCTTACATTCAAGGCCTTCAACAAAACAGCCACAGTCTGCCTTTTTTTTTTGCCAGTGCTTGCCTACTTTAACCCTAGGTTCCAGCCAAACCGGTCTGTCCTGTAGCACTTTGTGAAGTGCCCAGCATCAAGCCTCCACTTCTCTTGCTCTGCCTCTGTGTGGACTGCCCTCCTCCAGTCTGTATGCCCACTCTGCAGCCTGACCGTTGGTCAGGAGTGTCTCAGACACTGTCCTCTACGCAGCTTTCCCCGTTCCCAGCCCCTGCCAGTCAGATGTATGTTCTGTCTCCTTTGGTCTCCCACAGTGCTTTCTCTTTTTTTTTTAACAATATTTATTTTATTTGGGTACTCGTCTAATCTGCTCTACTTGAATGTAATCTCTTTGAGCAGGTGTCTTGTACTGTAGTTTCCCTGGAACACTGTCTACAGTGACATTTATATAGCAGTAATGGTTGTAATAACAACAAGAACAAGAACAATAATGGGAACTAACATTTATTGAGCACTTACTATCTGTTGAGCACTGTTGTAGTAAATTTTCATGAATTAACATATTTATTTCTCTTACCCTGTAAGGGAGATAGCATCCCTATATTGCAGATGGGGATACAGGCAAAGAGAATTTAAGTAGTTAGAAAGCAGCAGAATTGGGATTTGAACCCCCGGGGTCTTATGACTTAGGAGACTACATTCTTTTTTTTTTTAATTTATTTTTTTATTGAAGTATAGTTGAATTAAGGAGACTATATTCTTAACCTTGCTGCTATGCTGCCTTTTAGTAGTACTCTGTAAATAATGAATTGTACACAGAATTAGAAATAGTACAGAACAGCATTGTTACCCAAGTTCCTGAATGGCAGTTTTAAATTTATGCATCATTTCATCTCACTGGATTTAGTAGTGAATATATAAAGCATCTGAATACAGATTGAAGTATTTTCAGTAGAATATCTTAAACGACAGACATTCTCTCATAAAGTGGATAGACTATAGCTACCTTAGATATAAGTTCCCTAGTTAGATGGGTTAAAGAATTTTGAAAGTAACTGTCTTGATTAAAGATGCCTCCAAATAGGAAACCAGTGGAATTCTTTAAGCTCTCTCATGAGGATGTCGTGAGGGAACTAAGTATCTTAAATGCTTTAAATACTATTTTCTGTAAACAAACTGTCCTTTTCCTCCCTCCTTTTTACAAAGCAAAGCCAGTGGTCGTTAATACCACCCCAGTGCGGATGTCAGTGCCACTTGTCTCAGCGCAGACTGTCAAACAAGTGAGTATCACATCACTTCTTCTCTCAGTCTCTCCCAAACAGACAATTTACTTTTAAAATTGAAAGTTAAGGTTTACGTTTAAGAGATTTATTTATTTTTTTTGAAGTATAGTTGATGGGCAATATTATAGAAGTTACAGGTGTACAATATAGTGATTCACAATTTTTAAAGTTTATATTCCATTTTTAACTACCGTAAAATATTGGCTATATTGCCTGTGTTGTACAGTATATCCTTGTAGCTTATTTATACATAATAGTTTGGACCTCTTAATCCCCTAAGTTTAAGAGATTTATACTGAATTGAGAAACTGTGAAATTTATTTTCGTGGTCATTGACATACTTCCTTTCTTTTTAGGTTGTTCCGAAACCAATCAATCCAACTTCCCAAATAGTCACCACCAGCCAGCCACAGCAGCGGCTCATCATGCCTGCCACCCCACTGCCACAAATCCAGCCAAACCTCACGAACCTGCCGCCAGGCACTGTGCTGGCACCGGCTCCGGGAACGGGGAATGTAGGCTATGCGGTGCTTCCCGCTCAGTATGTGACTCAGGTATGGACAAAAAATTAAGTCATTGCATTTCAAAAAGGTTAATTGGGTCTAAGATGTCTAGCATTATCACATTCTAAAACTACTCAGAAACATCTAACTCAGTGTTTAGACTGTTTCCAAAACCTTGAATTGTTAATGAAAACTTCTGAGTTTATTTTTATATATCTTTAGTATTTAGAAATATATAGCACAAGTCAAGTATACAAGTCAGGCAATTTGGAGCTGAGGACAGTTTGGTAGGAGGGCAAGATCATGTAGATATAAGAGAAAATACGTTGAGTTAAAATCAGCAGAGTCCCAATGCGTTTAGAAAGCACTGTGACTGTAATGAAGCTCCTCCTCACATAATGAATATGATGCCGCTCACCTGTTCTTGGAAAATAGACTGTGAGATGCACTTCCAGGTGACATATCGGTAGTGATCTGTCCAGATCTGGTCATCTTTAGATGACATCTGGTTATCTTTGGAATCAAAGCCACATATTATCCAATTGGCTGGCTTGGGTTAGGAGTGCTGCTTTCTAGGAAAACGATAGAAGTTGTTTCCTTTTTCATGTAAGAATCAAGCAAATTAATTAGCACCATATTCTAAGCTGTTGAGTTGATCTACTCAAGATTATAAGAGAGACAGAAACCTGTGTACTTTAAAGAAGTGTACTTTGGAGTATGTTATGTGGCTACTGATTGAAAAAATTAGTGTTCAGTATTTTTATCATTAGCATCTCTTTTCTTATGTTTAGAAATCAGTGTAAAATAGAAACTTAATTATTACGTATGTAACTTCTCATTCTCTATAACTTGTGATAAATGATCACATTTTATTTATTTTATTTACAAGTAGACACATTGCATTTTTCTAGCCAATACAAGTTTTACTACAGTACTTTCAGGACATTCATCTGGAATTTCCTAATTCTGATATCCTTATTCCTCTGTGAAAGAATTTCTTATATTTATACCATGTAGTACTTTAAAATGTCCACATTGTTTTTACCTCTGGTATTAGTTTTGGGTCTTCAGAAGAGCTCTATGAGATAGTGAGTATGTTTGTTTGAAATTCTCCGTTCTGTTTTTCCTATTTTAATAGATGAATTTGTGCTTCTTACCGATCATTATATTTAGGAGTATTGTCCATTTTTGTAAATATGGTCTGAAATTACCTTTCTTTATATGTAGCTACAGCAGTCTTCCTATGTGTCTATAGCAAGCAACTCTAACTTTACCGGAACACCTGGTATCCAGACTCAGGCAAGGCTTCCGTTCAATGGGTGAGTGAGTTATTTGAATATATCTAAGTTAAGTTGTTGGATCAGGTTAAATGCAACATCAAATATACATATATATTTCAAAATACATGTATTTAATTTTTTCCCCCTCAAAGCCATGTGAGTGTGCCTCTGCGGTACTTTTTATTTTGAAATACTTTAAACAGAAAAGTTGCAGGAATAGTCAGAGAACTCCCAAATTATCTTTTACTCCGATTCACCAGTTCTGGCACAGGTGATTTGTTATTTTCTCTCTCTTTTCTCTCTTTCTCTGTCTCCTCCTGAATATGTTTTTAAAATGATATTAACTAGTTTTTAAATTGTTATTTAGGTCTTTGCTTTTTCTTTTGTTTATTTGTTTTTTAATCTGTCAATTGCTGCCTTTGCAGTATTGGTTGAGAAGCAGTGCTTTAGTTAATTACATGGAACCAGTCTACCTTTCCTCTCCCCTCCTAAATTCCAACTTCACACACCCTTTTCTACTTACTACCTTTTATAATTGAATCCCAAAAGAGTTTAGTAGATTTCAACTTTAGTTCTCTTAGAAGAAAGAGTATATTTTGTGGAATGTTCTTCAGAAACTATTGATAACTTCCTTTTCTTTTTTTTAAAATCCATATCTTGGCTCTCTACCTTTCTTTTCATGGTACAACTTGCTTTTCAACTTAATGTAAATGGAACAACATAACAAACTTTTATTAGAGATGGGTACATTTGTTAAAGCTTTATTTTAGGAGGAATTTACAGATTAGAGACTTTTCTCAGTTTAAATAGTTACCTTTAATTGATTAAAATATATATCTTTTTGTTTGTGTCTGTGTAGCATAATGCCATCAGAGTCTGCCAGTCGGCCCAGAAAGCCTTGTAATTGTACAAAATCTCTGTGTTTGAAATTGTAAGTCTTTTTGCTGCTGTTTCCTCATTTGATATAACTGAAAATGCTTTTAAAAATAAGTGGAGTTGGGGCTTCTCTGGTGGCACAGTGGTTGGGAGTCCGCCTGCCGATGCAGGGGACGCGGGTTCGTGCCCCGGTCCGGGAGGATCGAAAAAAAAAAAAAAAAAAAAAAAAAAGAAGTGGAGTTAACTAAAAATTCTTAACAGACCAATTTCATAAGTCTTAAGTAATTAAACATACAAGTGAATGAACACATATGATGGGGTAAAAAGACTCTTTCATTCATTCAGAAAGAAATAAGTTTAGAGTCTTTACCACAGATGAGGCACTGGAGTAGGGGTTAGGGATCCAGCTGCATGAGACAGACATGATCTCTGTCCTTACTAATAAATCTGATCTTATTTATGACCTTTATATTTGGTCTCTTAAATGAGATGATACTCTGAGTAGTTTAACTTGTTGATTAATTTGCTTGTTAGTACTGAAGAGATTTGACATGAAACAGTTAAATAAAAAGCAGTGGTCTTATGGGGGTTTAGAATCCAAAGAAACATGACAGTAGTTCACGTGAGCAGGTTCCACTAATATAATAGAATATAGTCCATGTCTTTCCTTTTTGTGATTTTGAAATAACTTACTTTTGGGGTGCATAAAAATCACATAGCTCTTGTGTTGACAGCTGTTACTACTGGAACTAAGTTTCTAAACCAAAATTCTAGGAGCTGGTGACTTTACCTTTGAGCCTTGTCAGTACATGTTGTTAACTCTATAAGTCAGTGGCTCTGAGTACATTTCTAAAATGCTTTAC
The DNA here is from genome assembly GCF_002837175.3 of Physeter macrocephalus. NCBI lineage: Eukaryota > Metazoa > Chordata > Mammalia > Artiodactyla > Physeteridae > Physeter > Physeter macrocephalus. Next base: position 72,877,890 of record NC_041220.1, on the reverse strand, counting down.
TGCATATATAATGCTATTAAATAAGATAATTTCTAGTTTTGTTTCTCTTACCAATGACTTTTTTATATGACTTACAATGATTTTTATATTCCAGATACTGTGATTGCTTTGCAAATGGTGAATTTTGCAACAACTGCAATTGTACTAATTGTTATAATAACTTGGAACATGAAAATGAAAGGCAAAAAGCAATAAAGGTGATTATTTCTTATTTCATTTAACTGACAAAAGTTTACAGTTTCACCTGTTTTTTTGTTGAGCTCAAGTATTTTATGAAGAAAATTAATTCCCTTTGCAGAATTTAAGTTTAATCTACTGTGATGTAACATCACTTGATATTTGATCTGTTTTGATAGGCATGCCTTGACAGAAATCCAGAAGCTTTTAAGCCCAAGATAGGGAAAGGAAAGGAGGGAGAATCAGATCGACGTCACAGCAAAGGATGTAATTGCAAACGATCAGGATGTCTTAAAAACTACTGTGAATGCTATGAGGTGAGTTGAGGTTGGGAAAAATAATCTAACCATCTTTTGAAAATAACTTTAGAAAGTGCATACAAAAATAATTTACTTGTAAACTGGGAAATTACTTTGCTATTGCAGTTTGAAAATATTGCAGTTTGAAAAGTCAGTCCAAGGGCCCTAATTTGAGGAAGACCTACCTTCTCGCCTCCCAAGCAGGGCTTCAGAGGAACAGTACCTTTGTTTTGTCGTTACAGCTTGGGGTCTCATTAGCAGAGTTACCAGCTCCTAACTTCGTGGTCATTGTACCTGAAAGTATGCGAACCACAGCACCAGTTTATTGATTTTCAATAAAAATAACATCAAAGTGGACTGGAAACTCTGTAGTAGTGGTTCTCCACTGAGGGGAATTACTACCCAGTTTCTCCCCTACAGACTTTTCGGAAATATATACGGATAATAGCCTGCATTTCAGGGTGCAGTCCTGAGAGTGTAGTCTTATCTTGTTCCAAATGCCAGTAGTGCCCTGTTGAAGAACACTGCTCTGTGGAAAATTAAATTATGTTAGAAGGTTTGCCTTGTGAGCATAAAAATAGGTAAGGAGGAATACGTAATTGCTGGATGAGGTTATTGGCTATTGTGAGGTGACTGCATTCATTTTACCATCTAACCATCCCGCTTAACAGGCTGTTTTTATTCATGGGTCAGGCAGCATCTTTTCTGGAAAATGTATATTGAAACTCTGCTTTGATAGATGCCGTGTAAATGATCCACTTGTTTCAGACAAAGTACTATATAGTTTGTTACTTTTATTTTCAAAGCTTAAATAAAGTAATCTAGTCATGCCCAAGATTAATCCAAGGTTACTACAATTGGTTTCTTGGTGCGCCTGAAACTCTTTACTGATAATCTTTTGGGTTGAGTCGTTCCTACGGTGGTTGGCTCTTCTCATCTGTTATATTTTCATTCGTTCAGATTTCATATGCAGAGGGAAACCTTATTTTAGTTTTGGCCGAAGGCCTGGCCTGGTAAAGTAATACCAGCAAGCACTGCACTCTCCCTTGGCCAGGTGTGCTCTGCTCTAGGAGCGTGTACCTGCAGCCCAGTGCTCCACCCCCATACCAGGTGTGTCGTAGTAAAGATTTTGTGTACTGTATTCTCTCTCTATTGAATTCTTAATTTACATATTTCAGAGGTCAAATACTCCTCTCAAGAAGTACAGTAAAGTAACATTTTGTTAGTCCTAAAGTCAGTAAGGAGTGAAAATTGCACATAATCAAGGTTATTTTTGAAAGTCTCTTAAACAGTGTCACAGAGTCCAGCAAGCCAGTTTTTCATTCACATTGGGAAAGACTGACTCTTGTTTGTACACCTGACGAAATAGATGGCTTCTGTTCACAGACCATATCATACAAAAATTGTCATGAATATGTAAGCATGTAAGCTATAAAACCAATTCCACACACAGAAAAGAGAAAGTGGAAACTGATATAAAGCTGGGTCAGAAGGGCAAAGAAAGCCTTTCTTGCATATGGCATTGAACAATCAATACATGCTAAGCATATGAAATTCAGACATACATGAACTAAATAATTGAACTGGTTGACAATTCTGTGAACTAATAGAAGTAGAAAAGGCAGTGGACTGGTTGAAATATGTTAGAAGAGAGAAAGCTGCTCTATCTATTATGATAAAATCCTTGACATTCAGGACATAAACAATGTCTAATAACTAATATGTTGTTCTAAAAGACCAAGCAATGGAAAAACTTGGAATACAGTGAACTCTGACTAGCAGAGGCCAGTTGGCTCACTGTGAATTAGTTATGATGTTGTCTGACAGTTGGTGTTGTTCATCTTTTGAATTGACTTGGCTTTTTTGGTCCAGTTGGTCTGCATCTGGATAAGACATTCACGTCCCTTTCACACGCCTTTCAGGGCTTGTTGATTGAATGAGTGACTGTCCACATTATTTAAGTGATTGTGACTTTTCTTGTGACCTTTTTTCCCCCCTCCCTCTTTTTTTTTTTTTTTGGCCACAAGAGAAGTTGAATTAGCAATGCTAAATGGATGACTTGTACTTCTAATTTCTCCCTCCTGAGTTCCTATTAGACATTATTAGTACCTTTCTTATAATTCTTAAAACTTAATCCAAATTACCATTATCAGTATGTCTTCTTCCCCCGGAGGTTAGGAATTTTATCTCTTCACCATTAGATACTTATTAAGTATTGCTTCGGTTGGATCCCAGACTGGCTCCTAGTAAATAAGCTGGTTAACTCAAAAGGTATATCCATTTTTTTTTTCCTTTGGTAAATGGAATTTATTAGCGTATTTTAAAAAAGGAGCAGGGTAGATGTGTTCATAATATGATCCATTTATCTTACTGTAGAGAGGAAGGACAGTAGGCTTGTTTATTTATTTAAATTGATGTGGGTTTGGGCAAGAAAAAGTAGCCAACAAAAGATACTAAAATTTACTAGGAGTCTGGGAAATGTAAATTAAAGAACGAGATCTCACTTTATTAAAAAGAGCTATAGTATACATTGTTGGAGGGAATGTGGGAAAGGCTTCCTTTATCCATTGCTAATGAGATGTGAGGTGTTATAACCTTTTGAAAAAACAATCTGGCCACATCTATTAAAATTAAATTACATGTACCCTTTGACCAGTGAGCCCTATTCTAGAAACCTAGCTCATAGAAATAAAAGCGTAATATATACAAAAAAATGTTTTTATGCATTGTTTGTGGAACTCAGGAACTGGAAACAAAATAAATGGCCATCAGTAGAGGAGTGAATGCCCAAATAAAATGTGGCACATCCATACCAGGGATTAATAGCCAGTCATTAAACAGGATGACTTCAGCCTATGCCAGATGACTTGGAGGGAGGGATTTCATGAAGTATAGTGTGAGAAAAGGAAGATGCAGAAAAGTGGGTATATGATTATGTAAAGCAAACAAAAAAAAAGAAGACTTCTGTATTGGTGAGTTAATATATGTACATAAAGGCTGTGTTTTTCATAAATATACATATAGTTTATATATCTTTACATGAAAGGACACACTGATTTAATATGGACTGTTGAAGGGTTTGGGGACTCTGGACAGGGGATTTAGGGAGGGGGAGGTATTCATAATAAAAATAGCATCTGTGAAATCCCTTTGATATGATACTGTGTGTGTGTTTGCATAAGTGGGAGGTCACCAACATGTTAATGGTGATTTGATTGAGGTGGCTGGATTCTGGATGACCCTTATTTTTTAATATTGTAATGTATCACTCATTTTTTAATAAAAGAACATATGTTATTCATATCAGGAGGAAAATCTATAGTGGGGGAAAATTGGCGTGGAAGGCCTCAAACAAACATAGTATAGCCACTTTCAGAGTGGCCAAGAATACTGGACCTATGCACATGCGTAGCTGGCCCCTTTGGTGTCTGTCAGCGAGAGATAACATCTCCATTTTATCTATGTCAGTTGACCAGCTAACTCTGTCACCTATTGACTTGATCATGGCGTCTACTATAGTGATGTCTTTTGGTTTTGATTTGGAAGCTCTTCTTTTGTAAATCTTTTAGGCAAAAATAATGTGTTCCTCAATATGCAAATGTATTGGCTGTAAGAATTTTGAAGAAAGCCCAGAAAGAAAGACATTGATGCACTTGGCAGATGCAGCCGAAGTAAGGGTACAGCAACAAACAGCAGCAAAGACTAAGTTATCCTCTCAGATTTCGGACTTGCTTACTAGGCCAACACCAGCTTTGAATAGCGGAGGAGGAAAGTAAGTCAATATTTGAATATCTTTTTATAGTATGATATATTCATTTTTGGTGAAGTTTCATTTTTTGGGCAAAATTGGGCTCATACTTTTGGTTGTTGCACACCTGACTTTTGCATTTTCTATTTTTAATTGTAAAGGAATCTAAAAGTAACAGAAAAATCACTGTCAGATATACCGTACAGTTCTAAAATGCACTGTAGTGTATTAGGTCACTGTGCTTAATTTAATTGGATTTCTGCCTACTAAGATGAGGTAATTACATAATTTGACAAACCCTGAAGAAAACCAAAATTTTTATACCTCTTACTGGTTGTGTTGTTATTCGTATTTTTTCACATTCTTACCTTCTTACCTTCCCGTGCCCTTGTGGCACTTTCCCCACCCTGTTGGAAAGCCTATCACACACTGTGTTATTGTACCTCCTTATTTCCCTAGACTGCTGAGCTCTGGAGTAGGAAAGCTGGAGCTTTACAGTCAGGCCGACCTGAGTTTAAATCCTATCTGTGCTCTGTTGTAATTTGTGACTTTGACAAGCACTTCACCTCTCTGAGCCTTACCTCGGTTTTCTTATCCTTCACATCACCCTTTTCACGTGGCTCTGAGGAGTAAAGCACAGCTTGGCAGGGCCCAATGCAACATAGCATGCTGACTTGAATTTGTATTAGAGAGTTTGTTAGAGGTTAATCTGAGGAATTAGTAAATGGAATGAGCCTTGAAAATGGTATTTCATTTAAAATGCTGAAGTTGAAATAAGATCCAAATTATAAAACTTATAAAAGTAAGGCTTTTTACAAAATATTTCAGATATTAGTTCTAAAGAACTCTTGTAACTGGAGTATAATCAGCAAAAAGTTCTTGACTGAATGAAGTGGAAATGGGCAGACACCTTTATGAGGGGTATCATAAGGGGTCCTTTCTGGTCATCTGCTTTCAGTAAACCTTAGATTATTAAGTCTAATCTCTATGAGGAGATTAAAGATATTGCTACACTAAAATATTTACAATTAATTTTTCAACTTGGGAAGATACCTGTTATTATGAAGTGTGAAAGAACACAAAATGATGCACTGTTATCAAAACTAAGTATAAAAAAAACTGTATTAAAGAAGTCCTACTAGCGTATTAACAAGCTTTTTGCCTTTGAGTGGCAAAAATTTGAATTTTTTTTTTCCATTTTCTTTCCTATAGTTTCCAAATACTATATAATGAGTGCTACTGTTATACACTATTACTTATTCAATATTATTGTAATGTTAACTTTATTGTAATATTTTAATATTATAATATTTTCTAATTTAAAATGCTTTTTATATTTTAAAGATTTCTATACAAACGTATAGCAGCCTAAATCCTGTCACCGTATCTTGTCATAGTGGGCCTTAAGTTCAGACTTCATTCATTTTGTTGTTGTTTTAAAATTTATTTTTTTATTTTTGGCTGCGTTGCGTCTTTGTTGCTGCGCACGGGCTTTCTCTAGTTGTGGCAAGCGGGGGCTACTCTTCGTTGCGTCGTGGGCTTCTCATTGTGGTGGCTTCTCTTTGTTGCAGAGCACGGGCTCTAGGCACGTGGGCTCAGTAGTTGTGGCTCTTGGGCTTAGCTGCTCCGCGGCATGTGGGATCTTCCCAGACCAGGGATCGAGCCCTTGTCCCCTGCATTGGCAGGCAGATTCTTAACCACCGTGCCACCAGGGAAGTCCCAGACTTCATTCATTTTCTTTTGCAGTTTCCTTCTATCAGTGACTGCTTACTTACAGGTTGTTGAGTTACTGGTTAGATTAGGTTACCCGATTTTGTCTATTAGGCTTTATGACTTGGCTACATATAGCTAGCCTCGGGATGGATTCCTCTGCTTTAATACTCAATAGTTCAGGTCTTTATGAATGAAACTCCATGTACAGAACAGCATCTGATGTCCCTGTTGTTTCGTTTTTGAGATCATGGAATAATGCAAATTTTTGGTGCGCTTTGTTTTTTACAAACATTATATGGGACTGTGGGAAAGTGCTTTATTTTCCATGTTGTCCAGGAGATAGTGCTTTCAATTTCCCATATTATTCATTCATTCAGCAAATATTCATGGAGTGTCTCTGTGTCAGGCACTGTTCTAGGCAGAGCAGAAACAACAGTATATAAAACAAAAACTGCACTCAGAGCTTACATACATGAATCAGGAGGACTTTTGTTATAGCAGTATCCAGTCAACATGTAGAGTTACGTTTCAGTTAACCAGGTAACCTTGTCTAGGTTATATGTGTTTTACGTAAAACGTTATATTTTTAAAACATGTTCAATAATAAAACCAGGTCTAACTTTTTAAAAGTTCTCTGGGATGTGCTTTTGTTCATCGCACAAACTGTGATGTTCAGTGTGCTTGCTGAATCGTGAAAATGTCGACAGAGATTTCTGGGTGAAAGAATGTCAGCCACTCTTGCTGTTACTCAACACCATCATCATCTCTCTCTCTTTCTTAAAAATCATTTCAGATTGCCATTTACGTTTGTCACTAAGGAAGTAGCTGAAGCCACGTGTAATTGCCTTCTTGCCCAGGCAGAGCAGGCAGACAAGAAGGGGAAATCAAAGGCAGCAGCTGAACGGATGATACTTGAGGAATTCGGGCGATGTTTGATGAGCGTCATCAACTCTGCAGGAAAAGCAAAAAGTGACCCTTGCGCCATGAATTGCTAACTCTTGCACAAAAGACTGATAAATCGAACTGTACAGAAGATTGAAGGTGCAGGGACACTTGATTTTCTGGAAGATAGTTTAACAATTATCGTATTGTTAATTCAGTCTTGTGAGACCTGAAATTATAATATTGAGAGAGGAGAAATTTTAAATGAGGAAATTACATTTTAAATCTTAGTTAAATCTGCTTATGCCCCTTCTAAATTGAATTTTTCTTTATTGTATTATATAGATTTTTAATTTGCTTGGGTTTCTTAAGAACTAGATGTTCTGTCCTTCTGATTCTGTTGACAAAGAACATTTATAAATTACTATTATATAATTTATAATGTATGGCGTTGTATGACTTTGTTCCAGTACAAAAAGCCAAAGAAGCACTAGTATTACCCGGTCATTCTTTGGTACTAGATCTAGAATATAAGCAGATAGAATGTCTACATAAACAAAGTCTTATGAAACATATTCAAATGACATTTTGTGTTTAGAAAAGCACTATCTTTTTAAGAAAAATCAACTTTATAGGGTGGATTCTGGAATATATCCTGTTGTCACTTTGGGAATTGTCAGAAGGGGAAGTACTCCGTAGGCACACTTTTAAAAAGTTATTTTGTTTTTTTAAAAAACATATAAAGTGTTAACGGACAGAAAATAATTCTCAAAGGACAGACAGTTTGTTTCTATAATAAGGAGTGACTAAGAAATGCTCTGGGATGTTTCCATTTTCTTTCAAGGAGGCGGTATGTATTTGAAATAATAAATTGTCAGTGATTAAGGGGTACTATTAAAATGAGCGGTGCATATGAATAGAAGTAAGCATTATGATTATGTAGTGATAAAATAGAACCTTACATAATTACCAGTTAACAAATTTGGCTTGGACGGAGAAATAAAGAATATCGAAGCTCTAAGAGATGAATTTAGAGAAGGATTTTTCATCTATACAAACAGTTCTTTTTATAGACTTTTGAACTAAGAGGTTTCAAACCAATCTGACTCTTACTTGATTTACTGAAAGGGGCCTCCTAACAAAGCTTTCAAAATTGTAGTGGGATTTCTTTTTATAAGGGAAGCTTATTATGGCATTATTTTTAGCCAGTGATTTGGTTAGCTAAAGGTATGAGTGTTTTCATATAATTACTAAGATAACCTAAATCATTTTCAGTAATTCAGAATTCAAAAGCTTTATGAATTTAAGAGCCTGTTATAATAGGACTCTGGATTTTATGATGAGAAAAAACCATGTTGGGATTCAGGCATTTTGCTAGGTACCTTAATCCTCAGTAATTAGTAGTATATGATTATTACATTTCCTACAAGGAATCTATAGTTGTATGTATTAAGTGTGTATATATGTTCATATGAACATGCAAGATATAGGCAATAGAAATTAAGTAATCCAAAAAAGATTCCGTTATTCATTAAGCATCTTCCTTTTAAAATTTGGATTTATAAAATTATAGTGCAGTAACTTTAAATGTAGATAGTGCAGACATTCTTAGCACCTCAATCTAGTATGTTTAATTAAAATTTGTAAAAATGTAAACTAGTGTAAGAGGATAAAATAATATCTAATCACGTTATTTTTCAAAAGATTACCTTTTTGTCTAAACCTAAACTTTGTTCATTCTGTATATATTCTGTGTTTAATTCTAATTGCACCTTTGTGATGTGTATTTATATACAGTGTGCATAAAATGTTTGTGAAATTTGGATTACAGTTGTAGATTATGTATGACAGCATTGCTTGAGAATGTTTTGCTTGTAAAAATTTGAAGGTGCAATCAAATGCTACTAGTTTTTCTGATTTTCAGGAAGCTATCTAAAGTATTAAGACTTTTCCTTCCTGTGTAGTACTTACTAAACAACTTTTTGTATTTAGGCATTTGCATCAAATTGCTGAACAAGATTAATATCCACATTAATTCAACAATTTTAAAAGACTATTTGGGGAGGGTTGGGTATATAATTTTTTAGCTCTATTTACATCCCAAAGTAGAAAGATTAAATTTATATTTACTAGAGCTATTCAAAGAATACACTTTTCTATATTGTAAAAACAGGACAGCAAAGTAAATCATACAGAAAATAAACATTTATACTATTCTGTAAAAAAAGGGTTCGTATTTTTTCTTTAATAACACCACTTTTAACCATTTAAGATGCAAGAAACCTTTTAAAATATCTGATATTAAGTAAATTTGACATTACTTCTGAAAGCACACAACTAAAAAATAAATCTATCATGTTGCCCAGTTATCATTAACATAAATTGCTTTGAAATGAGAATATGTCTTGTCTTTTTTTCCACTGTTTCTTTTAAGGCAGAAACTCTTTTCTCTTAATGTTTGATGTTCTTATGATGAGCACCTTTCTTAATTTCCTTTTCTCTCAAGAACTAAAAGCAACCTGTAGGTCTCACCTCTGGACTATTATGGGAAACAGAAACTTAATGTTACAGGTAAAAAAAAAAACAAGCGGAGCAGTGACCTTGGGGGAGGGACTACTGTTTTGGCTTCCCCATTCTTTGATATGGACAACTGACATTTTCTCAGTCTTATGTAAAATGTGAATAAAAATACCTTTAGAAAAGTTTTCTATTTTTATTGTTTTATAACACAAATAGCTAAGAAAATGAATGCTTCTTATGTAAATGCAGCTTCAAACCAGGACCTCCAGCCCTGTGATCATATTGCATCCCTTATGTGTTTTATAAAGGAATTCTGGAGCAGCAGCCCAAAGGAGAGGGAAGCCAACCAGCTAGAAAGCCTTTACTATTGTAGTTATTTTTCATTATGTAAATAACTAAGGACTTTTTTCTCCTTGTTAGGGCTTCTTTAACGCACATTTTGTCCTTATCTATAGACCAAGTGTGAGCCTTTTTTTTTTTTTTTCAAGTGTGAGCTTTTTATAATCCAAGTGATTTTATAAAATGTTAAGATATAAAGGCTTTAATTAAAATTTTGTTTAAAAATTGTTTTATGAAAGCATTTAAGGCATTTTTAGTTTATTCAAAAGCCATAAGGGTATATGCAGGGTAATGTTTAAAGCCACAGACTTTAATGTAACTCTGTAGTTTAGTATATTAGTAAATGAAATCTGGCAATATGTTAAAAAAAAAAATACATCATGACTAAGTTGGGTTTATCCCAGAAATAAAAAGTTGACCCAACATTCAAAGAAATCCACGTAGTTCAGTGTGTCAGCATACAAAACAAAAACTACATGACCATCTCAAAAATTGCAGAAAACCACCTTTTGAATATACCAACTACTACTAGATTATATGCTTTAAAAGGGTGAATACTGTGGTATGTAAATTATATCTCAAGAAGTTTTTTTTCCAAAAAGGTGCAGAAAATCATCTGACAAAATTCAACACCCATTTATGATTAGAAAAAAAAACTCTTCAGCAAATTAGGAATAGAAGGGATCCTCAACCAAAAAAGCCTACAGCTAACATCATATGAATAGTGAAGACTGAATGCTTCCCCCTAAGACTGGGAACAAAACCCTCCTCTAAAATGTTGTGTCTGAGGTCACTGTACAATAAATTTTTTTTTAACAAAAACTATAGATTGGGAATGAATAAATATGACAGTATCTATTTGTGGATGATGTGATGTGATTGCCTATATAGGAAAGTCAAAGGATCTGAATAAAAAGGTACCAGAACTAATAAGTGAGTTTAGCAACATTAGTAGGCAAAAGTGTATTTCTATGTAGTAGCAATGAACACTTAGAAACTGAAATTCTAAAATTAGCTTTTATAGTAGCACCACAAAACATGAAATGTACAAAAATATGTATAAGATCTGTATGTGAAATGTAGAAAAACATTGATTTAAAAAAATCAAAGACGACCTTCAAAAATATATACATATTATCATATTCATGGATTGGAACATTAAATGTTATTAAGATATCATTTCTCCCCAAATTAATCTATAGATTCAACATAACTCCAGTCAAAATCCCAGCAGGAATTTTTGTAAAAACAAGCTGATTATAAAATTTATATGGAAAGGTACTAGAATAGCCAAACATTTTTTTAAAAAGAACAAAGTTGGAGGATTCCTACCTGCCTTCAAGACTTATATATAAGGCTAATCAAGATAATGTGGTATTGATGAAAGATCCATAGACCAAGGGAACAGAATAGAGAGCCCAGAAATAGATTCATATTTATGTGGTCAATTTTTGACAAGGGATCAAAGGTAATTCACTGGAAAAGAATAGCCCTTTAACAAATGGTGCTGGGATACCATCAATATGTGAAAATATGAACTTATGCCACACACCAAAATCAACTGAAAATAGATCATAACCTAAATGCAAAACCTAAAACTGCAAAATATCTACAAGAAAACATAGGAAGAAAAATCTGTGACCTTGGTTTAGACAAAGGTTTCTTAGATATGAAACTAAGAAGTATGATCCCTAAAAGAAAAAAAGTCAATAAATTAGACTTATCAAAATTAATGTCTGTTCTTCAAAACACTGAAAAAGTAGAAGCCACATTATAACCTTTAAAAATTGTGAACCACTATGTTGTATACACCTGAAACGTAATACTGTACATCAACTACACCTCAGTAAAAAAATTTTAAAAGCCACAGACTGGGAGAAGGTATTTGCAGGACTCATTTGATAATGCACTTGTATCCAGAATATATAACTAACATTCAATAAGAAAACAACCAACCTTCCTTAAAATATGGCGAAAAGACTTGAACAGACGTTTCACCTAAGAAGATTGTGAATGGCACATAAGCCTATGAAAAGATGTTCAGCATCATTAGTCATTAGAAAAATGGAAATGAAAGCCACAATGACATATCACTGCACACCCATTAGAATGGCTAATTCAAAACAAAACCCTGACAATACCAAGAGCTAGGGAGGAAGTAGAAGAACTAGAACTTTTCATACATAACTGGTTGAAGTACTGCATGGTACATCACTTTGCAAAAAAACAGTTCAGGCAGTGTGTTATGAAGTAAAACATACACTTAACCATGTGACCCACTGTATGGGTACAACACATTTTTTATTTACCCATTCATCAGTTGGACATTTTTTAGCTATTATAATGCTGCTATGAAATTTGTACATTTCTCGGGTATATGCCCATTGGTAGAACTGCTGGGTCACGTGGCAATTCTACATTTAACTAACCTTTTGAAGAACTGCCAGGCTGTTTTCCAAAGTGTGCATTCCCACCAACATTGTATGAGGGTTCCAGTTTATGGACATTCTTGCCAACACTTGTTACCTGTCGTTTTTATTATAGCCATTCTAGTGGGTGTGGCGTGACATCTCACTGTGGTTTTGTTTTCCATTTTCCAGACGGCTAATTTTGTTGAGCACATATTCATGTACTACAGGCCATTTGTGTATCTCCTTTGAAGAATAACTTCATATTTTTTACCCATTTAAAAAATAGGGTTATTTGTCCTTTATTATTCAGTTCTTTGTATACTCAAGATACAAGTCCTTTATCAGATACATGATTTGCAAAAATTTTCTGTGTTGTCTTTCACTTTCTTGATGGTGTCCTTTGAAGCACAAGTTTTTAATTTTGCTGCAGTACAATTTGTTTTGCTTGTGCTTCTGGTGTCATATCTAAGAAACTAGTTGCCTAATCCAAGTCTCCAAGATATACTCTATTTTATTCTAAGAGTTTTACAGTTTCACCTCTTACATTTGGGTCTTTGTTCCATTTAGAGTTAACATCTTTGCGTGTGCACATCCAGCACTATTTGTTGAAAGTAAGAAGAATAAATTTCTGAAAGGAATGCTTGTTTTCTCCGAAGGGAAAAAAAAAAAAAAAAGAACAAGGGTGCTGAGTAGAAATTGTAAACTAAATTACCCTAATCAAATATGCACAAATAATTTATTTAAAAAATTTCACTGTCAAGCATATCATATCAAGTAAATCTGACATCAGACTTGGACCACTTCACTAGGGCAAGAGCAATTAACTGTGCTAATGGCAGTGATGGAAAGATTCTTGTCTTCAAGGTTTGTCCAATTTATCCAGCACATAAATTGCACAAAACACTATTTTAAGAAATTACAGAATATATAGGAATGAGTGAAATGTAACAGCAAAGAACATAAGATGCTACAGATATGAACCTAATTTTAAGTAAAGATCAAGTACAAAACTTGGATTTATATAAGCAATAAGATAAAGGTGGTGTTCTATAAACAGGCTTCCTTTAAATAAGATTTATCCCAGTGCATCTAAACTCATTCTATTGCAAACAAAACAAAAACCACAATAGTTAGACTTCTCAGCAATAGCCCCTTATAAGATGTAGTACAGTACAACTCTGGTTACATTTCAGAATTGAAGCCTTTGTTTGAGGTAGAACCAGCAGAAATATGTCAAAATACACTAAGGGGAATTTCAACTAATAAAACTCAACTTTCACCTACTCATTAATCTTTTACAAGTTTTCATATTAACTGTACTTTGTGAACAGTCACTCAATGACAAGAGTAGATATTTTACATACACAGGTGAATAATGTGCTTGTTTCTTCTTTTTCCATTAAAATACTCCCATTGGTGAAACAAATGTTTTTCTATTTATCTTTTCAGATCTGGGTATGAGAGAATGGAGAATATTGTTCTTAGTACGTTTCCGTCTTCAGATTATTTAAGCTAAATTTCTGAAAAAACTCATTATGTAATTAAGACAATTTTTTCACTCTCATTGACTCAGCTGACCATCTTTTTCCAATTTATTAATCACATGCTATGAAATGCCATATTCAACACTGAAAATATGTTTCATTATTTTCCTCTTCAGAAAGAGAAGTTGAAATAAGGGCTTCTTTTCATTCTCTGATGAGCACTGAGCTCCTCCAACAGGAGTCAAGTAAGTATCCACTCTATTTTATTACTCGAAAGCAGTATTTTGAAGTACAGAGACAATGGACTGAGAAAATTACATCTCCTATGTATGCCCCAGACAACATTTCCCAGCTTGGCTGCAGCACAAGGAATCAGCTCATGGCTCGTGTTTACCTTCTGCCTGATAAAGCATAATTATTTCTATTTTACGGTACCCCAGCAAAAGGATTTTTGTGGTGTTTGATGTTTAGTTTAGCCTAATTTTCAAATCATATCTTAATTTTCATGTGTAAGTAAAGATTATATTCAAGGTTTGATAGGTATTCTATTAACTTCTTTTTTTTTTTTTTTTTTTTTAGTGTTAACATTCTTAAGAGCTGAAAACCAAAGCTCTTTTAGGGAATGTAGTCTTTATAAAAAGGGTCAATGTTTTGGTGACTCCTCATCATTATTCTCCCTTGTTTTCGAAGTATGTCCGGTCAAATTACTCAGTCGTATAACAGTAAATTCAAAGACAGCACCTGTTGGCTAGTCTGTTCCTGCTGACTGACTTATTGCTTTCTACATTTTGGGTAACTCTGAAATGCTTGCAAGCCCCACCAAAGTCCGAGCAGATTTGATAATATGCATGATAGAAATTCCTAAGTCAGAACCACAAACTTGTCCACTCTGCAGAATGGTCAATTTGTAAAATATAGTAAGTTGAATTTTAAAGTAAACGTTGACTAATTATTTTTAATAAAAATTTTAATATATTTTAGGTCCTTCATTTGAACGGATAGCCATCGTTCCTTAGCAAATGCCTGTATTTACTGGTATTAGCAAAACTTGAACATTTGTAATTCTGTAAAGATGACCAGTGTTTCCTTGACAAAGTTTTCATTTCAGTTCTTTCTGAATGGTGTTTTAAAGGGTACTGAGTTACACCTTTAGCTCTGATCTTTAAGAAACAGATTATTATGTCCTTTAGTAACTTTACAAAGTGATTGATGGCACACACTTCTCCATCAAAGAGATGCTTATCTAAATCTACAAAAAGATAACTATGCCCGGAAAGCTCATGTAATATTTTTTGCTGAAGATAAAATTCCCTCTGTTTAGGAAGTAGTAGTTCATAAACTGCCATTCTTGAATGGGTTCTTACAACTCGCTCACAAATATCTATGACTCGGCACAAACTTTCTGAAGGGAAATGCAAGCCATTTTCCTTTTTAACACATAACAGTGATCCAATTTTAGAGGATTTGAGATCTGATGCATATAGTGCACTGATGCAGTCCTCACATGTTAAAAGAGCTGATAACTTATTTGCAATATAACCAGCACAACAGGTAAGATTTTGCCTATGATCTGACAGGTCTAGCAATGCCTCACTTAGCGAACAGTCAGACCAGTCTTGGCAAATATCCTCTTTGCGAAAAAGAGTCTTTATAACGCTGATACCATACTGACGCTGAACTGTCCAAAGGGCCAAGTCCGTCCTTCGAGCAACTGAAATGTCAAGGATGCTTACTTCACTTAGAAAAACCTCATCTTGTAATCTGTATCTGGTCTCCAAATTATGGTAAGCTTTCTGGAATGCCATGCAGGTAGGGTTAGAACTGGTTACCAATACCTGTCTAAGCATCTTTAGAAATAATTCCAGATGATCTTGACTGAATTTGTAAGTCAGAAGATACGGAAAAGGCATGACTTTTGGGGAAACATAATTTTGGTAGAGCCATTTTAAGCTCTCAGCATTAAGCAAAAATCCCAGGAATCCCAGTTTTCGCTTACCTTTAATTATTTGATTATTGCTAATGTCAGATAATGTAACAAAAATAGTCTTGGCTTCAATTAACACATGGTTGATTTTATTAAAAGTTTCGGGTAAGAGAGGTCCTTTAAGTCCCTTTCCATAATAGTTCCTACTATTAAAAATGTCAAACAGATTGTTAATTAAGCGTAAGAACTGGATGGTACCAATACAGTTTTGAAAAGGAGGCAGGCCTAATGACAGCAAACATTCTAACGCGCTGGCCACGCTCTCACTGAAGAGTTGGGCAGCACAATTCATTTTCAGTATGTGGTTCTTCAAATTTGCCAGTTTTCTTGGGATTCTCTCCATACTTGATAATTCCTGTTCCTCTAGTGCTACTAACTCCACAAGGTGCTGCCAGTGTGCTGTGCCATTAATAAACTGAATGCTTTGAAAATTCTGAAATGCATTTCTTATTAATCTAAGCAAGTGGCAAGAATCAAAGAAGTATGCAATCTGTTGACTAGAAGATGAAGGATGCTGAAATGTACACTTCATGTTGTCGCCATCAAGATGTATCCCCAACGCTTTTGCCATCTGAACACTGTGAGCTGTGGCATCAGACGTGACGGCTAGAACTGTGACCCCTATGTCACTCAGTTTGCCAATCGTCAGACGAAGCAGCTGAGCTTGCAAATATCCAGACGCCCTGTTTACAAAAAAATAACCAAGAGGTGTCCTCCAGTGACCAGAAATACCCACTGCCATGAGCAAAATAGTTTCTGAGGCAAGTGGCGTTTCATCAGCATCAAGTTTGCCAAGACCAAAGTCCATAAACCCTAGCAAATGGTGACTGCTGGGGTCCCACTGAAGTTGTTGCTTGAGAGATATACCTTTTATTATCAGTGAACAATATTGATATAGCTGGTCTCCATTCTCTACTTTTCGTTGGAGAAAAGAAAAAACGTTGCTGCTGAAACCTGGACCGGGTTTGCATTTGGACAGCCATCTAGAAAATGTAAAAAATGAAAAACATAAAACACAAATGAAGAAATTTAAAAAGGGAAAATGCCTTAAATGGCATTTTCTACTAAAGTAGCCTCAAATCCCTGTTGAAATAAAGCCAAGTATAGTAGCCAAATTCTACCAACATTTCAAGCATATATTCATGGTTATGATAAAATAGTAAGATAATAGAGAAACTTAGAAACACAGAATAGCAATTGAAGATGCAAACATACCACAAAATGTTTAACTTCTTACTCACTTCTTAATAAAAATCAATTACCCAGTTTGTTCTCATTGATGTGTTTGTAATTTAGATCATACACCAGTCTTACCTGTACATTCACTGAGATGAGAAACCTGTTGAGGGGGAAGGAAACCGAGAACAGCTAGTACATCTACCCCATTTTATAGATTAGGAAACTGGGAGGAAGAGGTAGAGGTTAAGCTGCCTGGCCCATATTGTGCTGCTAGTCATGCACAAATGTGAAAACCAGCTTTCCTGAGGCCCTTGTTCAGTGCTTTTTCTCACTGCTCTTCGAATTATGCCCTTTGGGGCAATAGAGTGTCTGCATCTGTTTGCTCCTATCCAAAGTACCTACACTATTATCTCTATCTTAAGAGTTCTTTCCCACTACTGGGCATATACCCTGAGAAAACCGTAATTCAAAAAGAGTCATGTACCAAAACTGTTCACTGCAGCACAATTTACAATAGCCAGGACATGGAAGCAACCTAAGTGTCCATCGACAGATGAATGGATAAAGAAGATGTGGCACATATATACAATGGAATATTACTCAGCCATAAAAAGAAATGAAACTGAGTTATTTATAATGAGGCGGATAGACCTGGAGTCTGTCATGTGAAGTAAGTCAGAGGGAGAAAAACAAATACCGTATGCTAACACATATATATGGAATCTAAGAAAAAAAAAATGTCATGAAGAGATTAGTGGTAGGACGGGAATAAAACACAGACCTACTAGAGCATGGACTTGAGGACATGGGGAGGGGGAAGGGTAAGCTGTGACGAAGTGAGAGAGTGGCAGGGACATATATGCACTACCAAATGTAAATTAGATAGCTAGTGGGAAGCTGCCGCATAGCACAGGGAGATCACCTCTGTGCTTTGTGACCATGAGAGGGGTGGGATAGGGAGGGTGGGAGGGAGGGAGACGCAAGAGGGAAGAGATATGGGAACATATGTATATGTATAACTGATTCACTTTGTTGTAAAGCAGAAACTAACACACCATTGTAAAACAGTTATACTCCAATAAAGATGTTAAAAAAATAATAATAATAATTTTTTAAAAAGAGTTCTTTCATAGTATTTCTTTGACCTTCCCAAACTGCTGATTATTCTTTTCTATTTCTGTTAGTGTCTGTCACTAACAGACAGAATTCTTTTCACTCAGTTCTAATTTACACTTTCTAATTTGTTATAGATCAGGAAAGGAAGTAGCCAAGTTTATTAACTGTCTAAAATAAGACTAAATGGATTGTGAGGTAGACTGAAGTGTTCATCTTCACTGAAGTTTACTTTTATAACTCAAATGACTTTTTTTTTTTAGGTTGAATTTCTGATTTGGGGGCTATATTCCAGGCTGCCAAGGTTTCTTCCTGGACAGCCATCTCTATTTAATTGAAATTTTAATGTACTTCCAGAAGTACTTCAGGACAGGACTTTCCAAATATTTTGCTGCAACCAAGAAGTTTCGTGAACAGAATTTACCCTTACTATATGCCAGGTACAAATATACGTGTGTATATAAATGTATATACAAAATTTAATGCCACTTATGACCCACTAAATTGATTTCAATATGCACTAACAGATTTGAAAAACACAGTTACAGAATGCAAAAGACATACTCTGACTATTTAGGAGACAAAAGTTATTAATCAGTTGTTTATATTTAAAAACAGGGCAAAATAATAAGACAATGAGAAAACAGAATAGTGGCTCTCCACCAGGGTGCTACAGCCCACTAGTATGTTGAAAAGCCTTTTCAAGTGTGTCACCAAATTTTAATCAGTTGTTTAAAATCTATTCTTTCGTAGTAGGATTCTCAAATGAACACTAAAGATGCTAAATGTGTTACGTGTGCAGTATCTAATGAAACTACTTAATGCTTCTAGGTAAAAGTTCTAGTTTAAATAGGTTAAAAAAGCTTATGTTCTGGTGAGCTTGCTTTTTAAATGAAAATTAAATGGTATCTTAATGTCCACAACTAACTAGAATGATGTTTCTCAGGCAGAAAAATATGTGGACTTGTTGATTTTTTTTTTTCAAGTTTTTAAAACTGAGAGCAGAAACACTCAAACCAAGATTTTAGTGTTGTAGGGAAGTGACTGATTTCTCTCTCAAACCAACCTTTTTCCCCGACTCAAGATGAAAAAACACTTTTTCTGATTGTATAAAATGACACGTCCATTTTTTAAAAAACTGAAAGAATATAGAAAAGTGCAAAAAAGTAAAAGTCACTGTTAATACATGAACTTATTTACAAAACAAAAATAGACTCACAGACATAGAAAACAAACGCATGGTTACCAAAGGGGTGGCACGGCGGGGAGCCTGGAGGGATAAATTAGGAATTTGGGATTAGCAGATACACACCACTATATCTAAAATAGAGAAACAACAAGGGCCTATTGTATAGCACAGGGTACTATATTCAATATCTTGTAATAACTGATAATGGAAAAGAATCCCCAGAAGAATATATAGATGTATACCTAAATCACCTTCCTGTACACCTGAAACAATATAGCATTATAAATCAACTGCACTCCAATAAAAATAAATAAATAGATATTTTTTAAAAATCACTTAATATTTCAGGGACATCCTTCCAGATCTCTTTATTTATACATAACTAGATCTCTTTATGTATACATAACTAGATATAATTTTCAAAAATTATACTGAACCTATTTTTCTTTACTATAGTAATGTTATAGACATACTTTTGCATGTTCTTAACTACTGACCTACAGCAATATTTTAAGTGTACACACAGTAAAACTCTTTAGTTTGGTTCATAAATAACTGAACCAACCTGTATTGAAGGACACTTAGGTTGTTTCTAATTTTTAAACAGTACAAAGAGCACCACAATGTGTGTTTGTGGGCACACATACACTTATACATATCTATGTCATTTACGCAATTCCTAGGAGTAGGATGCAGAGCTAAATTTACTTATGCATGTATTAGAATAAATGAACTCAACTTTTAAAGAAGTTTTGGGCCGCAGGTGCACATAATTGAGTGAGTCAATTTAAATATAATTCACATTCCCAAATGGTCCTTCAGAAAGTTTATACCAATTATAATTGACATACTCATCAACATATTTTAAATTAAACATTAGCTTAGTTATGGAATAATTATAGGGAGTCACTTGGGTAGCTTAAAGCTCTGCTTAGGAAAAATATTGTGCTAAAGAGCCATAATGCTGAGCTGGGTGTTCTTCTTTAAGACCATTAGCTCCTCCCACTGTCTTGGTTATTTCTGAAGCTCTCACATCAACTCACCTATACAGGGAGCTAATTTACTAAACTGCAATGAATACCAAAATAGAAAATTAAATTAGAAACAGAAAAAAGTCTACTAAGATCATAGGAAATGTATCACTATTATAATTAGGAAAGCTGAGGGTGCTATGACATTATTTCAAAGGAGTTGTGAAAACAAAGACCCAAAGCTCTGGAATTATAAGAAGCACAGCTGTGGGAAGGTTCTGGACATAAAGAATTCAAGGGAGAATTGAAAAAGGATCTAACATCAGTACAGAGAAAATTAGAGAGGTGACTGATAGCAGCTAAGATAAGAACTGAAGAAATAGTAGTTAGAAATGAGTGAGTGAGGTACCTCTCTAACTGAATCAAGGGTTTTTTAAAATGTAAGTCTGGCTTGGTCTGTCATCCATACAATTGTTTCTCCATTATCATGGGAGAAAAAACAACTATTCATATTTTCTCCTTTCTCCCAAACTTCTAATGCTTCCTTCCCCAACTCTTAGCTATTAACTTTATGTCACTGAGAAAACAGAAGCAATTTGATAACAACTCATTTTCTTACCACCAAATCTGTTAACCTGTTGCATCTGTATCTCTTTTTCCTGTTTCGACGCATGATTTGTCCCCGCTCCTAATTAAGGCCAGACCTCCCTCCACAGCAGTGCTGGATGTGGCCCTCCTGCAGTTGTCCTTTCTGTTGTGTATCACTGATTTTCTTATCTGCACTAGATCACTCCCATGAGCAGGCAAACAAGGTGTAGCATCTGCTATCTCATCAAATATCCTCCCCTCCATTTATGTTCCTTCCACTTAACGGACACATTTCTCTTCTCCTTTCATAGCAAAACTCCTTGAGAGAGTCCATAATCACTGTCTCTGCTTCTTTGCCTTCCAGCATCTCTTGATTCCACTTCAGCCAGGCTTATCTCTCCATCACTGCACTGCAACTGCTTTTATCAAGGTCATCACTGACGTCTCCATCTTGCAAAATCCAATGGTCAATTGACTGTCCTCATCTTAATTGATCTCCAGCAGCATGTGACACAGTGCAATACTATCTCCTTGAAATACTTTCTACACTTGGCTTCTAGGCCATCACAATCTCCTGGTTTTCCTCCTGTCTCACTGGCTGCTCCTGATCAATAAATGTTTATTGAATAAATGAATATTCAATATGATTAGAGATCTAATACTTAAGCACAGATGTGTTGAAAATAGATATAAACGGGGGAAATGAAGGGAAATGTAATCAAATAAAAATTTTTGACCATTCAGATTTCTCAGTATAAAATCTAGGTATTTCCAATATGTTGGAATAATAGATGGCCATTAAAACAAAATTTGGGTGATGGATAGTTTTTTTTTTAAGTCTGGGAGAATACATACCAAACTGCTAACAGTGGTTATTTTGTGGGATTAGGGGAATGGAAGTATAAATATTTTTCACTTTCTGGTATTTATATACTTACATATTGTTTCAATGTTTTATACTAAGCATGTATTACTATCACATTAAACAAGGTAACTTAGTTTCAGACAAAGCATCCAAAAAAATAAGCAACCCTTTGAGTACTAAAATTGTAAATCGAAATAATGACACAGCAAAGGTTACAAAATGAAAAATGACATGAAGAGAAAAAAGATCAGTGTGAGCTGGAATTACCAGAGAAGACTTAATTCAGGAGTTGATGCAGAACTATAGAAATGAAGAAAACCATGGGGGGCGGTGGGGGAGGGAGATGAGAAGTCGCATGGAATGTCTCACATAAACCATAGTGTAAAATCAGTAACTAACGCTTTAAAACCAGTGCAAAGGAGAGGACTTGACTAAAAACCGTGTGGAAGTGATAGCAACATAGTATCTATAAAAATGTCTCCTGCTTACCAGAAAGTAGACATTTATAAATAAGTGTAATATCTGGCCTAAATGGTAAAGTCACATATGGAAGAGAGGGAATCAGCCTATACACAAATGTTCATCTCAATATACAAAACAGCAGTTACAACCAAAAAAATAAAAACAATATAAAGGTCCAGTAGTTAGAGAATGCCAAAGTTAAGTAGGGTACCACTGCCTGATATTCTGCAGCTATTCAAGATCATAACTTTGTAAAAAACTAGTAAATCTAAGCACAGAAAAAAGACTGGAAGAAAATTCCCTATGTTAATAGTAATTGTTTAAGTATAACCTAGAGGAACAATTAATGAATTTTCCTCCTTTTTCTCTCATTTCTAAATTTGTTAGTAGTAGTATTATGTTAATAGCATGTGTGGAGGAAAATTCTCATTCATGTTTTTTTTTTAAAGGGGATGTGATGTACATCATGGTGACTATAGGTGATAATACTGTACCTATATCTGAAAGTTGCTAAGAGAGTAGATCTTAAAAGTTCTCATCACAGACACAAAAAATTTGTAACTATGTGTGTGATGGATATTAACTAGACTTATCTTGGTGGTCATTTTGCAATATATACAAATATCGAATGCAAATATCAAACACATAATTACATTGTATACCTGAAACTAACATAATGTTATGTGTCAATTACATCTCAATTTAAAAGAAGAGGGCTTCCCTGGTGGCGCAGTGGTTGAGAGTCCGCCTGCCGATGCAGGGGACACGGGTTCGTGCCCCAGTCC
>NC_041220.1:72729130-72855167 GCF_002837175.3 Physeter macrocephalus | reverse complement strand
CGGCGGGGCCCGTGAGCCATGGCCGCTGAGGCTGCGCGTCCGGAGCCTGTGCTCCGCAACGGGAGAGGCCACAACAGTGAGAGGCCCGCGTATCGCCAAAAAAAAAAAAAAAAAAAAAAAAAGAAGTTTCCCCCCAAGTGTGAAAAAAAAAAACCCTCATAATAATCAAGGTCCTTCCTCCCACCAAGCCTCAGTTACCCCTTCTTTAAAATGAGGGGGCTGGACTACATGATCTCTAGGAGTTTCTCCAGCTCAGAGCCCCTATGAGTCTGTTTTAAAGTTGAAGCAATAGGAAACCAAGAAGCACCTTCCAGGAGAGAAGGCTCCTGCCATTCCTGGGCGGCCTCTGCCCCAATAGCAGTGGATTAAATGAAGTGCTGCTCTTTAGACAGCGATTTGAGGTCCACTGCAATTCTTCCTTACATCTATTCAAAATCCTAAACAACCATCCAGGCATTCTTTCATTCCACAAATATTTATCAAGAGACCACTGTGTTCCATGCACCCCTCCAGGGCAGGAGGTGTAACAAAGAACCAGACACAGAGCTCATACTTGGGCAGCTCACAGTCTAGTGGGGAAGACAGTGTTAAGTACTAAGATTCAGTTCCACATTGTGTGTGCAAGAGGGTACCTAGTCCAGAATCGGAAGAATGGCAGGCCAGGCTTCAGAAAGGATGTGATATCTAATCTGAACCTGAAGGGTGAGGACCAATCTCCAGGACTAACAGGGAGAATGGGCATTTCAGGCAGATGGACTACTGAGTCTCCAAGGTAAGGAAGCAGCAAGAAATGCCTTGCAATAGGAACATGGAATCTAAGAGGGCAGGGAGAGAGGCAGGAGGTGAGCCGCAGAATTCAGCAGGAGCCACATCACATCACAGAAGCTCAGTGAGCCACAGGAAGAAGTCTACGGCTAATGGGAGGCTTGGGCAGCAGGAAAGTGACTGGTATGGGTTGACTTGGGTCCCTCATAAAGATATATCATAGTCCTAATCTCCAGTACCTCAGAGTGTGATCTTATTTGGAGATAGGGTCTTTACAGAGGTAATCAAGTTAAAATGAGGTCATTAGGGCACACCCTAATCCAACATGACTTGTGTCCTCATAAAAAGAGGAAACTTGGACACAGAAACATATATGGATAATGGAAGACGATGTGAAGAAACACAGGGAGAAGACCACCATCTACAAGCCAAGGAGAGAGGCATGGAACATACCCTTACTTCACAGCCCTCAGAAGGAACTAACCCTGCCAGCACCTTGATTTTGGACTTCTAACTTCCAGAACTGTGAGGCAATACATTTCTGTCATTTAAGTCAAATAAGTAAATAAATAAAAATAAAAGAATCTGTAAAACCCGTGATGAAAAAAACAGTAAAAATTGAGTATTAAATTTATAAGGCATTACTATAAAGTCACTGTTATTTGCTTCCCACTAAGAGAATATAAATATAGCTATGTATTTTGACCACAAATTCTAAAAAATTATTTTTCATAATCTGGTCTCTGGACAGCCTGCATTGGCACCAACTGCAGTGCTTACGAAAAATTCAGATTTTTGATCTTTGCCTCAAACCAATGGTATCAATCTAGATACCAATCAATTGTTCTTGATTTTCTAGACTAGTCACATATCAAAACTACTGAAGTGTCTGAGAAATTCCAATATTTCAAGATTTAGATTTTACCACCCAGAGTGTCTCTACCATCTGAAAGATGCAAAAAAATTTGTCAGCCTATATGTCTTCATTCTGTGGGTGAAATATCGACTGTGATAATATGTAAATACCACCTAGAAGTTTTTAAAAAGAGAAAGTGCACAAAAGGAGAGTATGAATACTAATAGCATTAATGTATAAACTGCAGTGAAAGAACAAAATGTTTATTTTATTTAATATCTAAAAAGTAATTCACTTACGTTCTGAGGATAGAAGAATGAGGCAGTTTAAGAATCTTTCTTACATAATCATAGACTTTGCTACTGCACAAGTAGAGTGTACACGCAAATTGCTTCATTTCTGTGGAGTACTCAGCTGTTTCTCTCCAGTTATACAACTCCCACTTAAAATCTGTTAAAATAAATTTATTCTTTGTGATGAAAAATGTGTACAGTAACATTTTCAGGCATAGATCATAGCATTTGGATATAACATATGATAGGCACCAAAATTCAAATAGTTACATTTTAACTGAGTTTGTTCAGAGGTTACTATCCAATCTTAGAGACTGTTAACCAATTTATCCTGTTCATCTTGGATCATTTCACTAGAAAGAGGGACGAAAAATGTGTCAACTTGAGTCGTTATGTTTTACTATTCACTGGCAGCCTGAGTGGAGATTTTTACAGGAACAGGGAAGAAAATGAAATAAATGGATAAATTAAGTCTCTGGATTATGAGGACATTTATTAGTTTTAGTTTGTTCCCTGGTTATCATTTATCTGAGAGTGAAAATTAAACACAAGAAATATTTGGGGGGATAGGGAACTATTCAGAATGAACAATCTTCCCTACCATTGAGAGGAAAAAAAAAATCCTCTGTTCCTGGTGCAGACCCCTATTTATAACCCATATTCCCCTCTTGGAAAAACACAAAATACTCTCTTCCATTGGAGATACCTACTCTTGTCTAGAAAAGGACATGCTTCTTTTACCCGAATACAAATCCAAAATCTCTGCTGCTTTCATCAAAGAGTAAGTTGGCAATTCTTACTTTGCCCCTCTTCAAATATCCTGGTTCACAAAGAAGACTAGGTAGTCTTTCAATGAACATATATATACTCGATAGAGTATTTTAGAAAAAAATTTGGAGACTTAACACAATTTTCAAACTCAAAGGGATTTTGCAAATTATCTAGTTCAACTCACTGCAAAAAAAGACTTTAGTGATAAATTATCTAGCAGTTAAAATTGTTTACAAAGAATTTGCAGTGACAAGTGTGTGATTATAAAAAGTGAAAAGTAGGGACTTCCCTGGTGGTCCAGTGGTTAAGAATCCATCGTTCAATGCAGGGGATGCCGGTTTGATCCCTGGTTGGGGAACCAAGATCCCACATGCCACAGGGCAACTAAGCCCACGCACCACAATTAGAGAGCCCGCATGCCACAACTAGAGAAGCCTGAGTGCTGCAACGAAGAGCCCATGTGCCGCAACTAAGACCCAAAGCAGCCCCAAAAAATAAATAAATAAAAAATAAAAAAATAAATTTTTAAAAAATTAAAAAATTTTTTTTTAAAAAGTGAAAAGTACAAGATATGGTATAAACCATATGATCTCATTTCTGGGTAGTAGGATTATGTGTTATTTTTTATTATCTATACATTTCTTTGCTTCTCCTGTGATAAACATATTACTTTTAAAATTGTAAAATCATAAAAGGATTTTGGTGATTATTTTTCATTCTTCTTGCTTATGCTAGAGACTTTTCACTTCTCAGCTAAAAGCATGTTTCCATTGGCAATACAAAATAAATATGTAACGATATTTCAGAAAAATTAAGAGCTACACCATAAGAATTACAGGTCATTAGGGAAGATACCGGAAAATTGTGCTCGTAGCAGACACTCTGTTTCCTCTGAAAGTAGCTTCTCTTCTACGAGTGCATCAATTAATCGCAAGCCCTTTCTCTTCTTTATCATCCTGTAGTTTTTTGCAGAAGCAAGTCTTTTTCTGGACACTTGTAGCATCTGTTGCACCTCAGCCAGTTTCTCTGCTCCTGTTGTGAGAGGTCTCTTTAGACTGTAGTTATGGTCCTCGGTAGCAACCTCTTGAGAATTATCAGGAAGTGGCTGTTTTAGGATTTTCTGTCTTGCTTTACCTTTAAGGTGTACACCTTGGAGAACCTACGACACAAATAGAAAGTGAAGTTTATTTTAGACATTATCACACAATGATTATCTATAAAAATACCACTGAATACAAAGCACTCACCTGGTTGCTGTGGAGAGTTAGTTATGAAAGAAAAGGTCATAATCTCTGACTTTTTAAAATATATGATCTCTGGGATAATGTAAACAAGTTTTGGGTTTTTTTGTTTTTGTTTTTTTTGGCTTCTATACAGAAGTAGTAACCTGATGCTGAAAGTTTCTGAAATGATTAAAGTAACTAGAGAAAGGTGGTGGTAATTTGGAAAGGTTTCACAGGAGTTTTGAGTTGTTCTTTGAAGGAGTAATAACATGGTTTAATGAAGGGGACAGGGAAGTTATTTGCACAAACAGGAATGCAAAGGACAGAGCATGGGCTTTGGAATTAAGACTCCTGGCTCCCCTCACTTGTTAGCTGTGACTTAACATCTATAATCCTTTATCTTCTCACTTATAAAATGTGGATAATAATACAGAGTTGTTTTAAGGATACAATAAGATACTTTATGTAAATCGCCTAGTGCAATGCCTGGACGACTGTAGGTCCCAATAAATTGTAACTATTATTGATTTCAAACGAAAGCATAAAAGCAAGTCAATTTATCATATATACAGTGGCTAAGTACATGGTGGTTCAAAAAGAGAATTCAGGGCAGTTAGAGATGTACAAATCAATTAATAGAAAGCTCTTCAAACTTATGAGTTTGGATTTGACACCAACCATATTCTTCTGAAAGAGGGAATAAGATAAAACAATACAGAAAGAAGGAGACTCCAATGAATAAGAGGAAGGTGAGGGTAGAGTAAGGATAGAACAGTTGGATGACTATTTGCAGACTGCAGACAGTGATTGAGTCATATATGAGCATGTGGCTAAGGGGTAAAAGGATAAAATTAAAATAATCCAAAAAACCCTAAGAATGTAACACCAATACTGGTGACTGGGATAAAATAAAAACAATCAGAAGAAACATAAGACTGTAACACCAATACTGATGACTGACTCATAGAAAGTCTTCTATTTTCCGTATACCTCTTTCTACATCAATGCTAATAATTAGGTATGTTTTTGGTCAAGATCAATAACATTTTTGGGGAGAGCCAAAAAAAAGGAGGGGGTAGATAATTTCAAAGTATTGTGAAAACTGTCTCATACTTAAACAAAAGCCTGCATTCTAAAGCTGTTTATATCTACTAGTTGATTTTTGTGATCAGTTTAGGAACCTTTATGTGTATCTAGACATATGGTTTGCATTTATACATTTTATTTATTTATTTTTTTGGCTGCACCACATGGCGTGCAGAATCTTAGTTCCCCGACCAGGGATGGAACGCACGCCCACTGCACTGGAAGCGCAGAGTCTTAACAACTGGACCGACAGGGAAGTCCCATAAACACTTTATTCTTATTTCTTAAAAAGCTCCAAAGCACAATTACTAATATTACATATATATTTTAAAAAAAACACCAAAAACTAATTTTCTAGGCATTTAAAGTGTATTATAGAATTTATTTCAAGACCTAGGTTTTTGGTTTTGTGTTTATCTCTGTAAAATCTACCTATAATGTGAGCTGTCTTGATTTGTAAAGGCTCTGTAAAATTTAATTTTGTTTACACCTAGATTTAAATACCTTGTATAGAGAAACAGAAGGCACAGCTCCTTTTTTCAGCTTTCTTCTTATGCCATATGACTCAAAGTCACTTTCTTGAAAGTGTTTGGAACATAGCATAGCACCTGGTCCTGGAATCCAAATCTTTTTGCTTCTGGGGTCCATACGATTAACAGCCCTGATCCATTTTGAGCGCTGAATGGTATCAGTTGGAAATCTACAGCAATCATATTAAAATTCCATTAACATGAAAATATAGTAATACTACAGTAGTATTTATTATATAAACCGATTTATTATTTAACTGCTTTACATAAACATTAAGTCCAGTTAATTAAAGTTTAATTTACTTGATCTGATTTCATTTTTCAAAGTTCTTTGACTTTTTAAATCCAAAAGCTCGGGCTTTCCTGGTGGCACAGTGGTTAAGAATCTGCCTGCCAATGCGGGATACACAGTTTCACGCCCTGGTCCAGGAAGATCCCACATGCCGTGGAGCAACTAAGCCTGCGAGCCACAACTACTAAGCCCGCGAGCCACAACTACTGAGCCCGTGCACGCCTAGAGCTCGTGCTCCGCAACGAGAAGCCTCCGCAACGAGAAGCCTGTGCACTGCAACGAAAAGTAGACCCGCTCGCCGAAACTAGAGAAAGCCCGCGTGCTTTTTAAAATTTACTGAAATAAATTTAAAACCAAAAGCTCAATATCTAAGTGATCTCATCTGTTTCAATTTGTATGTGGACAATTCTCCTATTAAACACCTGCACATGCTATCTTCACAGCCTACCCTTAACAGAATCTGCTCAAATTTAATATGTCTTTCCTTTCCTGTGTCAATTTTTTTTAATTAATTAATTTATTTATTTTTGGCTGCATGGGGTCTTTGTTTCTGCACGCGGGCTTTCTCTAGTTGCGGTGAGTGTGCGGACTTCTCACTGTGGTGGCTTCTCGTTGTGGAGCACAGGCTCTAGGCGCGCGGGCTTCAGTAGTTGTGGCTCGCGGGCTCTAGAGCGCAGGCTCAGAAGTTGTGGCACACGGGCTTAGTTGTTCCGTGGCATGTGGGATCTTCCCGGCCCAGGGCTCAAACCCATGTCCCCTGCACTGGCAGGTGGATTCTTAGCCACTGTGCCACCAGGGAAGCCCTGTGTCAATTTTAAACGATGTCCACAAATTCTTCAGTACTCCTCCTTTCAAGGGGTGGAGCCTAATTCCCCTCCCCTTGAGTGTGGGCTGGCATTAGTAATTTGCTTCTAAGGAATATAAAAAAGCAGACGTGATAGTGGGCATTAAACAAGATCATAAAAAGCACTGAGGATCTGTCCTTGCTCTCTCTGTTGAATGGTTTTTCTCTGGGGGAAGTTACCTGCCATGTCATAAGGAGCCCTATGGAGAGTCCACTTGGCAAGAAACTTGAGTTCTCCAGCCAAAGGCCATGTGAGGGAGCCTTTCTGAAAGCAGATCCTTCAGCCTCCGTCAAGGCTTCAAATGACTGCAGTCTTGGCTAACATTTTGACTGCAATCTTATGAGATACTCCATAACACCCACCTTATCCACTCCTCAATTCCTGACCCTCAGAAATTATGTAAGAAAATAGATGCTTCCACTGAATTTTGAGGAAATTTGTTACTAAGCAGTAGGAAACAAGTACATTTCCTATACTCAATTTTCCTATTGTGTTTCAAAAGGATCACTTTTCCTAGCCTTGAACATAAAAATTATCTTGTATTTCTCTACTTGTCAGTCCCAGCCAAATGATTATATTCAGCAATGGGTGAGGAAAAAAACTTGTGAAAGTAATATAATGAAAATCACAGAACTACTTTTTCTGTCCCCTCTTCTCCTTCCTTTTTTTTGGCCACGCTGCGCGGCTTGTGGGATGTTAGTTCCCCAACCGAGGACTAAACCCGGGCCCTCAGCAGTGAAAGCACAGAGTCCTAACCACTGGACCACCAGGAATTCCCTGCACCCTCTTCTTTGATTTATTTTGGAGATAGATCTATAGGTAGCCTATGACTTTTATATATTTTAACTCAGGCTTTAAAACACATAGTTGTTAGAACTGAAACTGGTGAAAATTTTAATTTTCTTAGCTACTTGTTAGGGAAATGATATGACAGTATGATAAAACTTAATTCTGAGATACTCTCTCAATCACCTTGAGAAAGAACACTGAATTGGTAAACCTATAAGTCTCAATTCCCTTTTACTAGCCATGTAGTATTAGATACATCTCTCAATCTGTCAGCCTCCTCCAGGGCTATAGTAAGAGTACCTGAGAATACAGATGCGTTCAAAAGCACTTTTTAAATGGTAAAGTACCATCCAAGGTTTGTTCTTTCTTAGGAACAACTAATTCCACTTTCGGGACTTTTTATTTTACTGTTGCAGGAAGATGATGCTACTTGATCAAGAGAGAATGTACAGGGAATTATTTTTCCAATAAAGATGAGGCACACCTCTCTCTTTTCACTGGGCTCTTTCCTTAACTGATGGCACGTGTTTGTGAGGCCACATTTCTAGATTGGGTGTAGTCTCTAACCATGCAAGGGACCATCAAAAGTTGGCTAGTCCACCAAGTTACATTACCAGCCTGATTCTCTGATGCAAAGCTTCCCAACTGGCATGCCTGCTGAGTACAGTTATCAATCCCCTTAGCCCATGGGGTGGGCCTGGGCCACCTGGAGCCCTTGAAGTAGTTACATCAAGCTAGTCCCAAACTGCTTCGTAGGTGTGCCCCAAAGTATTAAACAAATATTGCCAATCTGCAAAAAGACATGAAAAGGGTTGGTAAATACTGCAGTCTAACCAGCATGACTGACTAATTTGAGTTCTGGACAAAATTAAATTGGTATTAACAATTGATACCACTTTTAAAGCATTTACCTTGTGCTATATATATATTTTAAAGACTTAGTTTTGGTCTTAAAAAACTCTGCAAGACAGGTTTTTATCCTTTTACAGAAGATGAAACCAAGACTGGAGCAGCCAAGTTTAGCCACCAGTAAATAATCAATTAAAATTGGAATTCATGTTTCCCTAGTCTAAAGCCACCTCTGGCAGAAGAAAAATCCCAAACCAATCACCATCTCATATACACAGTAATGAAATGGCTTACACTGTAATTCAGAATCCATTTTCTTCCTCCTGTCGACTATGTCTTTTTTTTTTTTTTTTTTTTTTGCGGTACGCGGGCCTCTCACTGTTGTGGCCTCTCCCGTTGCGGAGCACACCAGCCGCTCCGCGGCATGTGGGATCTTCCCGGACCGGGGCACGAACCCGCATTCCCTGCATCGGCAGGCGGACTCTCAACCACTGCGCCACCAGGGAAGCCCTACTATGTCTTTTTTATACTATTAGCAGAGATTTACTTCCTGTTTCCTGCACATCAAATATTTTCCAGAAAAGTGGCTAACAAAACCAATTCTACTGTGGTTACATCTAGGGAGGGAGAGAAATGATTGAGGGGCAAGGCTTCAACTATACCTACAACTTAAGTCTCTTCTAAACAGAACAAAAGCAAACATGTTAACATCTGCTTATTCCCAGTGATGGGTAATAGGTGTTTGTTACATATAAATAAAAGTTGAAAAGTAGAATTCATTACAACAATTAAGGCAAAAACTCTTCCAAATGATCATGCATAAATTCCTTGGTTATGAAATAAATGGAATTTCTTAATCTCTTTACACCTACAGCAAGGGAATGAATCAAAGGGTCACTTTAAATTTTAACTTGCCAGTCCCACTTTGTATTTAGCTATTTATGTGTTTGACAGAGCACCAATATGCTCATAGTAACAGTTTCCACACCTGTGAGTCATTTTGATTCAGGCTTTTCAACCACAGCGCCTTGCTTATGTCCTGACCACCTCTTTCACGACTCTGGTGATGGTGCTGGTGATGCTGGGAAAGGCTTCAGAGGACATAATATCTGAGCTAGAGCTGAAGTGTCAATAGCAGTTTGCCATGCAGAGTGGCCACTCCAAGCAGATGCAAAAGACACAGAGATATAAAATGATTACTTGGAACTTTCTGGCTGATAAAGCTTGGAAAAGTAAGTTAATTTGGAGGCTTGAAAGGAGAGTACAGAGGTAGCTGGGAGTAGTTATAGATGGGAGATAGCTAGAGGTCAGATCACAAAAGGTCTTGTATGCCTTATATAAGCTTTGGATCCATCCTTCAGGTCAATGGCCACCACAGAAGTCTACACTCATCTATTGAGAGTTGAAGAAATTATTAGAATTCATTTTTATAACTCTTTGCCCCATCTTCTAATTTTTGTGTTTCATGATATATATTAGTATATCACTTCATATATAAATTTATAAATTATTATAAATCACATGCCTCTGTATTCAGGTTTTTTGTTTGTTTTTGTTTTATTTTGTTTTTTAAGGAAAGAGCTCCAGGATCACATAGCTTGAAGATGGAGGCTTCAACAGCAAGTTGACTAATTCTCTCCTTCCCAGATTACCTTTTTACTGAGCCCTTACTTCAGATCAATATTACCTTGTCACCAGGACTAACACCATAGTATTCTAACTCCTTTTCCTGTCTCTATTCTTTCCTGCCTTCCTTACAACTTCCTAGGTGTCAGGAAGACAGATGATTCCGTGTGTTTAATTCCGCACATATGTATTATAAAATAATAAAAATATATTTCAGATTGGAAGAGAGGTGTATGAGGAAAGGATTCACAGAGGAGCTTGGACTCTACCTTGTAGGCACTGAAGAGCCCAAGGGATTAAAATCCTTCCTTCAGGGAACCAGCATGATAAAATTTGCATTTTTAGGAAAATCATTTCCAGAAATCTAGAAAATGGAATGAATGGGGAAGAAATCAGGCTGGAAGAATCATAGCAGACTACTGTAATAAATGCATCACTTTTTTTTTTTTAAATTAAGCAGGTCTTACTGTGGTTCTCAACATATAAAACAAATAAAAGGAATAAGCCAGTTCTTCCCTATTTAAAGAAACTAGGAAAAAGGCACAGGAAAAACAGGGCAGCAAAAAGTTGAGAAAGCAATTAAAGAAAAGGGAGAGAACGAGGGAGAGTGTCAGTACAGCTATGGGAGATGAGAGTTTCAAGGAGTGGTCGATATGACTGAAAGTTAAAAGAGGTCAAGAGAAAGATTTACAAGAGCTTATTTAGATTTGGCAAGATTACCAATGACCCTCAGTTAGTGCTGTTTCATTATAGTGGTGACAGACATCTGGCTACAGTAGGGTGAAAAGGCAACAAGACTTAGGGAAATAGGTGTATGCTTCTGTTTTGAGGAACTTGGTTATAAATGGAAGGGGAGGGTAGTGTAGAGGTGCACAAAGGTTCAAGAGTCTGTGTGTCTGTGTTTAAAAGTGGAAGTAATGTGAACATGTTCAGTGTTTTTAGGCAAGTAACCAGTAGAGCAATTTACAATAAAAAGAGGACGGGAACTAATTGATGGAAACAAATCCCAGAGAAGAAAGGATACAATTATAACAGTTTAGGTGGAGGAAGCAGCCCTACTTAAACTAAGCAATACTACAAAAGGCTTACCATATATGGTTGAAACTCCTTAACTTGACATGTTAAATTTTTTTAGATAATTTGTCTCCAAGCTACTTTTCCCACTCTACTACATTACATCTTCACTTTCCATCCCTTTATATTTTTCCATGTTATTCCTATTTAAATGCTATCTTCCTTCTGCCCCACTCTCCAATCTAGGTAAGGTTCAAGGTCCAACTCAAATACCACTTGTCCCACACAGCTCTTTTTGATTTTTTCATAAAAGTCCTTTGTCAGGGGTTTAACTCTCTACCCCTCATATTGCCTTAATAGGCTACCACTTTAAATAAACATTGTACATTTCTTTTTGTCTGTATCTATTCTACGCACTTTTCCACTTCTCATTGATCTCAGTGACCTTTACTAGACTGGACCACAGATGTGGGTTCAAATTAGATCAGTCTGAAAATAAGCCCCACTCTTGTGCCAAATATAATTTCCTTGCATAACCAGTTACAGCCAGAGTCGGACCAGGCTTGCAGAGCTGGGCTAATGATACTGAACATCTGGTAATGACAGTACTGGTGAAAATCTGAAACCGAGTAGGTCCCTTCAGGGCCCTCCTGGGTACAAAAGCCCTCTGTGTCTCCCATTTCGTGTCAAAAAAACAAACAAACAAAAACCAAAAAACTTCAGTCTCCTAGGCCTTCCCTGAGTTCCAAAGAGCAGACCCAAGCAATGACTAATTAGGGAAGTTAGGGGAGTTAGGGAATGGGTGGTGGGTAGGGGGGAAGCAGTTAAGCCAGATAGCCTGAACAACAGTTCAGTGATAAGTAGAGTCCTAGTTCCTCCTCAAGGGATATACAAAACAATCTGATGGTATATTTGGGTAGTTCTGCAAAAAGTAACCCCTCACCCTGGTGGAGGATGGTGACTACCTGCTGACCACAAGTACTTAGACCTCAGACTGGCTGGAACCATAAGGCCGACGATTCACATTCTCTAAACACCAGACTGTTACCTCACCCCCCCATTCAATCAGAATAATGTCATGCAGCCCTCACCCCAAATGGTCCTAAAAGCCATCAGGGAATTCAGGACTTTTCAGCACCGGCTGCCCATTCTCCTTGCTTGGCACCCTGCAATCACCACCGGACTTTCCTTCACTACAACCTGGAGTCAGTAAGGTGGCTTTCCTGCGCGGTGGGAAAGCGGACTCCAGTTCAGTTCCATAACAAACTGATCTGTACTCATGCTCCTGAGCAAGCCACACACTCTAATGAAAGCGCACGCCTTCAACAGTTCTTCTAAACTGCCTTCCCTTCCGGTCTCCCGAAAGGAAGCAAGACTCCTTTCGAGTAACCCCTGCTAAAAGCTAATGGAGAAAGCAAGCACTTCGGAAGCAAACACTTAGCAGGAAGACGAGGAAAAGCAGTAGCTCTCAAAGTTGCCAAATTCCCTCCCCCGCCCCCACGCTACGCACGTCACGCCACGCCACGCCACGCCACGCCGATGGCATGGCGCCCCACCAGCCCCGCCCCACCCTGCCGTGCCTCCCGCCTGGCCGTGCTGGGAATTAGCGCGGAGGCTGCTCTCACGCACTGGTGGAAGGAGAGGCCGCGCTCCCGGCTCAGCACGGTATCCCGGGTGCTGCAGCCCACTGCCGAGCAACTTCGGGTCATCTTCTTGCTACGTGGGGCTCCACCGTCGGTGTTCCCGCGACAGCATGAATCCCGATAAAGTTAGCTCCGCCCGCAGACACTGCGGCTGTGACCTTTATTTGTCGAGAAAAGCGGGCTCTTAAGGCGCAAGGCTCCTACACTTTCTCTCCGGGGCCCTGCGGCAGTCGCCGTGGCCAATCACAGACCACGTCGTGTCGCAGCAGCCAATCGGAAAGGCCAGGAGCATTAAGACGCGCATTGGGCCGCCCCTCACCGCTTATTGGAGGGTGGTTAGTGGATTTAGCTGGCGTGGGCTCTTTTCCGTCCGTGCGCTCTGGTTAAATCCAGTGCCATCGCGCTTTTTGTGAGTCCCAGCGAGAGAATGCGAAGGGGAGAGGCAGGACCAAAGTTGAGGCGAATCCAGTGGCATGCCGATGGGTCTCCAGGTGCGAGCTCTGAAAGTGACGGGAGGATGTGACGGGAGGCATAGGAGGGAGAGGGGTAAACGCAGCACCCTAGAAATATTGAAGACAAAATTGGACCCCAAATAAATGATTTACTGAGAGGCATGTCATTTCCTTGCATTTTATTTTTTTTAATAAATTTATTTATTTATTTTTGGCTGCAGTGGGTCTTCGTTGCTGCGCTCAGGCTTTCTCTAGTTACAGAGGGTGGGGGGCTACTCTTCCTTGCAGAGCGCGGGCTCTAGGTGCGTGGGCTTCAGTAGCTGTGGCGCAAGTGGTTAGCTGCTCCAGGGCATGTGGGATCTTCCCGGACCAGCGCTCAAACCCATGTCTCCTGTATTGGCAGGTGGATGGATTCTTAACCACTCTGCGACCAGGGAAGCCCCTTGCATTTTATTTTGTAGTTTTCTGATGCGGAGATAATGTAGGAGCTATTGGTATGGTTGACTGTAGGTATGTGACCTCAGAAGAGCTTGAATGAGAATATAATACCAAGATAAGTCGACTTTCAATTCAACTGACTCTTTCCTGCAAGATCTTTTGCCGCAATGGGGGAATTAAAAAGCGAATAAGGTAAGAAGGTCCTCAGGGTTTGGGGGTAAGCGCACGGTCTAGTAAGGACTCATCAATAGCAGTGCTAGGAGGGGCAGGAGAGAGGGCCAATGAAATGGTTTTGGTTGGGGTGTGGGGCATCCTGGATAGCTTTCAGGGTGAGAAGATCTTAGAACGATGTCTTCGTTAAGCTCTTTATGTTTACAGTATGAGATTTAAGTTTTCATAGAGGAAACAAAATGGGGCCAAGGTAGGACATAGTTTTTATTTTGTATCTTTGAAGAGGTCCTTAGTATATTATGTGGCATCTTTTCTGCTTAACTGTGGAGGCCTATTTTAGGAAACAGAAATGTTCCTAACTTTTTTATTTCTATCTCCAGCTGGCAAGAATGAGTCCAACATTTCCAAGCAAGATTGTTCTTTTTCCCTTGTTTACTTTATCCAGACTCTAGCCAAAAAGATTCATCTCAAGGTATTACTTATTCACGATTGCTTTCCATTATAATATGCTTATAGTAGTTTTGTTAAAAATCACAAGGTCTAGGGCTTCCCTGGTGGCGCAGTGGTTGGGAGTCCGCCTGCTGATGCAGGGGACACGGGTTCGTGCCCCGGTCCGGGAGGATCCCGCATGCCGCGGAGCGGCTGGGCCCGTGAGCCGTGGCCGCTGAGCCTGCGCGTCCGGAGCCTGTGCTCCACAACGGGAGAGGCCACAGCGGTGAGAGGCCCGCGTACCACACACACACACACAAAAATCACAAAGTCTAAGGATAGTACATGAATGGGGGGAAATTGGTCCATGGGGGATGTACTTAACTTGGCTGTAAGATGTGCAAAGGGTAGGACCTAGATTTAAATCTCTGTCAGTTGGTTAGATTATTAGAAGCTTTTCTAGCACTCAACCAGTTAAGACCTGAATAAGGGTAAATAGAAATAAATAAGTTTTCAATTAAAAATTGGTTGCCTTATTTTTTTGGCAAGAGTTTTATTGAGATATAATGCATATGCCATACAATTAACCCATTTAAAGTGCACAATTTGATGGGTTTTAGTGTATCATGAGTTGTGCCACCATCACCACAATCAATTTTAGAACATTTTCATCACCCCAAAAAGAGACTCCCTTTTCATTAGCAGTCACTGCTTACATTTTCCCTCCCCCAGTCCCTGGAAACCACTAATCTTCATCTGTGTAGATTTGCCTATTCTGGATATTTCATATAAATGGAATCAGAAATTAGTCTTTTGTGACTGGCTTCTTTCGCTTGGAATATTTTTAAGGTTTATTTATGTTGTAGTACCAGTACTTCATTTATTTTTATTGCCAAAAAATATACCATTTTATGAATATATACCACATTTTATGTGTCCATTCAGGTTGTTTCCCTTTGGGGGCTGTTACAAATAATGCTGCCATGAACAGTAGTGTACGAGTTTGTGTCGGGGCATGTGTTTTCATTCCTCTTGAGTATATGCCTAAGGGTGGAATTGCTGGGTCATATGCTAACTCTTATATTTAACCTTTTGAGGAAATGCCAGACTTTTTCCAAAGCCACACTTTTTCCAAAGTGGCTGTACCATTTTACATTCCCACGAGTGATGGGGGAGGGTTCCAGTTTCTCCACATTCTCATGGGTATGAAGTGGTATCATTGTGGCGGTTGCCCTTTTTTAAGGACTCAAAGTTTGTAAGAAACTTGCTAGAGGATGCTCCTTGAGTGCAGAGACAATGTCTAAGGTGAATTTGTTTTCAATCCCTGGCGCACAAATAGATACATGTGTTTCTGCTGCATTGTTTCCTGATAATGTGGCTCCCACATTATTCTGACAATATTCTTCTAATTATTAATTACAGATGAATTACAGAAAACTGCTATGTTGCAGAACTGATTTACTTAAATGTAGACCTGCTAAATAAAAATAACCCACTTACTTTACAGAAGCCACAAGGGGTCGCTGCTCTGGGTATTCTTAGTGTACGTGTGTGGGGGGTGTGTGGGGGGGGGGTGGTACGCGGGCCTCTCATTGTTGTGGCCTCTCCCGTTGTGGGGCACAGGCTCCGGACGCGCAGGCTCAGTGGCCATGGCTCACGGGCCCAGCCGCTCTGCAGCATGTGGGATCCTCCCGGACCGGGGCACGAACCCGTGTCCCCTGCATCGGCAGGCGGACTCTCAACCACTGCGCCACCAGGGAAGCCCATCTTAGTGTACTTTTGGATAGGGAAGTATGCAGTGCCTTATAAATGGAATCATTGATTTTGAGTTGTATTTATGTATTTTTACATTGGCTTATAAGTTTTACATGCTTTTTGTTGCTATTTTTTATTGTTTTACTGGTGACATAGAAGTTCTCAATTTAATCATTTGATTACATCTTTGCTTCCTTTGATAGCTTCATATCCAATGATTAAACCTTTTCACTGCTGTTCACATAATGAACTGTTGTGATTACTGCATATGTAAATGAGGATATGTCAGCTGTATTAAAGATGTTATTTGTCAAAAGCATTGACCAGTGCAGAAAGTAATTTAAAATAAAATATCTCTTTTCAGGAATTATATTCTTGGAGATGTTGGAAAAAGATTCCTGGGTCTTGGAAGATAATTACTAGAAATATGCAGGGGAGGTAGTATATCTTTCTTTTTTTAATGTATTAAGTATTCCTGGAATGAAAGCAGTGAATTGGAAGGGGAGGATTGTCCAAGTGAAAAATGGATTTATAAAGGCTTGAGTGAAATCTAATTTTCTGTTTTGTGGTATAGAATCTCCTTAATTGGTTACTTGGGGGAAATAATAGTAACAGCTAATGCTTATTGAGTGGTTACATGTAAGACATTGTACTAAGTGTATTATACACACATACACACAGTTTTTTGTTTTTGTTTTAAACACTTATTTCTCTCAACAACCCTATGGAAGTAAATAGACTTTTTGCCTTCTAGGACTGGTATCATCCTTATTGAATACCTACCTTTTTGTCAGATTTTTAGCTAGTTTTACATTTATTTGTCATCCTGATATAATAAAATGTATTTCTAGTGACTGACATATTCTTGCTGAATTTTTCATCCTTTTAGTTCTCTGGGGGTTCTTCTGCTTCAGAAAGCCTTGGGGTCTTGAAATTATTGGTGATTAAATATAAAGACAGTTCTGAACCTGATCCTTTCCCAAGAATTTTAGACCTTTTCAGCTAATTTATAAGTTGTGCATTTTAGTTTTTGGATATGGATTGTGACCTTCTGTGTTAGTTGTTTATTGCTGTGTAACAGATTACTCAATATTTGGCAGTTTAAAACAACAAACACTTACAGAACATTGGGGAGAGGAGGTAGAAGAGAGACAGCAGCTTCCAAACTGTCTCAGTTGGCAACCCTGTGTTCCCTGATGCCTGTTGGCTAAAGGCTTCAGTTCTTCTTCACCATTTGAACCTGTCCATGGGCTGCCTGAGTGTCCTTACCGCATGATAGCTGGCTTTCGGACACTGGTCCAAGAGAGAAAAGCCAAGATAGAAGGTTGTCTTTTAATAGTCTTCAAAGTGACAAAACACCAACAGGACCCTATTCTGTTGGTCCTGGTATGGTATAGGTGGGCAGTATACAAAGGTGTGACTACCAAGGGGTAGAGGATCATTGGAGACCATCTTGGAGGTTGACTACCACACTTTAATTAAATACTTTTTTTAAAAAAACTGTTTCAGTTTATTAAATCAAGAGATTTAATATTTGACCCTCAAGTCAGATAATTAGAAGTATGAGAGCACATGATCCAAATAAGTGCTCTCTTTGCTACGGTGCATGGTTTCTTTCTCGCCTATGTATATATAAACTACTTAAGTGGTGCTACGTTCATTTTGGAAAGTTTCTAAGGAGTTTATAAGAAAGTTCAGTTTATAGTCAGAATCTTCTGCCTTAATTAAATATTGTTTTTCTCAGACCCATTTCCCCTCTCCCAATTCCTCCTAGGTGGAGGCGGTTAGAGAAGCTGGTGGCACTACACTACAGATAGAAATTGTGTGTCCCCTTCCTCTATTATCTTGCTTGGTGTTCAGATTGACTTGGAAGAGTTGAAATTTCTGTTTAGAGTTTTCCAAGGAATGTAGTCCAGTTACTTATAGGCAATTACACAAATATTTGACATAGGTTGGAGTAAAGATACAAATATGCAGCAGCAGACTTAGAACAATTTGCCCTTTTCCCCCAAAGTTTGATTTTTATCCAATAGGGTGAGTATACTTCTTTTCTTTCTGCTACTTTCCCCCCCACCATGGGCTTTGTCCCTCTTAATGAGCAAAACATAGACCTCATCAAGAAGTCACAGTGTTCCAAATTGGCATTGAACAAATGTTCAGTGTTCCAAATTGAATTCTAATTAGTTCCTGAGATTTGTAATCTTTTGAGTCTTTTCCCATTATTACTGCTTAAAAATTCTTTGTTAGCAGAGACGACTTTCCCCCTTTTCCTTTAAAGCTTTAGTGCTTCTGATCATTGGAAACCTTGTCTGATAACAAAAACATTACATATAAAGCAAGGCATAACCAGTTTGGGAATGTATTAAGGTATGGTTACCCTTCCCATATCAGGCTTGATGTTGAGAAGACGACACCTCCAGGTTAGCGTAAGGTAACCTGTGCAAAGTAGTAAATGATATGCTTGAAATTATCTTTGTTATGGGTTTTTTCCAATCATAGTAAAATTGGAGGTCTTATCTGTTCTATGTGAGAGAATTGAAA
This sequence comes from Physeter macrocephalus, assembly GCF_002837175.3. Lineage (NCBI taxonomy): Eukaryota > Metazoa > Chordata > Mammalia > Artiodactyla > Physeteridae > Physeter > Physeter macrocephalus. The sequence continues at coordinate 72,836,799 of NC_041220.1, read as the reverse complement.
ACTATAAAAATGTGCATTTATTACGTATTTTTTAAAAGGAACTAAGCAATAAAAACTTTAAGACTAGAGCTTAAGTTGAAAATAAGAAAGTATAAATGTCCAATGATTAAACTTTTCCACTGCTGTTCACATCATGATTTGTTGTGATTAATGTATGTGGATGAGGACATAATGAAAAAAAATCATGAGGTTTATAGATAAAATGTGGTTTTTGAACATTGACTTGCCTATAAATGTTTTTCATTTTAGGAATAAAATTGAAGGGTGTTTTTCTTAGAGAACACCATTTGTCAGAGTTATCAGGAATTTGAAGATTTATATAAGGTAAGAGGTTTATAAACTTTTCAGTTTTGACAAAAGAAGACAAAAAATCAAATCTGAGCAAAAAATTGGATATTGTATTCATTATATATTGAGCATAATGTGGATATCGTATTCAATTGAAATTTTTCCTTATTTTTTCAGCTTTCAAAGATAACAAATACTATTTCAAAAATAATATAATTTTCCAAATCAATAGACTTGATTCAGCATAGGCAGTTGGGTGGGTGGGGGGGTAGGACTTTTAACCCTGACAGTCATCTTTTCTTAAAAATAATACAATTCTTTCAGGCCCTGAATTAGAGATCATATGTTCTGGGATTTAAATTTGCTGAATTATTGGATATTCTGTAAATCATTGTTTGGTGTGCCAGTGGACGACCATCCTATAACTTGAGCGTTGTTCAAAAATAGCAGATAGGCCGGTGGTCAGAAGCTAAGAATCTCAAATCTAATACCAGATTAATCTGTCATTAATCAGGTGTGTAATCTTGGGGTGTTTTTCAAATTGGAGGAATATAAAGCGGAAAAATTTTTGTGAATACTCGATGTTGATTTAAGTTAATTTTAATTTAAGTTAATTTTCTATTTCTTAAAGTTGATATAAACTTTGTTTATTGCCCTTAATGAAAAGATTTACAAAATAAATGCATTCGAAAACAAAATTTAAACATTAACGGGGTGGATGCTACTGTTTTGCAGAAGTAAACATAGTACTGGCTGCTATCCAGTAAACTTTATATACATACAGTCTTGTGCCTTGTGATGACTGTAAAGTTTTACAATCTGGACAGCAGTATGGTTGTCCAGAACTTTACTCTTTTGCAGACCTAAATATTATTGAAATGAGGGAAGGGGGCCTAAATTCACAAAAGGATGCCTTTGGACTGTCTGCAAATCCTTATTTGAAGAATTCTATATTACATTACCTCCAAACAGTCCTCTAGCTCCAGTGAGTAATTCAGAGTCTTGGAATTAACATTCTTTTGAGAAAAACTGAAGTTTTTATTTGATCTAGGATTTGGCTTGGCTAGTAGTTAACTAAATTGGGTTAAAAGTTGACTGTTTTTTTTAACTACCAATACAAGTTTTTCTTTTTAGATACAGGTAGTCCTTACTTTGCACCATTTCACCATGAGTGAATATCAGTTTTCACAATGTAGTTAAACAACACCTGACCCACAACAACACAGCTGAACTTTTAGTTGTCACAGTATTAACTGAATTATTGCATAAACTTTGCTACTGGCTCTTTATTGCAAAATCATTATGCAAAGAAAAGATGTGCCTCATGAACAGTAACAATTACATCACTTCTTTCAAAGTCTTGGTGATTGGTCACTGAACATCTATTAATTACACACAGATAGTAAAGCATATAGTTGCCTCCTTGTCTCCTAGGGATAAACCCATGTGAGATTTTACAAAAATAGAAAATCAGAAGAGGGAATTGGTCAACAAATATGACAGAATAGCAAAGAAATGAAAAGTGATAATACTGGAAGTGAAATTAGATGTGGTTAGACTTGAAAAGGGCCACAGCAAAGCAAAGATAGGATGAGACCTCTAGGCCTACATGAAGCTACAGTACAAGCCACATTTTAAAAGTCTGATGAATACAAAAACAACGTAAAGTTGCTTCCACATCTTTTCGTTTAAATTGTACTAGGAACAGAAAGCCGCTGGTGGTTGAAATGGAGCATTTACTTCTTTGGATTGAGGACTGTAATCAAAAACAAATCCCAGTCAGTTTGGCATTGAAGTTAGTTGCTGCATTGAAGGAAAATGGTAATTACAAGGACATCTATTTACTGCCAGTAAAGGCTGGTTTCCTTGTTTTCAGAAGTCAACATGAATTGATTAATGTTAAGCTACCTGGTGAAGCTACAAGCTCAGATAAGGATGCTACTGTGAAACTGGCACTCAAGATTCCAAGAATTACAGGCAGTCCTTGCTTTGCACAGTAATGAGAGACTGTACTATGCAAAAAACTGCAGGATTTGGATGGTATATAAATGGAGTCAGAAGATAAAGATGATCCTGGGAATGTGGACACTGGTGCCATTCAGGAAATAGTTCTAGATACGCAGGAGGCAGAACGTAGTGAAGGCGAATATAAAGTTTTACGTGAGTAAAGCAGTTGTAAAGGATGAACATGTCTCAGAAGTCATGCTGTTGAAAAACTTCACATTGAAGGAACTTTCAGAGATGTTTCATGACATTGACAGCACAAAGGATAAAATTTTGGAAGCTGATTCAAACTTAGAAAGGAGTATGACAGTTTGCCAAGGCAGAGATAAGATGCTCACTCCATGTTATAAGTCATATAATGTGAAGAAAGCAAACACTTTTCAAACTACTTGATACATTTTTTATAAAGGAATAAACCATTATAATTTTCAGTGTTTCTAGTGGTTTGTTTTGGGGTTTTGTTTGTTTGGGGGGGGGTTGTTTGGTTTTTGGTTTTTCGGGTTTTTTTTTTTTTTTTTTTTTGCTGCACTGCATGGCTTGTTGGACCTTAGTTCCCCTACCAGGGATTCAATCTGGGCTCCAGCAGTGAAAGCGCGCCAAGTCCTAACCACTGGACCGCCAGGGAATTCCCAATGTTTCGTTTTAAATATTAATTTTACTATATTACATCTATAACCAACACCAAGAGGGTTTTTAATGTTTTGGCAAATTTTAAGGTTACAGAATAATCATAGATTGTTAATCCCATAGATCAAGACTTTGCAGTTTCAGCTTGCATAGTCAAAGCCAGAACTGCCTGCATTTAAAACAATCTAAGGAGTCTTTGCATTCAACCAGATATAAATACATCAAGTTTAGAAACCACTGTATTTTAGCCTTATAACCATATATATTATAATTGACATTTTTCACATTGTCTTTGTATGCTACTACATCAAGGCTTTGAAATAAAAATTTATAATACTAAATGTCTCATTTGGACTTTGAGCATTAATCCATTTGTAGGCAAAATCCTGTCTAATAGAATAGGGGTTGGCAAACTTTACTGTAAAGGGCCATATAGTAAATATTTTAGGCTTTGCAGGCCATATAGTCTCTAGCAAATACTCAAGTTTGCCCTTGTAGCACCAAAAACAGCCATAGACAATAACATAAACCATTTAGCATGGCTCTGTTCTAATAAAACTTTGTGGATACAAAAATTTGAATTTCATGTAATTTTCTCATGAAACATTTTTCTTTTGCCATTCTTAGCTCACAGGGCCTACAAAAGGGGGTTCTGGGGTGGAGAGGTTTGCAGTTTGATTTATGCAATAGGGACATGTAATTGAACTGTGCGATTGTATACCAAAGAATGTAACCACTGCTTGCATCATTGAGTTTTGAGAAAGTTGTTCTTATGAATACTTTTCCATACCATTGTACGCTTCCAGGTAGTAGGGCGGGGGATCTTTGGGGAATGGGGCAGTAGGAAATTCAATGTTTCTTTTCACTTGATTCAAATGATGTTCCCACTTTTAAGTCAGGGATTTCTGACACCTTTTTAGGTAAACTAGTCCTTGCAGCGGTAAGTAAAACTGAAAGGCTTTTCAGAATTCTAGAAATTAGCAACTGTATCCTAAGACTCTTGAGCAGGTCTACTTCAGCCCTACAGAAATAAATTTGCTTTTTAAACGGAACCAGAAGTATAAAACGCTAAAAGGGTGTTGGAAGGAGTACAGTGAGTAAAAAATGTGCCTACTGTCTTAAATAAGAGTGTTTGCTATATTTTGCTTTGTGTGTGCAAAAAAGAGAAACTACTTCCAGTGAAGGTGTTTAGAAAAGACCATTGACTGGTGTAATGGGAAGAGAACTATACAGGTTCTGTACTTTAGCAAGTGATTTTCCTCTGGCTTTACTTTGTTCGCTGTGAAATAATTCTTCCGTAAACTAGAAACAACATCCAGGCAACACACTAATTAGATGCCAGACTCTGGTGAAACTAGTATAGTTAAAGTGACTGAAGGCACATGCTAACAGATCTCAAATAGTTCCGCAGCATACTAACTGGAATACCTTATTTACCCCAGTATGCCTCTTTAGAGTAACAAATCAAGTACGTCCACAACAGCCTTTGGGTATAAACAGATCCGTTTGGTTTTAAAGAAGTCTCAATAAGCAATACTGTAGAACCAAGTAAGCAATTTTAAGAGCCCATTCACAGTTACGGTTGCTGCAATAAGGCCCTTGCAGCCCGATTTTCGGTGGCTGGTCGCGTTGGCAGTGTTGCGGGGGCTGCTGACGTTTCACAGGACCGGTGCTACGTGGCGTTCCTGCGGGCCGGGGCTCTTCCGCTAGGCAGCGACGCCCAGCAGGATTTTCCTTTTCGCGTAGTCCTGGCCGCCACCGCACGCCACCGCCGAGAACCGATCCTTAACCTCACGGGAGCGCGCGCGCCGCGGGAGCGAGCCCCCTCCTCCACCACTGCTCCCGGAAGTGCCGTGGCCGGCCGCGCGCCGGGGCGGGCGGGGCGAGGCGTCGTTCCCGGAAGCGTCGGACAGCCGGCTGGGCGGGGTTGCGGCTGCCACGTTGGAGCGGAACGTGGAGGTGGCCCTGGGCAGGAGGAGGGGCGGCGGCGAATGCTGGGAGAGTCCGACGAGCGCGGCGGTGCCGTAGGAACCGGTCGCCGGGGGTCCCCGCCAGGTGTGTCCGCCTGTCCCCTTCTTTCCTCTTTGAGGGCCCTGGGCCCTTCAGGGAGAGCCCGGGCCAACGCTGGTATCCCAGCCTCGGTCTCCGCTGGTCGCCGCCAGACTGCGGCCCGGTCTCTGGTGGAGGCGCGCCCCGGTCTTCGTTTCGGTCTCGGCGGGTCAACGCCTGGCGTCACGGCTTCTTCGGGGATCGCCCGGTCCGCATCCGCCGAGGTTTCCACTGCTGAGCAGAGGCGCCCCTGAGGCTTGCGACAGGGTGTCCTGCCGGCGCCCGTAGCTGGCGTCTGAGGTTAGGAGACCTTCAGATCCTTGTGCACAAAGAGGTGCGGTCCCCAAGGGCGAGGGAAGGAAACAAACCTCAGGATTACTTTGGCTGACGTTAGTTTGGTTGGGATTTTTTGTTGCTATTTGAGCTGTTGCCAGATTTAAAGGTTCGTAGGTTTTAACTATGGCTATTGTCATTTAACCAGGATTGGATATTTTAAGGGCAGTAGTCGCCGGTCGCAGCCTATACCTCGAAGGAAGTATCATTTAGTGTTGTTTTTGCTAATAAGTTACTATCATACGAGGTTAAATTACGGGGCAGGTGTAAAATAAATCAAAACATTGCCTGGGCTTATGAGCATTATAAACTTTTCCGTGAGCTCAAGGAACTAATTTTACCTAGGTCATTCTGAAGTTGCATTGATGGTCTGTGACAAATCCTTCCTCCTAAACTGTCTTTCTAACCACAGAAAACTGAAATTTGATTGTCTTTGTGGGCAACTGTAACTCTATTTAATCAATAATTATGAGCCTCGTCCTTGTTTCATGCTGTCTTAAGTTTTCTGTACATAACGATTGTTCTAGAGTTGGCTAAAGTTTACTTACCTTTTCTTAGTGGTTCTTCTGTGCTCCTGGTTTCTCATTGTCCCTTAATTACAGCTCTGAGAAAGTTTCGTAGACTCTAAGAACTTTTGGATAAGTTGAAGTGTTTTTGTTGTTGTGAATTTCTGTTACACAAATCTAAGTTTACTTAGGAAATGTGAGATTTTGAATGGATTTACAATTATATTCCTTAATTGTATATAAGCAAGTTCTTTTCTGAAACTAATAGCATAAGAACGGAAAGAAATTTTTGTAGACTGTAAAGAGCAATGATTTTCAACCTTTTGGGATTCCACTCTCTTTTAAGGATCTGATGAAACCATTGGATCATCTTCCTAGAAAAATGCACATATACACACGGATAGGATTTTCTGTATATTTTCATGAGGTTTACAAATCCCAAATTAAAGATTCTTGTAAGTTGGTATTATTAAATTGATTTTTCAATTGTTTTTAGAAGTGTTGTCATTCTTAAATAAGTTAATTTCAGCTCAGAAAGTTTTGTTTATTAAGACTGCAGATAAGCGTTACACCATTTAGTTCAGTTTTGTTTATTAAGACTGCAGATAAGTGTGACACCATTTAGTTCACCAATGCACAGTTGCTTCTTTGATTTGGTTTTTGTTGAGTGAGATGAGCCTAGAACATCAATAACATTAAACAAATCCTCTAGAACAAATGTGCCCATCCATAATGAGGTATTTTGCCCACACAAGATGGATTTTTACTAAAGACAGTGGCAGCTAGGGATTGTGTTCCTGGTTTGGGAGTCAAAGTTTCCAGTTCTGTTACCTCTTTCACTTTTTACTTTCTGGTTTAGGTCAGCTCTATATGTAGCTTTGTAAGGTTGGTATTTTTTTAGAGAAAAGTGCCGTTGGGTTTTAGTGTTGCTTCACAAAATTAGCATTTAGAAAATGCAGAAAGAAAAAAAGTTTTCACTTAACTGCACACAATTGCTGTGGAGGGAAACTTGGATGAATAAATAAAAGTTTTCCAGATCATATATTTTCTTCAGTAGATGTATTCTTTTGAAGATTCAATGGGGTAAACATTTTAAATTGTGACTTTTGTATTAGCTGCCATTTACAAGCATTGATCGACCAGGCGCCAGGAACTGTTCTCTGTGAATTCTCACAACAAACCTATGGCGTACTTTTATTACAGTTATTTTACCAAATGGTTAGCCAAGACACACATAGATAAAGTTACATGCTTAAAGTCAGAGCTAGGACATGGTGAAGCTGGAATTTAAACCAAGGATGTCGGCTCCAGTCTCCATACTTTTAACTGCTGTGCTATAGATACTGTCTTATAGGGGGTATATGTAAACAAATCATTGTTCTCACAATTTTCTTTTAATATTTTCACAACTATGTTCTGTGTAAAATAGTCTTGAATGAAACAAATCTACATAGTGTGAATTCTAATCACATACAATATTGAAAAAAATTACACAAAGTTTTTAAAGCAAGTCTCACTTGGGAAATACACATTTTAATCTAAGACTTCTTTCTTCATATTTTCAAGAGAACTAGTTACAACTAAATGGTCATTTTTAAGAGAAGGAAATACACATGTATCTAGATGAAGCTGTATTTCCATAGTATTCTTAATAGTTTTGAGAATGATTGTAATATGTAGTTTATGGTAGTCTTGTCTAATTAGATTCAGACCGCTTAATGTAGTTCTAGGCCATTTGTAGTAGAGTGATTTGATGTTTTTTTAAACAACAGTATTTAAGCCTTATGTTCAGTACAGGTTCATAAGTGGAACTGCTTCTGGTGGAACACTGAGTACTAAGGCCAAGAAATAGACTTTATAAATGCTTTGAATTCCCACTTAACCATTTTTTTTTTTTTTGTGCTATGCGGGCCTTCCTCTGTTGTGGCCTCTCCCGTTGCGGAGCACAGGCTCCAGACGCTGCATCGGCAGGCGGACGCGCAACCACTGCGCCACCAGGGAGGCCCCCCACTTAACCATTTTATGTTCTTGTGAATTTGTCTCTCTTTCAGTAGATGTTACACATTAACTAAGTGTTCATGAATTCAGTAGCCCTTGTTGTACCTGTACTCCTAAAGATACTGTAATTATATTCAATTGGGTTTTAAAAAATATATATATATGTAGCTATTTTGTTTTCACTTTTAGAAATTATTCTAAAGGCATTTTAGTGCTTTCCCCTATTTTTAAAATAAGTTAAGTTTTAAACAGTGAAGAATTTAAAAATTAAATATTTTACTTGAAATTGGTCTTTCTAGCTCATCAGTCTTTTTGTATTCCCATAAATACAGACATTTAAAATCAATCAAGCAAAACTGTCTGTGTATCTCACTCTGTGCTAAGCAATTCTGAGTCCAAAAAGGGTAAAAGCTGTAACACTTGATTGAAAAAAAAGACAGTATTTATCGATTTGGTGAGACAAGATGATATATAAAACAGTTGGTAAAACAGGCAATGGGAAAATATGTAAAGAATATGTACTAATAGAATGTTATAAAGTTTTATTAAAATAAATAAGACACTTTATTGTAAGATGCTTGAAGTGTGGTACAGACTAATGTAGAGAGTTAAGAGACTATTTAGATCAGTGTGGATTGGACCAGTAGGGCAGATTTCATGAAGGACCTGGGATTTGAACTTATTATTAAAGACAATTGGCTGAGAGGAAAAAGAGGGCATTTCATATAAAGAAAATAGGCCTCTTTTTCACTTCTTAGAAAATTGGGATTTTTTTTTTCCTTTTTTCTTCACAATAATCTTAGGAAACTAGATGTGCAGTTTTCTTGATTAATCTCATGATAGTAATAATCTTTAAAGTAGTTAGCATATTAAAACACATTTTAATTTATATGCTCGGCATTGTGTTTGGACCTCTGTAAAATACATTATCTCATTTCAACCTCACAATATCCCCTGAGGTAATCACTCTTAACCCCATCTTACAAATGTAGGTAGGAATTGGGGCTCAGAGAAGTCAAATAATGTGTCGAAGGTGTCAAAAGTAGCAGAGCCAGTATTCAAGTTGAGGATTAACTCCAGGGGCCCTGCCTCTAAGCTATGTGATTCAACCTTCTAATCCACTTTTGCCTAAACTAGGCTGTTTCTAAAATACATGTCTTCTTCCCTTAATTTCATCATGCATTGTAGTTTCTTTGCCATTCATTATTTCTCCTAAATGTTAATATTTCTTCTATGATTAAAATTGAATACTTGAGCTTGTTGTAATAACAGTAAGAGCTTGAACTCTGGAGCTAAACTTCTGAGTTCAAATCTTGGCTCTGCCCTTTGCTAGTGTGTTCAAATTATTTAATCTTTCTGTGCCTTCATTTTATTATCTGTAAAATGTTCATCAAGTATAAACAATTTGGACATGTAAGACTCAGGGCATGTTTTTAGTCTAAGGCCCTTTTAAGGAAACTGTTAGAGGATGAACTTCATCCTCCAGAGATGAGTAAGAAAACTGGCAAGAGTACTGTTGGAGAACATTGAGTATATTTAACTACAATAGACCTGAGGCTAAAACAAAAGTCGGAATAAGGAAGAAAGAATAAAATGTACATGTTAAATATCTGATGATGTAGGAATTGTTCATAAAAGTAAAAAAATTAAGAGAACTGGGAAGTAAGAAGAAAATTGGAGGTAGAATAAGTTTGTGGATTGCCTAATCTATAATGACTAGGAGTCAAAGAACATTTAAAGCTGACAAATCAGTTAGTAGAAGTATAAGCATATTTAACAGTACAAAGGTAAACACTGAGAAAGATAATACTGTGATTATAACTGTGTAATGCAAGAGAGGCAGTAAGATTATATAAGCTAATTTTGTTAGTGCTCATAGTAGTTAACTGTGTAAAGAAATAGAGGATTAATAGTACTAATTGAAATTATTTAAAATTATAGTTACAAAGATGGAACCAGAAACTTATACTAGAACAAAAATACAAATCACTCTAATTATCAAAAAAATTAAAAATACACACACAAAAATAGATAACAGTGAAAGACATTTTTTAACATTACAAAACCAAACATAGCAGACTATGATAGAAATGAGAGTAACCATTTCTATCATATCAGTAAATTTTGAATATTATTAGCCAGTCTATTAAAAAATTTTCAAATTGGATCACTAAGCAAAACCTGATTTTTTTCACTGTATTCAAGATAGCCAGGGAAAACAAAATGGTTCAGAAGTTGAAAAGGCCAAAGAGCACACATAAAGGCAAATAAAAAGAAAGCTAGGCTGTTGATCTCAATATGAGACAAAGTGAAATTCAGGCCCAAAGGCATTATTTAAGATGAAAAATATCCTGTAAAGCTAAAATATGTATTTGACAGTGAACATTTAGCATTGTGAATATCTGTCTACCTATGTATTCAATATATAAATATGTAACTATGTACTGAATAACAAAGTAACTTTCATAAAGCAAGTTTTAGGAGATACCAGGAGAAATAGGCGCAAATGCACTAGTAGCAGGATACTTCTAATTTGCTGTTCTTGCTCCAGGACAGATCAAGTGGGGAAAAAAATAATAATAAGGATATAGAAGACTTGAACAATTAAGTCAGTAGGGTAGACTTGATTAACATATATTGAACTCTGAAAACAGAGCACCCCTTCATTTTAGGTCTCCTGGAACGTTCACAAAAACTTTCATAGGCCTCAAAGAAAACTTACATAAATTTCATAAACAAGAAATAGTACAGAAAAATCACAATGCAGTAAAAATAAAGGCCCCTCCACTTGGATATTAAATTCAAACTGTTGGATCAATGGAGAGTACAAATGGAAATTGTAAAATGGGTGATCATAGTGATGAAAACACTAGTAATGTATAGGATCCAGTTAAAGCAGTGCACAGAGAAAATTCAAAGCCTAAAGAAATAATAAAAATGGGTAAGTGAAGCATTTAACTAAAAAGTTAGAAAAAGAACAAAGTAAACCAAAAGAAGGTACAAGGAAGGAATTAATTAAAATAAATGCAGAAATTAATGAATTCAAAAACAAGAAAGTAGAATAAATAAATCCAAAATTTGGCTGTTTGTAAATACTCAGTAAGCAAGTCAGTAGCTAAGTTAATTTTTAAAAGGAGGATAGGGGAAAACAAAGCACAAATATTCTTAATAAACAAGGACTAATCACCATACACAGCACAAATTAAAAGAATTATGGGGGACTTCTCTGGTGGTCCAGCAGTTAAGACTCTGAGCTGCCAATGCAGGGGGCCCGGGTTTCATCCCTGGTCAGGGAACTAGATCCCACATGCCGCAACTAAAAAAAGATTCTGCATGCCGCAACTACAGATCCCCCATGCTGCAACAAAGATCCCACATCCCGCAACTAAGACCCAGCACAGCCAAATAAATAAATAAATAAATATTAAAAAATAATAACATTGAATAAAAGAATCATGAGTCTATGTTTGAGTCTAAACAAATAAATTAGAAAATTGTAAAAAAAAAAAAATAAAGGAATATCATAGAAAAATGTAATTTACAAAAAATGACCTTGAATAAAGAGAATTCAGGACTTCCCTGGTGGCGTTGTGGTTAAGAATCTGCCTGCCAATGCAGGGGACACAGGTTTGAGCCCTGGTCCGGGAAGATCCCACATACCACGGAGCAGCTAAGCCTGTGTGCCACTACTACTGAGCCTGCGTGCCACAGCTACTGAAGCCCGTGCGCCTAGAGCCTGTTCTCTGCAACGGGGGAAGCCACTGCAGTGAGAAGCTTGCGCACCGCAACAAAGAGTACCCCTCACTCGCCACAACTAGAGAAAGCCTGCGCGCAGCTACGAAGACCCAATGCAGCCTAATTAATTAATTTTTAAAAATGTCAAATAGATCAATATCCATAGAAGAAATAGAGAAGATTACCAAAGGAGTACTTTCCCCAAAAAAGCACCAGACCCAAATGTTTCACAGGAGAATTCTGTTAAATCTTTAAAGACCCAGTAATTCCAATGCTGTTATTGAAAGTGTTCCAGAACATAGAAAAAGAAGAAAAACTCCCACATTTGTTATGAAGCAAGTATAACATTGATACCAAAACCTGACAAAGACTGTACAAAAGAAGAAAACTATCGATTGAATCTCACTTAAGGCTCTAGGAGTGAAACTTTTAAACAAACAAAATCTAGCAGCACAGTAGTAGAACAATACATCATGGTCAAGAGAAGTTTATTCAGCATATGAAAAGATGGTTCAATATTAGGAAATCTGTTAGTGTAATTTGTTTTATTGGTAGACCTAGTGAGAAAAATCATATGGTCATCTTCAATTACCTAATGAAAAAGCATTTGACAAAATTCAACACCCAGTCTTTACGAATAGCATTCAGTAAAACAGTAATCATTGGCCATTTCCATATATATGTTTGTATATATATGTATATTGTACAGATATAAACGTGTGTATATATGTATATATACACACAAAAATATATGTATGTATATCTCAAATTCCAAAACCATGCTCAATGGTGATACAATAGGCTTTCTCACTGAAGAACAAAACAAGACAAGAAATATTGCTGTTATCACTGCTGTTGCATATGGTACTATTAGTACTAGCTAACTCACACAAGAGAAAGATATCAGAGGAATGACGATTTGAAATGAGGAAGTAACTGTCACTGTTGGCACATGGTATGAGTGTATATGTGGAAAACCCGACAGAATCTACTGAAGCACTACTCCAAGAAGAGAATTCAGTAAGATAGCAGAATTAAAAATGAATGTAAAGAAATCATTAGCCTTGGGCTTCCCTGGTGGTGCAGTGGTTGAGAGTCCGCCTGCCGATGCAGGGGATGCAGGTTCGTGCCCCGGTCTGGGAAGATCCCACATACCGCGGAGCGGCTGGGCCCGTGAGCCATGGCCGCTGAGCCTGCGCGTCCGGAGCCTGTGCTCCGCAACGGGAGAGGCCACAACAGTGAGAGGCCCGAGTACCAAAAAAAAAAAAGAAATCATTAGCCTTCATATAACAATAAGAACATAGACATTATAATGGAAGGAAAAAAAAGCCACAATTACAAACAAACCAAAAGAAAATACTTAGGAGTAAGCAAACCCAATATATCAAAAAAATTTCAAACAATACTGAAAGATAAAAAAGAAGGCTTAAATCAAAAGACACCAAGTTCTTGATAGGAAGATTCAACATTGTGTCAGTTCTCCATAAATTAATTTATTAATTTGGGTACAGGCTCAATAAAAACCACTAACGTTCTTTTTTTTCCCTGGAATTAGACAAAAACTATTCTGAAGTTTAGTTTAAAAAAAAAGTAATAGCAAGGAAAATGGGGTGGGGGTGTGTGCTGGGGAAGCAGTGGATAGGGGTTATTGAAATCATGCTCATATAAAGCCTCAGTATTTAAAACAGTGGCATGCCTAGCATGTAAATAAACAAATGGACATAAGGAATGGTAATCCCAAAATAAATGTAAATAAATACTGGAATATAAATCCTAACCTACATCCTACTATGTATAGGAGTATAAACCTAAATATTAAATCTAGAAATAAACCTAAATATGGAAGTTAGTACATGATAAACGTAATACCTAAAATTAGTAAGAAAAAACAACTTTCAGTAAATGGTTTTGGAGTAATAAGAAAAAGATAAACCTTGTATATACATTGTATATCAGGATGCATTTCAAGTGAGTCAAAATTTAAATGTAAAGAATAAGCCATAAATGAATTTGCTAGAAGAAAAGTATTGATGAATGTCTTCATAACTTTAGCAAGCAGAAAGCCTTTTCTAACTAATCAAAATTCACAAACCAGTTTTTTTAAAGTGATAAATTTGACTGTAAAAAAATAAAAATCATGGTACATTCATACAATGGAATATTTTTCAGTGCTAAAAAGAAATGAGCTATCAAGTCACAAAAAGTCGTTGAGGAACCTTAAATGCCTATTGCTAAGTGAAAGAAACCAATCTGAAAAGGCTATGTGTTTTATGATTATAACTAAATGATGTTCCAGAAAAGGCAAAACTATGGAGACAGTAAAAAAGATCAGTGGTTACCAGGGAGGGAGGGAAGAGGAGGGACAGAGGAAGAGAGGGATGAATAGGTGGAGCACAGAGAGTTTTTAGGGCAGGGAAGCTTCTGAAAGATACTGAAACGGTAGATACTAAAACGGTGGATTATACATTTGTCAAAACCCATAGAATGTACAACACAAAGAGTGAATCCTAGTGGAAGCAATGGACATTGCTTCAACACTGATGTGTCAGTGTTGATTCATTGATTGTAACAAATATACCACTGCGCTGTACAAGATGTTGATGAGTCGGGAGGCTGAGGGCAGGCAAGTTGGGAGGCAAGAGGGCAAGGGAGGGAGGTATGTAGGAACTCTCTATACTTCTCACTCAAATTTTCTGTGAACCTGAAACTGCTCTAATAAATAAAATCTATTTTTTTAAATGGAAATTTAAATTTTTAAATGGAAATTTTGTGAAAGGTAAAAAAAAAAAAAATAAGCAAAATCAAAAGATAAAGTCTGACAGCCTAACAGAAAAATGGGCAAATGATATAGACAAGAATAGACAGAAAAGGTGACAGAGAAGGAACTATGGATGACCCATAACCATATAAAAAAAAGATGTTCAACGTTATTTATAGTATGAGAAATGCAAATTATAACTATCCAGAGCTGACATTTTTCACCTATCATGCTGGTTACCCTGGAAGGTCTGTAGGGCAGCAGCTACTTATGGATTACTCTTGGGAGTATGAAAAGGTACGGTTGCCATGGAGGGCAACTTGGCAATATCCATCAAAATTAAAATTACTTTTATCCTTTAACGCATCAGTTTTACCTCTGGAAATCTACAGCTTTCCTTGCCCATGAGTGAAATAACATGTATATATGGCCATTTATTTCAGCACTGTTTGTAAAAATAGCAAAAGATTAGAAACAGCTAAGGTGTTTATCAGTAGCAGACTAAGTAATTAAATTATGGTACATCTTACAGTGGAATACTATGGCATGTGAATGCATTTATGTAAAATAACAAATTTTTTTTAATGCTATAGCACAGTACCTCCTGACCAGAGTAGCTTTAACAGAGAATATATAAAATAATGGCATGTGGGACTGTAGCTTGGAGTGACCATTCAAAAAAAATTTTCTGCTTTATCCTTGTCAAATCTGTGGGTTTGCTTTATTCTACTCTGTGTTAGTCTGTTTTAATTTAAATTAATTTTTCAAACTGCTCTTATCGTTGACTAATCCTGCTCCAGGAAGATGCACTTTGTTTATTATGTGCCTTCTCTTACCCCTGATATACTGCCACTCATATTGTCTTGTCTGAGAAACATATTGTGTACCAAGATTAATTAACCAAATACTGTCCCTGTTTTTGCAAGTTTCTTTCCAGACTGATTTTTCAACTGAAGAACTATAATCTGTAAACAGTTAGAATAGCCCTATATTTGTCTCAAAATAATTTAACAAGTTTCTCTTCTTTCTAATATTGAACATTTCCCAACAAATGTTACCTAGACCAATTTGACTTATTGGCATTCCAGCACTACTAATGATGTATTGGTTTGTCTAGTATATTTCTATGTAAAAAAATGTTTCTTTGTTCCATATTACATGTTTATTGTATTTCTGTGTGAAATATTCTCTTTAGCAGGATGAAGTTAAAGGAAATAGATCGTACAGCCATGCAGGCCTGGAGCCCTGCCCAGAATCATCCCATTTACCTAGCTACAGGTAAGTTCAACAGAGAGAAGATAGTATGAGTCACCTAATTTCTTCTCTTCCACATCTGACTTATTTACACTTGTCCTTTAAAATTCAGTTCAAGCTTCATCTCCTCTAGGAAGTTTCTCCTTCCCTGGCGAGATAATGTCCAACCTTCGGATCAGCTTAGTTCTGTGCTTGTACATCATAGCATTAATCATGGTCTGTTACATTTAGAGTGTCTTCCCCACTTCATAGAATTGTGCTTTATCTTTATTCCTCCAGTATTAAGCACAATAGATAACATGTAAAAAAGTTAATAAATATCAGTTTGAATGAATGAAGAACAGTTTTGGTGCTAGCATTTTTATATAAAAAGAGTTGGAGTTATATCATTTGAGACTATAAGCATGGGACTGTTTTTACAGAGAGGTTTTAAAATATCTATAGAATTAAAAAACTATCTTCACTACTCGTACAAACATTATCTCTGAGCCTTGCATCAGAATCTTATTGGTATAGTAATTTCAGCATCTGCTCAGTGGTATATGTGCTGAGATTTCAGCCACTAGTGCAGCATTCATGAGTGAGAGAATTGAAAAGTGTCCATTATTTTGTATGGTTTTCTCTGAGTCTTTTATTTTTGCATGTGTAGTTACCATGAATGTATTTTCTGTAGGAACATCTGCTCAACAATTGGATGCAACATTTAGTACCAGTGCTTCTCTTGAGATATTTGAATTAGACCTTTCTGATCCATCCTTGGATATGAAATCTTGTGCCACTTTCTCTTCTTCTCACAGGTATGAGATTCAACCTTAAATTCACATGATTATTCAGTTATATGTTGTGGTTGATGCCTAGTGTGTCTACAAATGTTCCATTATTAGAAACTGTAAGGAATACTATCAATGACATGAAATATTTTGTGAAAAAATATATGAGTGCATTTCTACGGAAGTAAAAGAAGTATCTATCTGTTTTATTGAATTTTTTACTACTGACTGTTATGTGTAGGATAGGAAGGAGAGGCTCTAGTTTCTAGTATTTTTTTCTTATGATATAGAAGAGTTACTTTCTTTTATCTCCTTTATCTCACCTGTTTACAAAAAAAAAGTAGGTACGACTAGAAAAAGGAGTAGTTGGATGAATATTAAGATGTTTATAGTGATTGTCCCTGAATGGAGGTTTTTTTTTTTTCCCTTTGTACTTATCTATATTTAAAAATACATTTCACAGAGAATTTTATTGACATGATTTCTGATAACAATAGGTGTTTAGATCACCTTTCCAAGTACTTAAGCTGTATTATAATGCAGAGAAGGACACTTTCCTTTGAGTAGTAAAATATGCTTTATTGCCTTAATAGCTTGGCAAATTTTGATGAAGAGTTTTACCTTAGCTAACAATACAGTTCAAATGATGGAGTCTCATGGGACCTCCCATAGTCTTCCAAGCCCTCCCACTGTGATGGGAACCCCAGATACCTTTCGTCTAGCAGTTTTTCTCCTCACCACAATTTGTCTTGTATATCTCCACGCTGCCACCATGCCAAACCATAATCTTTTATTCTCCACTAATGGGGAACTTGTCATAATAGACATAATTTTGATGTCACTTTTCTACTCTCAGAATACATTATTTTTCTTAGAAAATTTCAGATGACTCCCTTAACTCCTTTACTATTTAACAGGTAATTTGTTAGTGAGTACTTCTGTAGTCAAGTAAAATCAGGGAGGTGGTTGATTAGCTCTATTTTATAAATGAACCAAAGTAACTGGCTTAGGGTCTCACAGATTCTAAATGGTAAAACCATTCTTAAGCTCATATCTTTTGACACACAAATCAAGTGTACTTTGTCATATTAGCTCTACAAAGGAGTTTTTATACTCTTTAAGATTACAAAATGAAACATATATGTATGAGTATAAATAAAAACTAAAATGCCATTTCACCAAGTTATGCAGTTACCAGAAATAGAGAAGCAGTGTTTTTGAAGTATTTATTAAAACAATTAAAGGTATAATTTCAGATTCTTTTCTACATTTATTTGACTTCAAAAAAGAGTTATTTTGCTCATTTTCTCTTAAAGGTACCACAAGTTGATTTGGGGGCCTCATAAGATGGATTCCAAAGATGTCTCTGGAGTTCTGATTGCAGGTGGTGAAAATGGAAATATTATTCTTTATGATCCTTCTAAAATTATAGCTGGTGATAAGGAAGTTGTGATTGCCCAGAATGACAAACATACTGGCCCAGTGAGAGCCTTGGATGTGAACATTTTCCAGGTTAGACTTTTGACATTTATTCTTAATTCTTGAGATAATGTGTTGCTTATTTTATATAAGTATATGAATCTGCTGTGCCTCAGTCTTGGAATTGAAAGCTAAAACTGTGCCTGTGTAGATTGATGAGTGAGTGTATTTGTTTGAAGAATGGAGGGTTCAGGGGCTTCCCTGGTAGTGCAGCGGTTGAACATCTGCCTGCCAATGCAGGGGACACGGGTTCGATCCCTGGTCCGGGAAGATCCCATGTACCGCGGAGCAGCTCAGCCCGTGTGCCACAGCTACTGAGCCTGCGTGCCACAGCTACTGAGCCCATGTGCCTAGATCCCGTGCTCTGCAACAGAGAGAAGCAACTGCAGTGAGAAGCCCGTGCACCACAACGAAGAGCAGCCTCCGCTCCCCGCAACTAGAGAAAGCCAGCGCACAGCAACGAAGACCCAACATGGCCAAATATAAATAAATAAATAAATTTTAAAAATAAATAAATAGGGGCTTCCCTGGTGTCGCAGTGGTTGAGAATCCGCCTGCTGATGCAGGGGACACGGGTTCGAGCCCTGGTCTGGGAAGATCCCATATGCCATGGAGCAACTGGACCCGTGAGCCACAGCTACTGAGCCTGTGCGTCTGGAGCCCGTGCTCTGCAACAAGAGAGGCCGCGATAGTGGAGGCCCACGCACCGCGATGAAGAGTGGCTCCGCTCGCCGCAACTAGAGAAAGCCCTCGCACAGAAACAAAGACCCAACACAGCCAAAATTAAATAAATAAAATAAATAAATAAATAAATAAATAAATAAAGATCTTGAATTATTAGGATACTTGAGTATAACCAGAAAATGAATATTATTTTAAGAAAGTTTAAAATAGTTATTTTTCTTGTATTATAAATAGATACTTTAGGTATAGTAATACAGAAACCCTAACTTCTTCGTTTCTGCATCTGCTCTTTAGATTAGATAGCTAATTCCTTTGTTAATTGGATTAAACAGCTGCTGATATTTGGTTAGTGTCTTGTATCATAGGTGGCTACTACCAGAATTCCTCTATTTTCATAGTTATATGTCAGTTGTTTATAGAAGTATTAATGAGAGTGAACAGTAAAGGATGAAGGTCAGTATATGAACCTCATTATCTCCCTGTATTTCATATCACAATTTTAGGGTCTTTTTGACCCTAAAATTGTGCCACCAGGAACCTGATTGAACATAAATGAAATGTAACAAGATTGAGCATAAATGAAATGTAAATACGTGAGGACAAGCATAGAAAACAAATTTATGGTTACTGAAGGGGAAAGGGCTAGGGGAGGGCTAAATTAGGAGTTTGGGATTAGCAGATACAAACTACTATATATAAAATAGATAACCAATAAGGTCCTACTATATAGCACAGGGAACTATATTCAATATCTTGTAATAAACCATAATGGAAAAGAATATGAAAATATATATATATATATAACTGAATCACTTTGCTGTACACCAGAAACTAAAACAACTATATTTTTTTAATTGAAGTAAATCAGCTATACTTCAATAAAAGAAATTTTTTAATAAATAAATATGTGAGGATTTAAGACAAGAGATTTTACTAGCCCTATCTTGGTCCAGCTCCAGAGGCTGACTTTGAGGTATCCTGAGTTAGATGCCATTATTTTAGGATTTGGCTATTTGTCTGAAGCAATAATTGGTGACTTATTTTTGTCTCCCACAATCAGGTCCCCTTCCAGAGATGCAAACCACAAGCAGTAATCCCCATATAGTTGCATGATTAAAAATTTATCCATACAGTTACTTTTTTTTTTTTTTTTTTTTTTGCGGTACGCGGGCCTCTCACTGATGCGGCCTCTCCCGTTGCGGAGCACAGGCTCCGGACGCGCAGGCTCAGCGGCCATGGCTCACGGGCCCAGCCGCTCCGCGGCACGTGGGATCCTCCCAGACCGAGGCACGAACCCGTGTCCCCTGCATCAGCAGGCGGACTCTCAACCACTGCGCCACCAGGGAAGCCCATGCAACTACTTTTTAATGTCTTGTATTAAAATGTCAGTAGATGTATTGTCTTTTTAGTTTAATAGAATTTTATAATGTTTCTTTAAAAAACTATATACATTTCAGATTGTTATGCATAGTTTTTAGGAATTCATGCATTTTACTTTTTTAATTAGAAAAATTATATGCCTTAAAACAGGTCTTTCCAGCCCTGAATTGGATTATTCTGAGTTCTCTTAATTATTCGTAAGTGCTGTTTAGTTGTTAATTGTTTCTTATTCACAGACTAATCTGGTGGCCTCTGGTGCTAATGAATCTGAAATCTACATTTGGGATTTAAACAATTTTGCAACTCCAATGACACCAGGAGCCAAAACGCAGGTATTACATTGATTTCAATGTAATCAAAAGAACCAAAATCAGTTTTTCTACACTTTGTTTTTTTCACACAAAATATATTTGTTTAAAATCAGTTTTTAAATTTCACTGATTTTCCTTCAACATAGTAAAGTATTAATAAATATGTTTCTTTAGAGCATCAGTGAGTCCTTCAACAGTAAATATTTATTTAGCACTTACCATCTGCCAGACACTGTTTGATATACTGGACTTATGGTAGTAAATAAAGTAGACAAGTCTTTAATAATTTTCTTAGATATAATTTATATAGTATAGTATTTTATGTAATATGGTATTTTAACAATATCCAACCTTATAATAAACTAGAGAGGAAACTTATTTTTTAAAAAAACACTCAACCTGTTTCTTATGTAATTCTAATAAGTTGAGAAAGAACAGTCCTCCCCCTGCCTCCTTGAGTTTCTTTATGTTGTACAGACCAGTGGTCCCCAACCTTTTTGGCACCAGGGACTGGTTTCACAGAAGACAGTTTTTCCACGGACTGGGGTGGGGGGATGGTTTCGGGATGATTCAAGTGCCTTATATTTATTGTGCATTTTATTTCTATTATTATTACATTGTAATATATAATGAAATAATTATACAACTCACCATAATGCTGACAGGAGGTGGCGCTCAGGTGGTAATGTGAGCAATGGAGAGCGGCTGTAAATACACATCAGATGAAGCTTCGCTCATTCACCCACTGCTCACCTCCTACTGTGCGGCCTGGTTCCTAACAGGCCATGGACCGGTACTGGTCCGGGGGTTGGGGACCCCTGGTATGGACTACTCCATTTGAGTGGCCATTATAACGGACCCTAACATTTTGGCAATCTGAAAGGTAGCATAATGATAGTGTGTGGCCTACCATTTATTAAAGATAGTTTTCTAGGTCTAGGTTGTAACTTTTGCTCTGACTAGATGTCTGTCATATTGACCAGCATCTACTTTGTGGTCTGTTATCTACCTTGGAGCAGTTGCAAAGTAAAGAAACAGTGCTTGGTTTGTAACAGGAGCTTAATAAATGCCTGGTGATAAACAAGGTAAAATACTTGAATTGGCATATACCTGAGCTTTAAACTCTATTGCATGATGTTGAGAACTTAAAAATATAAAAATAAATTTTTGGAATGAATAGATCCGATTTTTAAGTAATGCAGTTTTTAAAAAGAATTAGAATTTGTAGTTAAATTTGATTATTATTGAGAAATGGCTTCTAGTAGTTTATTCCTTATAGCCCCCAGAAGATATCAGCTGCATTGCATGGAACAGACAAGTTCAGCATATTTTGGCATCAGCCAATCCCAGTGGCCGGGCCACTGTGTGGGATCTTAGAAAAAATGAACCCATCATCAAAGTCAGTGATCATAGTAACAGGGTAAGTTTGTGACAAACATGTTTTATTCTTGCTGTAGCTATTCCTATATAGTTTGTCAGAGTAGGCAACAAATCAAATTTCTATAAAGTCAAATCCTGTCTTTTTATGGACCAATCATGTTGGAATGAGAGGTTTTTTTCCTTTGGGGAAAATAATAAAATTCCTACTAAACCACACTGGATATATTAATGATGAAGAAAAAGATTGGTTAATCAAGGGGGTTATTCCATGATATACTGGTTGTTTTGCTTTGCTAGCTGTTCCAAAGCATTATAGCAACTTTTTAATTCATCTTTAGCTTTCTCAAGAATGTAAAAATTTTCCCTGCTAGTAATTTTATGACTATGAAGCTGTAGTTTCATAGTCTGGCTTCATCTTTTCTGATTAGGCACTGCTAAAGTGAGCTGATGTTCTCCCACTTAACACAGTATATGCTGTTGTATAACACATTACATTTTCAGCTTTATAGATTCATTAATTTATGTCATCATGTGCTATAATTTAGACACAGTTTAGGCCTTATCTTGTTAATTTGTTTTTAATTACATTGTTTAGTTGGACATTAAAAAAAAACGAGTTTGCCTAAATCAGAGAATACATATATAATTTTAAAACAACAACAATAACAAAAAAAACATTATTTACAAGAATGTTTCTTCAGGGTATTATTTTTCAGTGAGTCAAAAGTTTTAAAACAAGTTTCAGTGGAATAAAGTATACAATAAACATGTCAGCCACCCTTTGGAATACTTAATAGGATCTGAACTTCCAGGTAGTTCTCAGTAATAATGTTAATTTATCCCATGTGAATATTGAAATAGTAGTTGTTGCTTTAGACACTTTATCTTGATTTTTCTGATGAAATAGAGGAAAGATATGAATTTTTTTGTCATTAAAATCTTATCTCTTTATTTTAATTTTTCTGAAAGTATTAAATTTTAAATTTATATAAAACTTTTCCCTGAGTTAGAATTTTGACAGGAGAACTCATTTTTGGTATAGAATTATTCTGGCCCAGAATGATTTTGTGTATCAAAGGGTTGGCTGAATTGAAAACCTTTAAACTTTTTATGTTTAATACTACTGTTTATGAGTGTTTAATAGAATTTAATAGTTGTATGGGTTTTTTTTAATAAACTGAAATTTTAAATAAATAAAAATAGATTAAAATAATAAATAAGAATTTTTTTTTAATAAGCCTGAGCTGATATTTGGTACTCTTTGCTTTAACAAAGGCATATTCCTCATGTTCCTTTTGGCTTTTCATAAAATAGTATGACTGATAAAATGTGAGCCTTAACTGTGTACAGATGCATTGCTCTGGGTTGGCATGGCATCCTGATGTTGCTACTCAGATGGTCCTTGCCTCTGAGGATGACAGGTTACCAGTGATCCAGATGTGGGATCTTCGCTTTGCCTCCTCTCCACTCCGTGTCCTGGAAAACCATGCCAGGTATCTTGTCACTCTTCCAAAAAAACTTGATTTGTGTATTTTAAAAAATGTATTTACTTACTACTTTGAATTATCAGATCTTTTTTTTTATTTACTTATTTATTTATTTAGTTATTTTTGGCTGTGTTGGTTTTTCGTTGCTGTGCACGGGCTTTCTCTCTAGTTGTGGCGAGCAGGGGCTACTCTTCATTGCGGTGCGCGGGCTTCTCATTGCGGTGGCTTCTTTTGTTGTGGAGCGCAGGCTCTAGGTGCACGGGCTTCAGTAGTTGTGGCACGCAGACTCGGTAGTTGTGACGCACGGGCTTAGTTGTTCGGTGGCATGTGGGATCTTCCCGGACCAGGGCTTGAACCCGTGTCCCCTGCATTGGCAGGTGGATTCTTAACCACTGCGCCACCAGGGAAGTCCCAGATAATTTTTTTAAATTAGGGAATCTACTTTGTCTCTGTCTTGTAAAAGTTAATGTAAATGGTTTATTTTTATTTTAAGCAATAGTCATCTGATTTTCTATACCAAAAAATGGTAACCAAATCATATCACAAAAACATGAAAATGTGTTAATGGATTTTCCACTACTTCTTTCAAGTAACAGTTAATAGATCAAAATTCTAGTATATCACAACATTTTGGGACAACTCATGACCTTATACAGTTTGATCTTTATTTGGTTCATCATACTTATCAAGAGGCTTCCATAACATTAAATGTCAAGTAACAATTGAAAAGTTTGTTTTATTTCTGAGTGTTTATCTTTTTTCTTTTTTTTAAACATCTTTATTGAAGTATAATTGCTTTACAATGGTGTGTTAGTTTCTACTTTATAACAAAGTGAATCAGTTATACATATACATATGTTCTTATATCTCTTCCCTGAGTGTTTATCTTAATTTAAAAAGCAAACATTTTTGAGAAATTAGGTGGTTCATTCTGCCTTTAATTTTAATAAATGTGTGGATGCTGTAAAACAGGTATGAGAATTGTCTTGTGTTAGTTTTAGTAGCATTAAATTTAGTTTGTGGGAACTCGCTGCTGATCCAGTGGTTAAGGGTCTGTGCTTTCACTGCAGGGGACATGGGTTCCATCCCTGGTTGGGGAACTAAGATCCTGCAATCCTCGTGGCATGGCCAAAAAAAAAAAAAAATTTAGTTTGTAATTACGCACATTTCCTATCATTAATATTCAGGTACCCAGGGAGTTTATGCACATTTGTTCAATGTTTTTAAACAAGAAACAAATCCCTTTTAATGTTATAGTACTTTCTAAGTACTTTGGGCTTTTTTCTTCTTTCCTATTTAGGGATATGTAAACTAAAACTTTAAATCCCTTTTTCCCCCCATTATAGTGGAATTACACACTTTGAGAAGTCTTAAGGTTTGTGACCTCTCCTTGAGCTTCTTATAAAGGAGAAAAGAGTCTGGTCAGAATGTAATCCTGTTTAGATATTATGCTTCAATAAGCTTTTTGTAAAGAAGGGATGATTCTGAGACGTTTTAATATTTTTCTCATGTTGGGTAAGGTTTTATTTATTCATTCAACACTTGCTTATTGAACACGTACTCTGTACCAAGCACTGTGTTAGGATTCAGTAATGTAACAGACAAAAATCCCTGCCCTTTTATTACAGAGTATTGAGCAGAGTTCCCTGTGCTATACAGTAGGTCCTTGTTGGGAATCTGTTTTAAATATAGCAGTGTGTATATGTTAATCCCAAACTCGCAAATGTTAGCTTAATTTAGGCTCATAACAAACCTATGGTGTAAATACTATTATCCCATTTTACACGTTGGAAATTGAAGCTTGGCAAGGCTAATAAGCTTGGCTTAGGTCTCAAAACTAGTCAAGTGCTGACTTCCAACCCAAACATACTGATCCTAGTATCTATGGTCTTAACATTACATTCTGCTGCCAATTTTAGGAGTGGTCATAATTTAGCAAGACAGAATACCATACTGGGTGCCAGGAGCAAATCAACCTCACTAGTTCTCAATTTTCTCCCTCTATTAAATGCAAGAGTTGGAGTATATTATGATTATAATATCCTTAAGGTCCCTTCCAGTTCTACAATTCAGTGATTTTTTTTTAATACTTAGTAAGAACCTAAATATTCCTTAACATGTGATATTAAATATGATATTTCTTTAAAAGGCATTCTTGACATACCTTGAAATTTTTGACATGCATGATTAGACTCTAAAGAGCGGAGGCAATAAAAGTTCATTATTGCTACAACTGGGGAAAGTTGAATATGGACTCTAAAGTATTGCATATAAATGATAAATATTTTCAGTATGTAATTGTATTGTGATTATATAGGAGAATGTTCTTATCCCCAGAACTAAGTGTAGAAGTGACCTGTCATAATAGCTGCATTTAACTCTCAAATGGTCAATATATATATGTAGAGAGAGAAAGAGAAAGACAAAGTAAATGTGGCCAAATCAGTGAATCTAGGTGAGGAGTATAAGGGTGTATATCACATTATCCTTATAATTTTTACAAAGATTTTAATGCTTAAAAAATAAAATGCTGGTCTTCCCTGGTGGCGCAGTGGTTGAGAATCCGCCTGTTGATGCAGGGGACACGGGTTCGTGCCCCGGTCCGGGAAGATCCCACATGCCGCGGAGCAGCTGGGCCCGTGAGCCATGGTCGCTGAGCCTGTGCTCCGCAACGGGAGAGGCCACAACAGTGAGAGGCCCGCATACCACAAAAAAATAATAAATGAATAAAATGTTGGAAACAAAAGGCATTCTTAAATAATTTGGGTCCTTTTCCTATAGCGTATTTTCCTGATTCTGAGAGGACTTAGATTGTAAGAAATATCATCAAATTAAAAACAACTTTTGGGGAAAAGAAAAACAATATATACTTTGATGATAAAGTTTTTCTGTAGTTTGGAAATTGAAAAACAGACTATCTTAGAATTACTGTAATGTTTTCAGGAGAATTTAAGAATTTAAGATTATTAATTTGTATGTTTTTGTTTTAAGAAATACACAAACGTAATTCTAGTTTCTAGTGTTTTTCTAGTCCCTGTTATCTACTAGCTGTATTTTCTACTATTTTCTAGTATCCGGTATTTAAATTTTAGTTTCTAGTATTTTTCTTCATGGTCTGGTAATGTTAAGTTTCCTTCTTTCATCTCTAAACAGCAGAGGCATGAATGTAGAAAAAACAAACTATTATATAGCACTTTTTTCTGGGTGGTGGGATAGAGGGGATGCAGGGGATGCTAATCTGAATTTTCAAAATAGCTACCGAAAATACTACTCTGTTTATACTTAGTATAAAAAATCCAAACGATATTAAAACACAAAAAGAATTATAAAATCAAATCTTTAGTATTTAGATCTGTAATATTTCTTTGTGAGACAAATTTAAAATGTTTCCTTTTACTTAAAAAAAACTCATGTAATAGGAGAACTACTCCAGTAACGAAAAGTAGAAAGTTGGTAAGCAGAGTAGAAAACATGAAATAGATTTCCTACCCATCCATAGGTAAAACTTTTATTGTACATATCCTTATATATACGTAACCCCATTTATGCAAGTATTTAATGTAATTATATGTTTTATACAAATTTATGTACAGAGTTAACCTTTTTTCATTGGTGAACAGTGTATAATAATAAACAGATTTCTACAGCATTATTTTTTTTAACATCTTTATTGGAGTATAATTGCTTTACAATGGTGTGTTAGTTTCTGCTTTATAACAAAGTGAATCAGTTATACATATACATATGTTCCCATATCTCTTCCCTCTTGCGTCTCCCTCCCACCCTCCCTATCCCACCCCTCTAGGTGGTCACAAAGCACCGAGCTGATCTCCCTGTGCTATGCGGCTGCTTCCCACTAGCTATCTATTTTACGTTTGGTAGTGTATATATGTCCATGCCACTCTCTCACTTTGTCCCACCTTACCCTTCCCCCTCCCCGTATCCTCAAGTCCATTCTCTAGTAGGTTACAGCATAATTTTTAACTACATATTTTCTCCCCAAAAGATGATCTGCAATTTATTATTACGCTGTCCGTGTTGTTGGGCATTTGTTTTCATTTTTTGCTGTCATACACTGCATACTGTATTGAGTATCTTTGTAATGATCAAAGAGCATACACATTGCTAAGTTGCTTTCCAGAAAGATTATATGAAATTATACTTCTCTTAGCAGTGTGTGTCTCCAAAACCTAGAGAGAAATAATTTGGTTTTCTCAAGATTAAAAAATTCTTCATCTCTTTGTGTTTCTTATAGGGGGATTTTGGCAATTGCTTGGAGCATGGCGGATCCTGAATTGTTGCTGAGCTGTGGAAAAGATGCTAAGATTCTCTGTTCCAATCCAAACACAGGAGAGGTATGGGGAGGAAATGTTTCTCAAACCTACAGCTATTATAATATCTTACCTCTGGTTGAATACGAAAATTTCCATATGAATTCTTTAGTACATGATTAAAATTAAGAACGTGAAAGTAGACGGAGGTGTATGTGAAATGTAACTCTAGCAGAGATTTTATCATGAGCATTATCTAAGCTCAGCTGTTTCATCTGGGAATATCAATTGTTGAAATAGTGTCTTTGAACCTAGTAATCACCCCCCACCCACCATTTCCAATGAAAGCTGTTTAACTAGACTCAGAAATACTTGGTTTGTTTTATTTAATGTGTTTTCTGGAAATAAGTATCCTCAAAGTAGGAGTGTTCAAGGTTTGGATCTTTTTCTTGCTTTACCTTTCTTGAAGATCCTCTTTGATTTTTGGAAATCAGTGGGCGTAGGTTTTTTTTTTTTTTTTTTTTTTTTTTTTTGTGGTATGTGGGCCTCTCACTGTTGTGGCCTCTCCCATTGCGGAGCACAGGCTCCGGACGCGCAGGCTCAGCGGCCATGGCTCACGGGCCCAGCCGCTCCGCGGCATGTGGGATCTTCCCGGATCGGGGCACGAACCCGTGTCCCCTGCATCGGCAGGCGGATTCTCAACCACTGCGCCACCAGGGAAGCCCAGTGGGCGTAGGTTTTTAATCTCTCTTCTGAACTGTACAGCAAGAATATAATACTTTATAATAAAATATTTGTCATATGTTCTACCCATGGAAACTTAGATGGGGAATTTTACCTTATTAAATATAAATATTATATAAATATAATTTCATTTGCTTTGGGTTGTGGGCTAAAAATCTCTTTTACCTATTATTTTTCTTCTACTTAATGGTTGAATGGTTTCCCTCTCTTTCACTAGTGGGCAAGAGACCATAGATTCTAATTACAGCTTTTAAACTTTTATTGCAAGTACCTTCCTAGTTGCCCTGATGGTATGCTAGTAAAAATAAGTATCTTTGATGGGTTTTTTTTGTTTTTAATTAATTAATTTATGTATTTATTTATTTTTGGCTGCATTGGGTCTTTGTTGCTGCATGAAGGCTTTTCTCTAGTTGTGGCGAGCGGGGCTACTCTTCGATGCAGTGTGCGGGCTTCTCATTGCTGTGGCTTCTCTTGTTGCAGAGCACGGGCTCTAGGCACGCGGGCTCAGTAGTTGTGGCTCGCGGGCTCTAGACCGTAGGCTCAGTAGTTGTGGTGCACGGGCTTAGTTGCTCCACGCTATGTGGGATCTTCCCAGACCAGGGCTGGAACCCGTGTCTCCTGCATTGGTAGGCGGATTCTTAACCACTGCGCCACCAGGGAAGCCCTCTTCGATAGGTTTTAATCTGTAACATTAAAATTAAAGCAAGCACTTTTGTTATATGATTTGTGGTTTAAAGTTTTCAGATGCAGTGATGTCTGTAAGAATATAGAAACATTAATGTTAGAGGAGACGAGAAAAAATAATAATTTTTGCTTCATAAGATTTGTAGACCAAATAATAAAAGTGTTTCATTTTACACTGTGCTTTCCCAAGTGAGTTCAAAATTCATGGAAATTACTGTTCTTTTTCAACTGTGTAATTTGATAAAATGATTTTTTGCATATGCTTAGTTGTGTGTGCTTGGACTTTGAAGGAATAAACTTTTAGTGCATGGTGCAACTAAAAATTGTAGTAGATTTTTATTCAAATGCAAATTAGGAATAGACAAGTGATTCAGATATCAAGAAGCTAATAGTTTTATAAATCAGTTTAAGCATCAAAGGGGAGCAGGCTAAATGCCTTTTCACTTAATTTTGTTTTCTTTTTTTTTTTTTTTTTTTTTTTTTTGTGGTACGTGGGCCTCTCACTGTTGTGGCCTCTCCCGTTGCGGAGCACAGGCTCCGGACGCACAGGCTCAGCGGCCATGGCTCACGGGCCCAGCCGCTCCGCGGCATGTGGGATCTTCCCGGACCGGGGCACAGAACCCGTGTCCCCTGCATCGGCAGGCGGATTCTCAACCACTGCGCCACCAGGGAAGCCCAATTTTGTTTTCTTATAAAATAAAACATTGTTTTAAATGTCAAGGAAGCCAAAGTTAAGTAAATTTGATTTATTTCTTAAAGCCATAAAACCTGTGCTCCTAAGAGCATCAGTTACCATCACACTCAGCAACAATTATTACATTATTACATTGTAAAGTTAGTAAACAATTATTACATTATTTATTTATATCAGCCATTTTTAATAGTTTTTCTGTATTCTTTTCCTTCTAAAGAAAACTGATAATGTCAAATTCTCTTCTGATTCTGCAGTAATAAGAATGATGTGTACATGTTTTCTCACTTGACAAGAAGCCAAACTTCTCGGTGAATTCTTCCTTCTCAAGAATTTTTTTTGAAATTTGATCTTCAAATAATCTAAACATGGTTCTTTGGATCTTGGCAGGCAAAGTCGGTTGGCTAGGACTCCATCGATCTTTTAGAGTTCAGCAAGTTGACCCTAATAGAGTATTCTGGTCTTTCGGGTGCATCCTCTAGTACCATTTCAATAAAAACAGGAAAACCTCATGTTTTAAGATGTACTTATTCCAAATCTGGTCAAAATTTTGAGCAGCATTTCTTATTTTTTTTTTTAATCATAATGAACTTTTCTTGTACTTTAAAGAAATTTTTACAATTGTTGTTTTTCCTGGCTGGATACTTTGTAAAAGTAAATGTTTAATAAAGTTGTACTTGTTGATCATATTAATTCAGGTGTTTTGGCTATAAAGTGGCTATACTTTTTTCTGACTTTTTTTTTTTTTTTTGCGGTCTAGGTGTTATATGAACTTCCCACCAACACACAGTGGTGCTTTGATATTCAGTGGTGTCCCAGAAATCCTGCTGTCTTATCAGCTGCTTCCTTCGATGGGCGTATCAGTGTTTATTCTATCATGGGAGGGAGTGCAGATGGTTTAAGGCAGAAACAAGTTGACAAGGTACTAGGAAGTGTTAGGTTTTTTATTATAACACCTGAAAAAAATCATCTTACTGTGTAATTATTTTGAAAATAACTTTACTGGTCAATGATACTGATTAATTGGATAATTGTGATAAAAAATTTCTTGGATATGACTTGAAAACATGTAATATAGTCTTGCATAAGTTTCAAAAATCTCACTTTATTTTATTTTTTAGCTTTCATCATCTTTTGGGAATCTTGATCCATTTGGCACAGGACAGCCCCTTCCCCCGTTACAAATTCCTCAGCAGACTGCTCAGCATCGTATAGTGTTGCCTCTGAAGAAGCCACCCAAGTGGGTCCGAAGACCTGTTGGGGCTTCCTTTTCAGTAGGTGGATTTGCTTTTATGGTCCATAAACACAAAGGACTTACAGTAAAATGTTATTATAGGATCACTCAGATGGAAGAGGGCTGAGTTTGAGATATGTTTGTGAGTTTTCATCACTCAGAAAGGTTTCTCAGGAAAAGTGAAACCTACTCCCTTTTTTTCTTTTTTCTTTTAAATTGTAATAAAATATACATAACAAAATTTACAATTTTAACCATTTTAAAACTTACAGTCCAGCAGTATTGAGTACATTCACCTTGTTGTGCAACCTTTGCACCATTCTCCCTGCCCCACTTTGTTAAACTTGTCTTCCTTCTCTATCTCTCCTTCCTTCATTCCTTCTTTTCTTTTTGAGAGGGTCTGCATTCTAATTTGTTACAAGGTCCACTATGGTTGCACATCTAAACTATAGCCTCTAACCTAGCAGCACTTATGACAGCACTAAAGCTGATATTTTGATTCTCTATCTCTCATACTTGGTTCCAGACTCACGTGGGGAAGAAAGGAGTGTTATTTGTTGTCTTTATAATACTTCAGTATTAGTGAGTGGACATGCACTTTTAATTCCAAAGATAAATATATAGTGAACATCGCGTTTGTCAGGTACCACTTTAGGCACTGGAAACATACCTGTGAACTAGATAGAGTCTCTGTCATCAAGCAGCTTATATTGGGGGATGGGGAGGCCTTTCTGTACAGTTTGATTTTTCTTTTAAACCTTGTCCATACATAATTTTATAGTAATAAATGTTTTAATTACTTAGGGGAGGAAGGAACTAACTAGATGGATGGTTAGGATTCAGTAAGTAAAGTGGAAAGTGATAAAAGCAAAGGTTCAAAGGCAGGAGAGCAGATAGTGGAGAAGACCAGACAAGAGGGATGAGAGATTAATTAAATCCAAAAGTGATGTAATCAAAGGTCTATTATTTAGGAAGATGAGAGTATGTAGTATGGTTTGGAAGGGGAAAAGACAAGAGTAGATGTTCAGTCATACAGCAGTTCAGTGCAAAAAGAATTAGGCAGAAAAATAGCAATGTAAAAGGAAGAAATCAAGAGATTTCAGAAGAGATCAATACCTAGACCTGAGGAATGAATTTGAGAGGCCAGAGGAAGAGTTCTGAGCCTGCTTAATAGGAGAATGACAGCAAACATGTACATGGGAGCACCCCCCCATAGAGAAATGAAGACCCCAATGAGTGGCAAAACCTAAGTGCTTATATGCTAGGTTGAACAGAGAACGGCAGTTGTGGAACAGTAACTAATATATGTAGAGACTGATGGAGATAATTTTTATTTAACAAGGTCTGTTTGTATAGAGTTCTCCCATCCTGGACTCCCATATCTGGTGATAAGAATGTATCTTTCCTCCTGGTGTAGGGAGAGCAGCTCTCACATGTGAGTTTCATCTCCTGCTTTCAGAAAGAAAAGAGGAGGTCAGGGTGCCTTTCTTGCTTCTGTTGTTTTTCAGTATTCTTCAGCTCCAAATAATCCTTATGTCAAATGGCATATTTTGTAGCAGCATAATCCACCACCTTTTAAAACTTGGAGCCTACAGTAGAAAGGGAGGCAAATAGGTACAGCTAATAGTTGAATCAAAAGAGAGAGACATATATGATATACTGAGGGCATCTGGGATGGCAGAGGTGACATTTGCCCAGGCTTTGAAGAGGAGTAGCATTTAGTATGTGGAAGTTAGTAAAAGCAAGTAGGTGAGAAATTGTGGGGCACAGCAACTGGGACCTTTTATGTAGAAGGTGGGTGGTATGAAGAGGAATAATAATTGAAGGCTGGGGTCAGATTGTGGAGTAGGGGAGTGTATCACCAGTTGCATCCAGAGTGAGATGTATTTAGGCCAGAGTTCTTTTCCTTTAGTCAGTTTACAGTTAGTACATTTGAGGTCCACATCCTTGTCGTTGGAACTGATTTTGTTTACTTGTTCTGTTGTAGTTTGGAGGCAAACTGGTTACCTTTGCGAGTGTCAGAACACAGCCTCAGCAGGGAGCTGAGCAGCAGCTGCAGCAACACCACGTGTGCATCAGTCAGGTCGTAACAGAAGAGGAGTTCCTTAGCCGGTCAGACCAACTTCAGCAGGTCGTGCAGTCACAGGGATTTGTCAGTTATTGTCAGAAGAAGATTGGTGCTTCTCAGACTGAGTTTGAAAAAAATGTGTGGTCCTTTTTGAAGGTAAAGTTGGTGTTAAGCAATTTTATTTCATTATCTGCAAATTCAGCTATTTCCATCGTATTCTAAATCTGTCTTCCTGTTGAAGAAACAATCGAGAGAATGTGATCTGGGGATCTCCTGATGAAATTAAACCATATGGAGAGTACATGACCTAACACTTTATGTCAAGAGTTCTTCCTTCTCTGCTTTGAAAAGCCTAATATGAAATACTTTTTTGATAAGTAAAAAATAATATAATAGCTATTTTAAAGTGAGAGAGACATAACATTCAGCAGACCTATTTTAGAATTAGAACATAGAGCTTAGTATAATAAAAACACAGAGTATTTAATTTTTGTAGTAGGTCCAATTAAGGACAATGGGGAAAGAGGGAATAGGTATAGTGGAGAGAGGTTGGAGGCATTTCTCATTCCTTTTACTGAGTTACGTTTACGACAGTAGAATAATAAATAGAATTTCCCTGTTTGTCATTTTGTCTCCACGGGAATATCTATTTCTCAATTCTGAGTTTTCCAAAGAAAAGAAATCTTTTTTTTTGGTGGTATGCGGGCCTCCCTCTGCTGCGGCCTCTCCCGTTGCGGAGCACAGGCTCTGGACGCGCAGGCCCAGCGGCCATGGCTCACGGGCCCAGCCGCTCCGCGGCATGCGGGATCCTCCCAGACCGGGGCGCGAACCCGGTTCCCCCGCATCGGCAGGCGGACGCGCAACCACTGCGCCACCAGGGAAGCCCAAAGAAAAGAAATCTTGAGTGCAATAAGGTTAAATTTATTTTTATATTTTGTGAGTATTAGTTTTAAGAAAGAGTTTTAGGACATCACATGTTTCACATAATGTGAGTTTTGCTTTCATGTAACCTTTGGACATGACTTTGTTTTTACAGAAATTAGTTTAAAAGTAAGTTTTATTCAACCTGGGTAATTAATTACTAGTAGGCTTACTATTTTAAAAAATAACTTCTTTAAAAAAACTTCTTTGGATTCTCTTACAAACAACCTTCTGGTTGATATAGTAAACTTTAGGTAATTTTAATAATTCTGCTTGGAATTTGAGCAGTTAATTAAAAATTAGGCCTTTAAATGCAATTCTTTGTTTCAAGAATGTCTTTTTTTAAAGGTAAACTTTGAAGATGATTCTCGTGGAAAATACCTTGAACTTCTAGGATATAGAAAAGAAGACCTAGGGAAGAAGGTAAACTTTTGGCAAAGTTTAAAGACTGTGCTTACACAAATAAAATATTTATGTAGCATAGTTGTTTTTATTTTTCAAAAAGTTCTACACAGATTGTTTCAAATCATTCAGTAAACATTTAATAAGAATTTATTCTTGGTTGCCAAAGTTTTGCATACACGTTGTTAAAGGTGAAACTCCTCATTGTACCTGAATTTAGAAGCTGCTAGAACCACCTTTAATTCAAACTTGATTTAAAGAGCTGTGTCAGGGAGAATTGGGCCTTGAAAGAAAAGAGGCTGTGAACCTCAAACACTGGGAATGACATTTAGTTTTTTAAGAGGAGGTGTAGCCAACGGCCCTGGAGGAAAGAGAGAGGGAAACTTAAGAGATCACCCTGCATTCACTACAGCTTAAGTGATGAAAAAGAGGGTACTATTTTGCACCCCCGCTGTTTATGCCTTCAGCCCACAATTCCCAAACTGTTTATTAAATTGGTCCAGCTCACAAGTAACTAGTAAATATTTTGGAACAAGGGTGTTTTATTGTACTAAACCTGAATAAACAAAAAGCTCAAGTGATTTGCTTAACATTTTAATGTAAAAAAAAAAAAAAGATTACTTTTTAAAAAAGGTCATATTCCAGTTTTATAGTTTTCTTCTCAGAGGGGCTTCCACAATGTTGATATAAACAGCAGTTAAAACACTCTGACTTTGGAAACCTTGAAGGATATATTTAGGATTCTTTGTATAATTTGTATTAACCCTTTGTCATTCTTTGAAAATGACTGAGGTTTTTTATAGCATTGCAGAGTTATCGCATATGCGGAACAGGTTGGATACTGTGCACTCTGGGCAGTCAGTGCTGAGCACATTGAAGATTAGTGCCCCTTTGATGTCAGATAGATCTGGGCTCACATCACAGCTCCGCTGCTTACTGGTCATTTGTCTTTGCTCACTCCTTTAGATTTTTTATATTTAACTTTATTATTAGTCTAAACTTCTTGATGCTATAACTTGGTTTGCAAGAGATTAATATGAAAGTTTTACTGCACACCTGATAGCAAAAAATGAGGAAATAAAATTTGATTGTCAAAATACTTCTAGTAGCAGTTCTTTCCATGGTGAGCCTCTGAAGA
The DNA here is from genome assembly GCF_002837175.3 of Physeter macrocephalus. Classification (NCBI taxonomy): domain Eukaryota; kingdom Metazoa; phylum Chordata; class Mammalia; order Artiodactyla; family Physeteridae; genus Physeter; species Physeter macrocephalus. Next base: position 72,801,603 of record NC_041220.1, on the reverse strand, counting down.
AATATTTTTTTTTAATTATAGTTATTTTATTTAAAACAAAGTAGAAGAAAACATGCTTGTTTTGAGGTTAGTTTTTCAATTTGAATAGCAGAGTAAGATGACGTGTGAGCAATAAAATAGATCCATGTAACTGAAACTAGCACCATTGAGAATCAGTTCTGCAAAAATTTTATTCTTTTCTTAAACATGCTACCCCTGATCTGAATTTTGGATTTTTGCCAATGAGAATGGAGTAAGAGGTGAAGATTTGCTATATGCCTTGAAATAGAATTCCGTTTGGTAGTGAGTTGTTGTCTTTATTTCAGATTGCTTCGGCCTTGAACAAAGTGGATGGACCTGATGTGGTAAGAGAAGGCCTTTAAAAATAGCTGCCTTCTAAAATTTTGGTTTAGGTCATAAAGAAGAAAATATAATTTAGGAAATTTGTTTTATTGCTTTACAGTTTAAAAACAAATGCTTATTGTAGGCATTTTAATACATGAATAATTCTCATTTTAAAATAGCATAAGTTATAGCTAGTAGAGCTGGTTATAGCTAGTAGAAATTCCTATGTTTGAATTTCACAACAGAGGTAAAATGAAATCACTGACTGCTCAGGTACTTAAGGTTAAGCTCTTTGTTGCTGAGGGACGTTTGGCAGGAAAGAATTGTTAGGTCTTAGCAGTAATGGCTCTCTGCTTTTCCTCTAATGATGTTCCTCAAATAAATTTACTTAGTGTTGCTTATGATTAGCTCTGAATGTTGTTGGTTGGGTCTTTTGTCTTCCTTGTTCACTAATAACCTTTTAATGCTACATTCTTCAATTTCCTCTGTCATTGTTTTGTGTACCAAAGGCTCTTAAAGACTCTGACCAAGTAGCACAGAGTGATGGGGAGGAGAGCCCTGCTGCTGAAGAGCAGCTCTTGGGAGAGGTACTTATTTTTCTCATTTTTAAATACATTGGGAAAATATGTGATATTTGTTCATCTCACACTGAAATATGGAAAATTTTCTTGACTGCTTGTTCCAAAATAAAGCTGGAGTTTTCTTAGAGATGTTTAAGGTAGAAGTCTGCTTACTAATTTGATAGAAGTATCATCTCTAAAATTTTTAGTTCTCTGACCTAGCTTCTGGATTATACAGTTTAAAATTAACAGCTGATGTGAGATTGACTTAATTTGGTCAGATGCATATCAGGATGCCAAATTGAAAAGATACTTTATTCAGAAATCCACATTGCATTGCATGTAAAGTTAATGTTTTTTCTTGACACATTAATATTTACAACTCACTATCAGTGGCATAAGCTTCTGAATTAATCTTGAACTTTGAGTCCAAGTAAAGAATATTTCACTAAATAATCTGATCGTCCTGATTCACTATAAATGCATCCTGAGTTGTAGTGACAATTTTTATAACTAGGTAAAAAGAGTCCTTGAACACAGAGTTGTATCATTAATTTTTTTCCTTTTAATTTTCTGGGTGTTTTTAAGCCACTAATATATAATTCTATAATTTACTTTTCTTGCTTTCTAACTATATTTCATCTTAGAAAATTAATCAACAAGTTCTTGTTTCTCATCTCATATTTGACTTTTTCATTGTTCTTTGTGATATGGGGATATTCTGATTATATAAAGTTTCTTACAACCTTTTACTAAGTTATAATTCCTCAGTAAACAGACTATTACAAGATGATTATTAAAAATACTTTCCTTAGAAGTGGATCTTCTAGCATTTATTTAACTCAGGAATACAGGATATGGGTAAATCTTGCTGAAAATTTGAACTAATTTTGGGAATACATAGAATTGTAGGATACATTAAAGAAATGTACTTTCATTTATATACAACTGGACTAACTATGTATTATCAAAGAGAGGGCCATTTGTAAATACACTCGTGAATTAATAGGTAAATATATATTTAACAAAACAGTAGTCATCAATGTGTGCCTTCAGAATATTTGAAAAAATGTTGTTTAAGGTGGTAATATCTTCCCCTTTATCTTGATGATGCTATTATTATGTAAAATAAAACATAGTACCTTACACACGAAAGATACCCAGCACATAATAAGTTGTGCATTTTTTCACTTTATGTATATTTCAGAAGTCCATATATAAAAGTTTATTAGTTGCTTTTTGAAAGCAAATTTGAAAAATTGTTAAAAGATTTTTTTGGTACGTTTGTTAGTGAATATAATCAGATCAGTATCTGATTTATTCCTCAGTATGAATAACAAGTTTTACAATTTTTTACTTTCAGCTTTTAAATTCTAAAATGCTTCTCTTTTGTTGGAGAGAGAATTAAGGTTATAGTTATTCTTCTGTAATAGTATTAACTAATTAAACGTTATTAACAGATGATGCTCTGCTGTGCTCTACACTAAAATTATCCAATTCAAAAATGCTCCTGACTTTGAATTTTAGGCACTAACATTCAGATGTGTAGGTAACACGAGCACAGAAGATAGATATTTTATCTCATGTAAGACAGATGTGTTTTTTTCTTTTAATTTCTTTATAATCTCTGATACATTTTATTTTTGTCTTCTTTTGAATTTGTATGCATAGAAGAGAAAGCATTTAAAGTATTTGCCAGCAGTATGCCTCCATTATATTTCTTTTCTTCTAAAGAAAGAAAATATTGAATTTTTACTCAGTCTTACAAGTAGTTTCAGAAATTTATAACAGAACTGTATATATTTTTACCAGACCAACCTGCTATTCCAGGTATGACTAATTTAAGAGAACACAAAATCTCTAATTGAATTTCAGTATATTTATAAATCTATTTATATTGCATTTATATAAGGACGCCAGGTAGTTTTCTTTTTTTCACGACTGAGTCAGTTAAAACCGAAAGACTCTTATAACTATACCTGTTAGACAGAATTTTTAGATGTGTTGAAGCAAGGTTGTTTTAAGGTCTAAATTAGAAAAATGTAAAAAAAAAAAACAAAGATCTAAATATAGTATAATTTAAAACATTTTGTGGGACTTCCCTGGTGGTCCAGGGGCTAAGACTCTGCGCTCCCAATGCAGGGGGCCTGGGTTCAATCCCTGGTCAGGGAACTAGATCCCACATGCTGCAACTAAGAGTTCGCATACCTCAACTAAAGATCCCTCATGCAGTAACGAAGATCCTGTGAGCCGCAACTAAGACCTGGTGCTGCCAAATAAATAAATAAATATTTAAAAATAAATAAAACATTTTGTGTGTTTCAAGCTACTGTTAGTTGAGGTAGCTAAGAAAACAAAAATCGTTCAGCTTCAGTATCTTCTGAGCTCCCAATATGGATATGTACACTTAAATTTGTTTAACATTATTTCTGAGGACTTCGGATTTTATTTATGATTGTATAATGAGAGTTAATACTTAGGGAAGTCATAGATCTTAGTTTAAACTTGGATCTGAGAAATTTTCTGGAATAATTTGGCATGTCATCTAGTCAGTAAGTGAATAATCATATTTAAATTTTGTTTTGCTGGTAAATTATTCCAGTTTCATCTGGCTAAATTGCTGCCCTTTTCATCTCCTTAGTGCATTAAAGAGGAAAAACAAGAAGCTGAATTTCTACCATCAGCTGGAGGAACATTTAACATCTCCATCAGTGGGGGTAAGAATCTGTTGGTTTTGATTTCTAATTTTTTTTAACCATTTGAAAGCAAATAGTCCCTGAGTTTAAGTTAGAAACGTTTTGTCACAGGTGGTAGAGGGTTGAAAAGAACTCAGGTATCATTTAGTACATGTAATCACTACCTTAAAAATGATGGTATGATCTGAAACCTGTGTGATAGAAACTGTAAATGATCTTTATTATTACATTTTAGGCAATCTGGAAAATATGTTATTTTACCTGATTTTACTTATATGTATCTCAGTATATTTCCATAGATATCAACAGTTTGTGTTAGAAATTAATCCACCAGTAATAGTCACAAATCAGCATTGTGTTCTCCATTTTGTGTGTATGTAAAAATTCATAGGTGTAGTGTTTTTTTCTTGTAACAAAAAACTTTATTTAACTTGGGTGTGTTATTTCTTTATTGCAGATATTGATGGTTTAATTACTCAGGCTTTGCTGACGGGTAACTTTGAGAGTGCTGTTGACCTTTGTTTACATGATAACCGCATGGCTGATGCCATTATATTGGCCATAGCAGGTGGACAAGAACTCTTGGCTCGAACCCAGAAAAAGTACTTTGCAAAATCCCAAAGCAAAATTACCAGGGTATGTTATTTTAAAAATAAACAAGCAGTAGCATTTGTTTATAAAAGCAAAGCACTCGTATTATAGATAATTGAGAGTCAAAAAACAGTAAAGAACAAAAAAACCCACCCATAATTCCTTGATCCAGAAATAGTTATTGTTGATAGCTTGGCATGATTATCCCAGTTTTTGTTGTTTACATATATAATATTTTAAATGAAAAATACTTTTGATATTTTTATTGTAGAAAAGTTAGAACATAGAAAATGTTAAAGATAATAATTTTAATACCCCCTAATTCTTCCATCAGATTGGTACATATCCTTTTGTATCTCTTTCTATGTATTTGTAGAATTTTAAAAAACAGAATCAATTATACATATATATGTGTGTGGTTTTACGTATAAATATTGTCACTTACATTGTAATCATTTTCCTGTATCATTTAAAGATTCTTACAAAAATTTTTAAATTGCTCTATAATATTCTATCGTAGGGATTTATTATTTCCCTTATTTGGGGATGTTTAGGTAGTTTCTAATATTTTCCGAATGTATTTTCCTAACATTTTCCTAATGTAGCAGTAAACATCCTTGTTGTGCCTAAAGATTTGTGCGAATTTTTAATTGTTTAATGAGGCTGTAGTCCTAGGAACAGAATTTCTGGTGCAGAGGGTCTGTACATTTTTAAGCCCCTGCTTGATGATATTAAATTTCTTTCCATGAAAGTTGTCCCAGTGTTCAGTCCCAGCAGCTTTGGTTGCTGTCATTGTCCCCAGCCTGTCTTGTGTCACTCCCTCCCCTGTTATCTTTTAGCCACACTGGCTGCCTTTCAGTTCCTTACACATTCCATGTGCCTTTCTCTCCCAGGACTTTGCCCCTAGTGTTGTGTTGGTCAGCAGTGTTTTCTCCTTCTCGATGAAATTAATTCTGACTTCATATCTTAAATGTCTGTATGCTCAGAAAGCTTTTCCTGATCCATCAAACTAAGTCATGTCCTCCTGTTAAATGTTTTGGTAATACACTATAGTTTTCCTTCTCAACATGTTATGAAACATGTTAGTGTGATTTTGTTGTTGAGGAAAATATCTTTTATGTCAGTTGGTTTAAGGATATACTTTGCTTTGCTGCTACTTTATTCTTCATGAAATACTGTGAGTAGTAGTTCTGAAAGATTGATTGATTAGCCAGAGTTAATTTTTATCAATATACCAAAAGCTTTTAATGCTCCTTTTGTTTTCCTTTCCTAAGCTAATTACTGCAGTAGTGATGAAGAACTGGAAAGAGATTGTCGAGTCTTGTGATCTTAAAAATTGGAGAGAGGCTTTAGCTGCAGTATTGACTTATGCTAAACCAGATGAATTTTCTGCCCTTTGTGGTAAGAAAATGAGCTTTATATTTATATTACGTATATGGTGTGGAATATTGTAAATAAAATTAATGGCAGATTTTATCTAGAAATTTTTGTAAACCTACTAATAACAGATAAGAAAACGAAGTTCTCATTTGAATGCTTTTCTCAGTTATTATTAACTACATTGCTTCTCCATACCTACTAGTCATTTTTAAAAATAATATTATTTAATGATTTTGGTTTCAGACAGACCAAACTGAGACTCTTGCTTCTGCCACTAACTAGCTCTATGACCTAGGAAAAATTAATTTCTAAGTCTTAGTCTATTCATATGTAAAGTGGCACATAATCAGCTCTCATTTAATAAATGTTAGCTTGATAAAATTAATAATTATAACATTTGAGTAGAAATTACCATTAAAGGCCATGACTGAACTGATGACTAAGGAATAGTATTCATTATATACAAGAACAGAAGTTTTGGGCTGCTAGTATAAAAATGAACAACCTTGAAAGTTTTATGAGAATGTAAAACTTACAAGATATTAACTTTCTATCATAAATAATGTAGAGTAGTCTAGCTATCATTGATGTTTATTCCAAATGTGCCATATTTTAGTCCACTGCTTACAAAAGCACCTGACAAGATGAAATGCAGTTAAATGTTCATTAGGATTTTTCTGTTCAAATATTTTTCCCACTTTTAATTTTTTCTAGTATAATAAATATAAATCCATTCTACAGCTAGGTATAGAATCTTGTGAAATTGTTTATTATATAAAATTTGTCACTCATTTTCCAATCATTTAACAAATATTTACTGAACATTTACATGACAGTGATTTTATTTCTGCCTGCTACTCATTGGTTATGAAGTTTGATCCATACCTCTGAAAATATTATTGGGCTGCTCATGACCTCATACACAGATTGCCTTGTGTATAATCTTATTTGTTTTCCTCTTGATCTATAGATCTTTTGGGAACCAGGCTTGAAAGTGAAGGTGATAGCCTCCTGCAGACTCAGGCATGTCTCTGCTATATTTGTGCAGGGAATGTAGAGAAACTAGTTGCATGTTGGACTAAAGCTCAGGATGGAAGCAGTCCTTTGTCCCTTCAGGTTAGTATCTTTGAAACAAAAGGTGCTTCCTTTCTAGTACTGTCTTTCACCCTATTTATATTCTAGAGGTTGATTTGTTCCAGAAGTTCATTGCTTTCACCCTACTTAATTATGTTTTAGAAGCTCTTTTGCTGGATAATTATGTGTTTTAATTGCTATATTTGGAGAGGCAGAGTTTGAGATGATGGGATGGTAAAATGGGAATGCAACTGTTTGTGAGAACCAAGTTGTGATATGGTAGTTACTGAGGGAAGTAGGTGGCAAGAGCTTGAAAACAGCCATAGAGTTTACCTCTTTTCCTCCTGCTTCTTTCTCTGCCTCCAGTGATCCTGTGTGCCTTGGGCAAAGAAATGGTGTGGGGTAAGGAATGGGAGGGATCCCCAGTACCAATGGGCAGTCTTCATGGTTCGGGGAAAATGAAAGTAAGAGGTAAATGGAATCCCATGTAGCACTAATACATGGGCAAGAGAGGAAGTGAAAAACTATTCTCTGGCACTGAGTAACTGAGTAACTATATATTTAGATTTTTTTATTCCTAAGCATTTAGTCAGCAGAGTCTCAAGAAATTTCAGTCTAATGTTTCTTTTTGTCTCTGCAGAGAGATTTTCTCAGTATGGTTGTTGCTTTAAAGATCACTGTTGAAACCGAAAGTCTTGTAGGAATCAAGGTTTTTCCTTCTAAGTGCTTCTGAGAGAAAACACACTTGTTTTCACACTTCTGGATTGGTGTACTTATGAAGGGCAGATGGGATATTGTTCTTTATACCTGAAGCATAGCTCTCTAGTGTTGAAAGAATAGGTATTGAAGAGCACTATGAGAAACTTCGGGTTGAAATGCTAAGCCTGTTTGGAGGCTTAGTAGTACTATTTTTATAGTATATATAGTATAATAGTATAATATTTCCTCTTATACATGCTGGAACCCAGTTTCTGCCTTCAGACATCAGCCTGTCACTTTCACTTTGGATATTTGCCTGTTTTAGCTCAGGAGACAAGTCTCTGGCAATTTAAGGATGTTTGGGAGAAGATGGTAACCTATGCTGTAACCATGAGTAGGAGACCTTCCTCCTCACTTTTTCAGTTACCTAAATGGTGGCCAACTCTTGCAGACCTTCTTAATGTTGGTGATAATAGGTACCGTACTTTTGGTAGGCTTTGGAAATCTTAGTAACTCCTTATCTTTTCCTGCTTCCTCTCAATACACATCTTGGTATCATTGTCTGTTTCTCCTTCACTCTCCTTTCTTTTTCTCATTTAGGATCTGATTGAGAAAGTTGTCATCCTGCGAAAAGCTGTACAACTCACCCAAGCCATGGACACTAATACTGTAGGAGTTCTTTTGGCTGAGAAGATGAGTCAGTATGCCAATTTGTTGGCAGCCCAGGGCAGTATTGCTGCAGCCCTGGCTTTTCTTCCTGATAACACCAACCAGGTAATTAGAACTGGCCATTTTTCTTCTTTGAATGTGTGAGTAAAGTGAGTTCAGTAGATAGCACTCAGTATGAAACATAAATGTACTAGTAGGTGGAATGATTTGGAGCAGTTGAATTTCTGTCACCTAATAGGTGAATATTATTGACACGTCTTCAGGGGTAATTTCAGGTGTACCCAGGCTGTGTCAGAGAGATAGAATGCTCTTCCGTTTATACTGAAGGGCTTAGTATTTGAGGAAAATAAGTAGGAAAGGGGCCAGCTTTTTGTTTCCTAAGCCAAATGCTGATTCTGTGCACAAGACTCTTTGTAGGTATCTTCAAAGATATAAATGTTAATACTTAATCAAACAAATTGGGGTCGTCATTTTAAAATTCTCACAAATGACACCCCAAGTGTTAACAAAGTCATTCATTCTATATGCCATTTCAGTCTAATGCTGTCTGTGGGTGAGTATATTTTTAAAGTATTCAAAGCAGAGAGAACTACATCACATTCCTAATTTAGTGTCCTTATTTGGTGTGCAATAAAACTTGGGCTTTTTTTTTTTTTTTTTTTTTTTTTTTTGCTGTACGTGGGCCTCTCACTGTTGTGGCCTCTCCCGTTTGCGGAGCACAGGCTCAGCGGCCATGGCTCACGGGCCCAGCTGCCCCGCGGCATGTGGGGTCTTCCCGGACCGGGGCACGAACCCGTGTCCCCTGCATCGGCAGGCGGACTCTCAACCACTGTGCCACCAGGGAAGCCCAAAACTTGGGCTTTTTCATGATACTTGTTTCAATTCAATAAGTGACTGAATATGTAGTGATGAATAGGATTGCCAAGATCCTTTCCCTGAGGGAGTTTCCAAACTCAAAATGACAACAGAAGTATACATGGGTTTCCAAAGTGATAAGGACAATGAGAGAGGTAGTGGGAGCACAGAGAGGGAAGTCTAAACCCCATAATGCAGCATGGGTGGAAGCTGGGGTGGGGAGTGAGGAAGATTTTCCACAAGTAGGATATTTCTATCTGCATTGTGTATCTGCTAGAGCTTAATTCGGAGCCTTTTCTTATTTCTTTACTTTTTGTTCTAAACTTTATTCTGTTTTTGACGAAATTTTTTAGTTAATTGTTTTCAGTATTTTGTCTGTTCTAGGGAATTGTCAGTAAATTGCATTGTGTAATTTCATTGAGTAAAAATACTTATATCTGTGTTCCAGGACTGTGGAGGTATGACTCTCTAGTTGGTTTTGTATACACTTACATTTAGGATCCACCTCAAGTCTTTCTAAATTGTTAATGAGAATATTAAGTAGAATAGAAATGAAGTCTTTATCTTTATAATGATTTTGGTATAATAGTTTTATAGGATTTTTTACTTAATAAGGTATTATTATTATATTGAGGTATAAGACCCTTTATCTTAAGACTAACTTACTCTAAGACCTTTAGACCTTCTAGCCTGAGAATTAAACTCTTTATTTTTAATACTGTTTATAATCACATACATTTTCTATACATTATTCTTCATGCTTTTCTTTGGACTTTTAAAGAACATTCTTTATGCAAAACTTGTAATTTTGACGTTACTTCCTCCTATATATCTCAGTATACCCTTAGTATTTTCTGGGGAATATTTCCTGAGACTTTATAATATCATTCGAGTATATAGTTCCTCTCCATAAATGGCAGGTTTACCTAAGTATACCTACAAAATTTAAATGATGTTTAAACCTTTAATGAATTTATAGAAATGTATAATTTTTATAGATATTAAATGAATTCTTGCTGAAACATTTTAACACATTGCTTTTTTGTTGTTGTTTGTTAGTAACTAGAACATGTATATGGTAAACTCATACTTACTATAGATCTATATAATTATAGATCTGTGTGAGCTACCCTGAGTTTGACATCTTACTCTTTTAATTTATTTCAAGCATCTCTTTTTTTTATTAATTTTCATGTCTTTCATAGATCACCATTTTCTTCCATCACCATCTTTAGCAGTTGATTCTCTTTTGGAGCCTTTTTTTTCCCTGCAGAGAAACAAAGTTGTATTTTTTCAGCTGCTTTTGTGATTTGTGAGCATTACTCAACTGCAAGAGAAACAACAAAAGAGCAGTGATGATAAGTGACATTGATCTTGCATACTACCATGTGGTAGGCATAATTCAAATCCCTGCCTCAGTCAAATTACAAGGTACACTGTATATAATGGACCTTTGGTGTCAGTCTTGAGTATTAGAAACCGTGATGTCAGACCCTAATGTGCCAGGGTTTATTGCATAATACACAGCATATGAACAAAAATCATGTGAATGATCAAGCTTACTTTAAGAAGATCAACATTACCACAAAAAAAAAAAAAAAAAAAAAATGGGGGCTTTCCTGGTGGCGCAGTGGTTGCGCGTCCGCCTGCCGATGCAGGGGGGCATAATTCAAATCCCTGCCTCAGTCAAATTACAAGGTACACTGTATATAATGGACCTTTGGTGTCAGTCTTGAGTATTAGAAACCGTGATGTCAGACCCTAATGTGCCAGGGTTTATTGCATAATACACAGCATATGAACAAAAATCATGTGAATGATCAAGCTTACTCAGAGGGAGGCCCGCATACCACAAAAAAAAAAAAAAAAAAAAAAAGAAGATCAACATGCTGTCACATATATAGTTGGGTGAACTCTTAACAATTTGCTTTGCTTTCTTCCATTGCTTCTTATAGCCAAATATTGTGCAGCTTCGTGACAGACTTTGTAGAGCACAAGGAAATCCAGCACCAGGACAACAGGAGTCACCTAAAATTCCTTATGAGAGGCAGCAGTTGCCCAAGGGCAGGCCTGGACCAGTTGCTGGCCACACACAGATGCCAAGAGTTCCAGCTCAACAATATTATCCCCATGTGAGTGATATGGTCCAGATTAAGTAGGAACATTTATGTATTTCAAATTGGTGGTTTTAGTTTCTTGAGTAAGAGACCAGTGATAAAACTAGACAATGTATTATTTTAATGGTTATAGTTTTTCTGTTCTTGAAAGTAGCACTTATGATGTTTTTAAAAATTATCCCTTTAATCTAGTCAAATAATTTACAAAGTAGGTAAAATTAATTTAAGCTCTCTGGGGAGATTTCTTCTTATTTCTCCATCACTCAAACTTAAATTACACATGTACATCTGTTCTTGAAATTTTTACAATTTGATTCATCCAACAAACTGTGAGTAAAGTAGTGGGAGCAATTTTGTGGGTAATTTGGTCAATTTTTTTAAACGTTTTTAGAAAATAGTCTCTTTTTAAGTATTATTTTCTGAGTCATTAGTGTGGTTTTACTATGTCTTCTGTATCAGCACAGTAAAGAGTTTCCAGAATACAGACATTTTTTTGGACAACTTTATATTAGAGAAAAGTGAGTGACCAAAGGTATATGAAGTTGTAGGTCATGGGGAATGTAAAGATGATTAAATAATTTTTATTAATTAACTAATTTATTTATTAAATTAAAATTGCCAAATGGTTAGTGGCATAAAATGTGACCTTTTATTGTCTTTTACTATTTCATGTAGAAACTTATATTTCCAGACCAGCAGATAACCTTCATGTTCTTAAATAAAAAGTATATTTTCGTAAGTAATAAATGGTCTTTATTGATAACAAAGTTAGTAGGTACTCTGCCCATTTTATTTATTTATTTATTTTTGAGATGAAACCACCTCGATGGCAGTCTCTCTTTTTAATTTATTTATTTATTTATTTATGGCTGCATTGGGTCTTTGCCGCTGCGTGCAGGCTTTCTCTAGTTGCGGCGAGCGGGGGCCATTCCTCGCTGTGGTGCCTGGGCTTCTCACTGTGGTAGCCTCTCCCAATGCAGAGCAGGGGCTCCAGGCACACGGGCTCAGCAGCCGTGGTGCACAGGCTCAGCCACTCCGCAGCACACGGGATCCGTCCGGACCAGGGCTTGAACCCGTGTCCCCTGCACTGGCAGGCGGATTCCCAACCACTGCGCCACCAGGGAAGCCCCTTTGCCCATTTTAAAATAGAACAAATTGCTGATAGAATTTTTATATTTTGTAGCAAAAGTAAGCATAAAACCATGAAAAACTAAAAAAAAAAATTCATGCTCTTTTGTCTATTATGCTTTTGATTGCTACTTAACCAGGATAGATTACATTTGAATATAATTATAACTGTACTACTCTCTGTTTTGTTTTTTCGTTCATTTGACAAATATGAATTTAAGGGCCTATCTTTATTCTCCCTGTTGAGGGTATATTGGTAAACAAAACTAAATTCCCCACTCTTGTTGCTAGACTTAGAAAGTCTATGACATAGATAGGGCAAATCAGGTGATGGCTGGGAAACTGAGAGGTGGAGAAGTCTAGCAACTAACCCAAGTTTTAAGACATAGAGCTTGAATTTGTCAGCATGGCTAGTTAATGGTTAACAGGATTGGAACTCCTAAGCTAAGCACCTTGAGTTTGACCTCACTGTGTCAGGGCACTGAAGTAAGGCGTTCTCTACATTGGGAGAAGAGAATATTTACTCATGTCCTTGGGTTTAATCTATCTTTCTGGGAAAATGTAAAAACCTTGAAAGACTTTTATTATACTGTGACTTAGCAGTCTCATACTTTAAGAAAAGGAAAACGAATTCAGTCATAAATTATGCAGTGTTTTTTTGATTAAAGCTTATGATATGTTGAATGAGGACAGTGGCTTGTGGTTTTAAAGGCATGCTTATAGGCAGGAGTAAAGGGATTTCTGAAAGGGAAGCCAACTGAGTAGGAGTTCTCCTCCTACTATGACCAGCACATCTTTGCTATTAATTGTTTGTATGATAGAGTTTCTTCTACAAAGATTTACTTGACAAAAATATTCTGACAGCTTAAAAAAAGTTTTTTGAAAACCTCTGGACCCCAGGGTAAGCAACATGGTGTAGTATAGCAAACACTGGCCTGGGAATCAGGAGGCCTTGAATCAGTCCTAGCTCCATCATCAAGAAGTTGTATGGACTTCAGCCAGCCCCTTCATTTCTCTGGGCCTTGGTTTTCTCAGTGGTAAAGGGTGGGGATTAGATTGGATGATCTTTAATATGCTCTGATTGTATGATTCTAAGCCTCATATGGAACTAACATAATTTTTGTGGCTCTAATGAAATCCGGAAAAGGGAGCTTACAGCAATATGTTTACAGATCTAATAGTAGCATGAATACAATTAGTGCTTCAAAAATCACTTTTTCACTCAATTACCTTTTTTTTTTTTTCCAGAATGTCTTCTTTCCTTCCCTACTTACAGAACTTACCTTTTCCCACTTACTCTTGACACTTGAATGGCATTGTTCTTTCTGCTTTGATGTAGTTTTCATATTGATTTTTCTACTACCTCCCTTCCCCTGTTCTGTTATGAAAGGTGTTTTTTTCTTTTGGAATCCTAGCTACCTTGAAAGCAATTGCCTGGCCAATGTATGCTATCTTGCTGCTTTTATTTTTTGCTTTGCATCTGGCTATTAATGCCTGTTGGGTTTTTTTTTTTCTTCTTTTAACATTTTCATGTTTTATGTTCTGTGATTGGTATTTCTTTGTTCAATTCAGGTTAGAATTGCCCCCACTGTCACTACCTGGAGTAACAAAACTCCTACCGCCCTTCCCAGCCATCCACCTGCAGCCTCTCCCTCTGATACACAGGTATATCCTTCATTATTCCTCTTTGAGCAGAATTCTGCTCACCTAAATATATAGTTATATATTCTCTACCCACCTCCCTTAAGTTCCCCTCCCCCCATCTGTCTATCTGCTTATTGCATTTTAGTGCTTTTAGGATGCAAGAAGCAGTTTTTAGCACAATTAATTTATTTTCTTATCACTCTCCTCTTCTTTTGCAGTTCTAAATTGACTTGAACTAGAAAAACATCAACCAAGGTTCTATCAATGGTTTAAATCTGACTTCACTGAATATTTTTTCCTTTCTTCTTCTTCTTCCTCCTCTTCTTCTTCTTCTTCTTTTTTTAGCATCGTAGAGAAGAAAATATCTCCTTGTGGCATTTATACTTAATATTTCCAAAGCATTAGTTGTGGATGGACTTCAGTAGAGTTGGAAAATCCTAGTGACTTACTATAAATATCATAGATCCTATGTTATGAGGCTGTTAGCATCTCTTGCCATTCACTGTTATTATTACTTTGGACCTGTCTAATCTTTAAATCACACAAAATGTGTTGCTCAGAAAATGTGTCTTGAAGAAGATAGTATGCACGAAATGCAATTTTTTTACACAAAGTTTTTTTTTTTTTTAATTCCATTTCAAAGATTATAAATCCATCTGGTAAGATTCTTGGTTCCAAATGTAATCCTCCTTTTTACCATATTCTCATTTCCTAGGGAGAAAATCCTCCACCTCCAGGCTTCATAATGCATGGGAATGTTAATCCAAATGTTGCCACAGCTCAGCTTCCCGCATCTTCCGGTCATATGCACACCCAGGTACCACCTTATCCACAGCCGCAGCGTAAGTAATGTGACCCTGAAGTCCTGTCACAGCAGCATGTCTTGTCTTATCTAGTGTAGTAACTGTTTACTTTGAAGCGTCAAAGCCATGATCAAATCAGTTTTAACAAGTAAAGAAAGAACCATTCTGTGTAGGACTTGAGTACTTGCTATAGTGAAGCATGGTTTCCCTGGGAGGCATCCTGAATCAACATGCTAGGAAACAGCTCCTGTGTCAGTCCATTCAGAACAGTTGGCTTTTATTCCTGAGCCTGTTAAAGAGAGTCAGTTGTCCCATGATTTTGGTATAAAAAAATAGAATTTCAGAAATTATTTGGTACATATTCTTTTCCTTTAGGCAAGATGATGCAAACCATTTTTGGAAAATTGGTTCCAAGGGACATTTGTTGTCGTCTGCCATTTATTTAATTTTTTTAGGAAACAGACTACTTTTTAGAGCAGTTTTAGGCTCACAGCAAAATTGAGTGGAAAGTACAGGAAGTCTCGGTATACCTCCTGCCTCCTTGCACAACCTCCCCACCACAGACATCGTGCACCACGGTGGTCCATTTGTTACAATCAGTGAGCCTACACTGACTCACCATTTTCGCCCGGAGTAGTTTATCTTAGGGTTCCCTTTGGCGTCAGACACTCTGTGAATTTTGACAAATGTATAATAATGACCTTTCCCATATTGGCTTTCTTTTTTTTTTAAGAAACTATTTACACTTGCAAAGTAAAACATCACCTCTATTTTAAAATTTAAAATAAGCAAAAATGCAAATCTCAAAGTGGACAATTATATGACTGAACAACTACTATAAAGCGAGGATGTTACCTAGCAAGACCTAATCTTAACGAACATGTTCTGTGCTCATAAGATGGGTGTTCTTACTTAACATGAGTACAAATTTGATACAGCTTTTCACTCAGTGCTCAGCGTGAAAGTGCTGTCTTCAGAGTAGAATGAGCACAGTTCTGTTAGATTCCCTCTGCAGAGGTTCATATTCTGCCCATGGTCACACAAAAGGTAATGGTATCTGGGTTCAGGTCTTTGCATTAAAACATTAGTTGGCTGTCTGATTGCTTACTAACCAACTTTGTACAGTGTAAGAAATATAAAAATTGTCTTGTCAGGGATCATACAGAGTTGCTTATTAATCTGGAACTGTGCTCAAACCCAGAATTTGAGTAGCTGATGATTTTACTAGATGTTGGAGAAGGTATCTGATTTATAACAATAGTGCTCACCCTACAGTTGTTATGGTGGAAGAGGTCTTGAGCTGCCACCAAGCTCGCTTAACTTTTACTGTAAAGGGGACTGCTTTGGATGTGTAATTCCTGCAGGGCTCCATCTGATGGCTAGTAGGTGTCACTGCAGTCTTCACAGGAACAGGATGTCTCAGAAAAGGGTCAGTCTTCTGGTTCTTGGGTCTGATGACTCAAAGATTTTCATAGCCAGCAGCAGTCTGGAGATGGCAGGGTTCAAAGACTGGATCCAGTGACTTTTGGTATAGTTAGGGCATCCAGACTATCAAAAGCATAACCTGTTTTAAGTGGGTAATGTTTGGTTGTAGCTTATTATTAGAAGAATTGAAAATAATTTCCATAGAATGAGATAACTTTGGTTTTCTGTTGCTGTCTGAATAAATTTGTAACTAATTAAAGTTTCTGTTTCTTCTCCTCGGTGTAGCTTATCAACCAGCCCAGCAGTATTCCTTCGGAACAGGGGGGTCAGCAGTGTATCGACCTCAGCAGCCTGTTGCTCCTTCTGCTTCAAACGCTTACCCTAACACCTCGTACATATCTTCTGCTTCTTCCTATTCTGGGCAGTCTCAGCTGTACACAGCACAGCACCAGGCCTCTCCACCTACCTCCAGCCCCACTGCCTCTTTCCCTCCTCCCCCTTCCTCTGGAGCCTCCTTCCAGCATGGCGGACCAGGAGCTCCACCATCATCTTCAGCTTATGCGCTGCCTCCTGGAGCAACAGGTACACTGCCTGCTGCTGGCGAGCTGCCTGCATCCCAGAGAACAGGTCTGCGCTTGAAAGGGACTTGGTTTGGCTCCCTCTTTTATTTTTTCGTGATCACGTGGGTGGATGGAGGGGAATTATTTCTAACTGTAAACTGGGCAATGTGAGGTATTGATTTAATTGTATAACATATTCTAAAACTATTTCTAAAAGTGTGATTTTCCCATAATGAACTTTAGTTGCTAAATGAGGAAAGCTTTAGAGCTTTAAAAGGTAAGAGTATATAATCTGCCATTGAATTTAAAATAAGTGGTAAGAAATTAGTTAGCCAGATAAGTGGTGGTTGGAACTAGATTTAATTGACACTAATTTCTTTGCCAGAATAAAACGATGCTCTGTGTTCTTCCTGAATTTTTAGTTTTTAAGAAATGAGGCTGTACAAATTTTGTAATTATGTTTGTTTGTAAAGGTGAGCAAGGATCTCGACATGTGTATTGAAAGGAAAAAAGTGAAAGAATGCAACTCTGACAGAATCTCTAAGACAGCAGAAAGTATACAGTAGTGCAGGGATTCTCTCCATTAGGACAATTCTACCCTCACAAACATTTTGGAAATTTCTAGGCATTTTTGTTGTTATCGGCAGTGTAGTTCTGCCTGAAATTTTCTAATTAAAATCATAATTTAAAATTATTTTTATAGTAAATACACATTTTATAAATTCTTTTTATCTTTCATGTTACAATTAAAGCATTATATTAATTTTTTATGAGTAGGTAATATTATCTGATTTTCATGTTAAGATTGTAAAAGGGGCCTCAGAAGTATGTATTACAAAAAGAGATCAATGAATCGGGGCAAGAACCACTAACATATTAAAGAATTCAGACTTTGGAATCAGACTTCCTGTGTTTGTGTCACCGCTTCACTCCTTTCTAGTTATGTGACCTTGAATAAATTACTTAACTTTAAGCCTCAGTTTCCTCATAATAATAATAGTATGTACTGATAAGCTTATGAAGAGATTGAATGCATTAGTACATTGAAAGCATTTGGGGACAATGACTGCAAAGTTAGCTGTGATAACACATCGCTCAAAATTAGAGCTCTGTTCCTTTTTTTTTTTTTTTTGTCCCTGGTTTAATGTATACTTGTTACTAAGGGTATTTGAAAATAGTTTCCCTTTCAGATTATAATTGATGGTTTTAAACTAGAGGGGCAAAACAGGAGTGAGTCTTGCTTTCTGATACTGAAGTTGTTCCTGGAAGTCCAGTATATGTTGTTCTCTTTTTATCTGCTAAGTAGTAACTTTAATAACTGAAAACACTGATCATATAATAGGATTTATTGAGGAAGTATTTTTTTTCTTGGAAGTCTTATGGATCCAGAATTATACACATATCTCCTTCTCTCTTCTTTGATATATAATATTAAAGTCCAAAGTACCAACAATCATACACACAATATGTATCAGCCTTTACTGCACAAATTTGTATAATTTTCCATACAGATATTTCAATAGGTTGCTATTTAGAGAGGAGTGTTAATTCAATTGTAGAGTTCAAAAAATTACCTTTTAAAACCTGGATGAGTGAAAACAGTATAAATTCTGAATAGTTGGGTAATAACTTGAGTGAAAGATGGATTCAAGTAAATCCCCACATAAGAAAGTGGTACAGGGAAGTAGGAAAGTGAATTATCATTTATTGAACATACATTGGACATGTACCAGCAGTGCCATATATTTTCTTATTTCTCATAACCATGAGAAATAGGAATAATTATTTTTTTTTAAATTGCCATGAGGAAGCTTGAGGAAGCTTGAGTTTCCTAGGGTTATATATAATGTTTTCATGATTGCACAGTGATAGTCTCCAAGTTGAGATACAACTGAGATACCCCAGTCTCTCAGTCTTCAGAGCGCATGTTCATTCTTCTTCACCAGATAGTCTAGTCCTGATGAAAGGGGTAGAAATAGCTATCAGTGTTGGAATTACAGAAACATTTAGCATCACTATTTTAAGCATTTGTTACTTCATCATCTAAGTTAAATATTTGCATGGGTATATTTTTCGTCCTTAAGCTGAAGGGCATTTGGCCATATAATAAAGTCTTTGCTTATGTACAGAGTAACAGTGCTCTAACCTGGCTGAGAAGCAGAGTAACTAATAGGAAGATGAAGCCATATGTTTTTCAATATTCAGCATGCACTAAGCTAGCTGCTCTGTTACCTCTTGCATGTTAGCAGTCCCTATATTTTAATTAACAGAGCTTTACCTTATTTTATTTTTTGATTTCCTAAAAAGTTTGCTTAGGTTATATAGATAACTGTGACTAAAAGTTTTATCTTTGTCTTAGATTATTATATCATGGTTTTCTACGGGACTTGGAAATTCCACTTGTCCGGTGGATTCTTCTTGATAGACACTAGGATTTTCAAGCCCTGTAACTGTTAGTGAACCACAAAATTATGTGCACACTGCTCAGAGAAACTCATGTTGCAATCATCAGAACATTCATTCAGTAAATTCTTAATGAGAACCTGTTCAGTCTATAATCAGAATTATTCTAGGCACAGGTAGGAAGGCAGAAAAGTACAGTACATTTCTATTTCTAGTGAACAGCACATAGCTTTGTTGTAAGTTGGAACATAAAATTTGTATGTGGGCCAAATTTTGGAAAACATTAAATGTCAGGGCAAGAAATTTATACTTCATACAGTAAGAAGAAAATTTCTAGTGGAGGAGTTTGAACTACTGAGAGGCATGGTCAAAGTGGTACTTTAGGGAGGTTAATCTGGAGATGGTTCTGCAAAACGGCAGCATGGCAGAATCAGAGGCAAGGAAAACAGGCTGTCTCCAAGTTCTAGGTATAAAGTGCTAACAGCCTAAGTTAGTATAGTGCAACATGTTTCAGTGGTGGCAGCACAAAAAGCCAGGAAGTTTTCCTAGCTTTACTGTCCAGGATAAGTAAGATTGCTTGTATCCCCCCACCTTTTTGTTTTGTCCCTGGTTTAATGTATACTTGTTACTAATACTTCACTTTCAAATGTGAAGGCCCAAGAAGTTTACTTAGAAAAATTTTCTGATAAAATGACAAGCTCTCATGAAGCTGTGTTTGAGTAAACAGTATTGATTTCGTTAAACAATGGAAAATTTAATTTGGGGATATATATCTATATATAGATATATATAGATATATATAATATATATATTAATTACATATAGTTTTATATATAATTAATATATTATATATAAATATATATATAATTATATATATTATATTAATTTGGGTATATATATATAGTCCTGTGCTCCTTCACATAGAAGAGTCTTGAAGGGGCATAATATTGCATATTTTCGTGAAACAGTGTGCTGAAAAAAATTTTTTTCTAATTTTCATAAACATTCCATAGTCAAACTATAAGTACCTGGTTTTTAACCCTTTAAACAAAGGAAAGGAGCATGATAGCCTTCCTTATTTTTCTTTGGATAAATCTGTTTTATCTCGTGTCATTGGAAAATGACCTTAAGGATTCATTCTCTCTAAATTTAAATTGTTAATTTTGTGATGCCTTTTTAAAAATGTGACGTGCGAGGCTAACGGGGAAGGGGGAGGTATATGATTAACAAGGATGCTCTGTTCTGTCCGTCTCAAATTATCTTTTAGCCAAAAGTCTCCATAAAGTCTCCATACCATTGGCACTAATATTTTTCTGCGAATCCACTGAAAGTATCTTAGCCAGTGCCTAGATCCTACCATTATGCAAGAACACCTTGAGAAGGTTCCCAGTGAGAAGTGAGATTCGAGTAAGGATGGTAGCAACTCCACTTCTGTATGTGAGACCAAGCACTTCTCTCTTCCTTCCCTAAAGACCATGTGGAGGACTAGTCCCTACACTAAGGTGGATAAAGGTCTCTAGAATCCAGTGACGTGCCATATTCAGTTTTTAAGTTAATTTTCCCTTGATTTTTATTAATTTTTTAATGTAGGATTTTGAAAGACCTCAAATGGTATAGAGAATAAAATTAAAATTATCTGTAGTTCTGCCACCCATATATAACCACTAATAATTTAGGTGTATTTATTCCCTTCGTACACATATATGCACACATATATGTATGTATGCATGTATTAAAGTTCTTTTAATGTTGAATATACATAACATAAAATTTACCATTTTAATCATTTTTAAGTGACATTAAGTGCATTTACATTATTGTACAATCATCACCACTAACTACGGAACTTTTTTGTCATCCCATACTGAAATTATGTAGCCATTAAAAACTCCCCGTTTTCCCCAGCCCCCGGTAACCACCGTTTTACTTTGTCTCTATGTATGTATTCTAGGTACCTCATATAAGTAGTCATACAGTTTTTTCTTCTTGTAACTGGCTGTTTCACTGTCTTTAAGATTCATCCATATTATAGCATGTATCAGAATTTCGTTTTTAAAGCTGAGTAATATTCCACTTTATGTATACACCACATTTTGTTTATCCATTAACCTGTACATGGGCATTTTGGCTGTCATGAGTAATGCTGCTATGAACATGAGTATGCAAATATCTGTTCAAGTCCCTGGTTTCAGTTCTTTTGGGTATATACCCAGAAATGGAATTACTGGATCAAATAGTAATTCAGTGTTTAATTTTTTGAGGTGGTGGCACTATTTTACATTTTCACCAGCAATGCATAAGGGTCCAATTTCTCCACATCCACACCAACACTTGTTGTTTTCTGTTTTTTTGTTTTTGTTTTTAATTCTCGCCATTCTAATGGGTGTGAAGATAGTAGTATCTTATTGTATGCATGCTTTTTTTTTTTTTTTTTTTTTTTGGTGGTACGCCGGCCTCTCACTGTTGTGGCCTCTCCAGTTGCAGAGCACACACTGTTGTGGCCTCTCCCGTTGCGGAGCACAGGCTCCGGACGCGCAGGCTCAGCGGCCATGGCTCACGGGCCCAGCCGCTCTGTGGCACGTGGGATCTTCCCGGACCGGGGCCGAACCTGTGTACCCTGCATCGACAGGCAGACTCTCAACCACTGCACCACCAGGGAAGCCCTATGCATGCATTTTTAAAGAATTGAGATCGTAACTCCCACATACACTCAAAATTTACATCTTACTACTTTCCTTAATATTACACCATGAACCATTTTTCAGTGTTCTTTAAAGTCATTGTCATGTTTAAAAAGAGAGTAAAGGGCTTCCCTGGTGGCTCAGTGGTTGAGAGTCCGTCCGCCTGCCAATGCAGGGGACACAGGTTCATGCCCCACATCTTACTACTTAATATTACACCATGAACCATTTTTCAGTGTTCTTTAAAGTCATTGTCATGTTTAAAAAGAGAGTAAAGGGCTTCCCTGGTGGCTCAGTGGTTGAGAGTCCGTCCGCCTGCCAATGCAGGGGACACAGGTTCATGCCCCGGTCCGGGAGGATCCCACATGCCGCGGAGAGGCTGGGCCCGTGAGCCATGGCCGCTGGGCCTGCGCGTCCGGAGCCTGTGCTCCACAACGGGAGAGGCCACAACAGTGAGAAAAGCCTGTGTACCGCAAAAAAAAAAAAAAAAAAAAAAAAAAAAAGAATAAGAGAGATCTATGCCCATTTTTAAGGTTTTTTGAAAAGGTAAAAAAGATTATCTACCCTTACTAGTTTTATGAGAGAATTATGTCCCAAGATTAGACTGTGCTATGTTTTTTAGAAATATTGACCAAGAGTATCATTTTGCACATCTATAATGAACCCCCATAATACTGTCTCCTGTAGATATTCATGTTCTTCATTTAGTTTGCTTTACCTAGTGTTCCTATTAAAGTGTGTCTTCATAAAGTAGAGGTCAATTTAATTGTGTTTTTTAAAAGTCATATTTAAACAATTTAAAGATATAAAAGCAAAACTATTGAGGGGTTAGAATCATAGGTAAGATAAAACTGTTAAGTTGATCAGAGATTTGAACAAGGATTTTCTGGGCTGAAATAAAACATATTGCTAAATATATTGCATGGTTTGAGGTTAGGAGGGGCCAGTTAGGCATATATTTTGGTGGGGTCTTTGATTATTGTACAATCGTTATTTTCAGTTCAACAGGCAGCCTACCCTCATGTTATGAGGGATAGCCAACTGGCTATATGTTCCTGTTGAAAATCTTTTTGTTTCTTATTTCATTGAGTTTTACTCGTAACTTTCAATTTAATTTGATTTCATTGTAACTTTGGTGTCATTCTACCAAAGGGTCATATGAAATTGTTCCACATACTTTTTTGTGCTGCTAATAGTTGGTGAAATCAGGATACCCCCTCAGGCTTTAATATCCAAGGCTAAGATCACTGCCATGAGAGGTGAGGAAAAACTGGTCTCACCTTCTGCTCCCACGTTTCATAGGGCTAGAGAGGAGGCATGTTGTTGAGACTGCTCCCTGAAAAAAACGATCAAGGCCAGGGTACCTCCAGTACATTTAGGTTTTTCATACCGTCGACTCCCCCCTGCCCTGCCCCAATACCAAAATCCAAGGATGCTCAAGTCCTTTATATAAGGTGGCGTAGTATTTTCATATAACCTACGCACATATACTTTTATGTCTAGATTGCCAATACCCAATACAGTGTAAATGCTGTGTAAATACTTGCAGCAAATTCAAGTTTTGCTTTTGGGAACTTTGTGGATTTTTTTCCTTCCTGAATGTTTTTGATCCTCAGTTGGTTGAATCTGCAGGTGTAGATCCTGGGGATGGACTGTATATTGTCCCCCTCAGCCCAGAAGCTGAAGTCTGGTGCTAGAGAGTACATCAGTAGTTGCAGATCAGGTCTGTCCTCTGTCATAATGCACACACAGTGACGCCCAGGGATTTATTAACTGTAGTGCCATGAGGTCATATCTTGCATGGGGAGTTAAATTGTAAAGTCATCATTTAAGACAAAAGTAAGAAATCGCTTAGAGTCAGTTATCCGTGATCACCCCTTTCTTCATTTAAGCCCTCATGAAGAAATTGCTTGTGGTTAGAAGCCATATTGTATGAAAAACATCTATCCTTAGTGCCATACAGTGAAATTTCCAACTGTGGGATTAGTTCTCCCACCTCACAGCTTCTCTGGGGCATGTGCTTGAGTAGAGCTCAAACTGAATTGAGCTCACTAGTTAATGCTATATTCTCTTGATTCCTCTCTCCCCAAGTGAAGATAGTTGAATTCCCGTAAGTTGTATGTGCATGTGATGTATCTACACTGCATGCTTTTGATTGGAGGCTGGGCCTGGACCAATCCTGAATATCCGACAATTTTGGAATTGCTATATTAGTTCTCAGCCTTCTTTCCTCTTATCCACTGCCAGAAACTTCAGTTCTTTTAAGAGAAGTAGTGATTTCTGGAAGATTTGTGCTAAACAGTCTGCGAATCTGTATATTCTTATAGAAAAGACCATATGGGATGGTTACATATTTACTGGGCCTGTTCCCATTTATGCTCATATTCATGGTGTGACCCCAGAAATGACAGTTCCTCCAGAATGGATCTTGGGGCCTCCCAGATCCAGCAGTAAAGTAGCAACTCTTGTTAAGATCGTTTAACATGCTTATTATCTTTAACAATGTAGTGTTGAAGTCTGCAGGACAATGTAGAAATCCTCCCATTTCTCTTTAAAACCCTACTACTTAAAGAGGATTTGGACCAGCAGCATTGGCATTACCTGGGAGCTGGCTGAAGCAATAGAATCTCAGGCCCTACGCTATACCTAGTGAATTAGAATCTGCATTTTTACAAGATCTTAACTGATTTGGATTCACAGCTTTAAAAAATACTAAAATGGACACAGTTATAATATGTTAGGAAGTGCTCTCAGCCCTCCCCGCACCATGATATTACTGAGCTTCATTGATCAAATAGTAGAAAAATAATCTGTGCAAACAATTAGGGAAATAATGTTGTTTTAAATAGGAGGGAACAAAATTTTCTCTTAAAAGAGACAGCTGGCACAGTGAGAGAAAAAAGTAGTGTTTAAGAGTTAATTGGATCTGACATTTAAATGAATTAGCTTTGCCCAAAAACTGATTACTTTCTTAATTAGATAGAAACCATTTCATGTGACTTGATTAAAAAGTAAGTTTTATTCCCGTATAAAATTAATTTGTTCTTTCTTGGGGTTGATGGAGGGAGGAGAAACAATTATAAAATGAGTAGAGTTTACAGTTTGCAGGGCAGAAATAGAGGCACAGCTGTAGAGAACGAACATATGGACACCAAGGCGGGGAAAGTGGTGGGGTAGGGATGGTGGTGGTGGTGTGATGAATGGGGAGATTGGGGTTGACATATATACACTAATATGTATAAAATGGATAGCTAATAAGAAACTGCTATATAAAAAATAAAATTCAAAAATTCAAAAAAAAATGAGTTTAGAATGTCTGATGATAATACTGTTTAAGTGACTTTTACATTTTGTCTACAGAAAATCAGTCTATGCAAGACCAGGCATCTATGTTGGAAGGTGAATTAGTTACAAAATATATCTTTGGAAATCTTTGAATCACTGACTCTAATTAATGAATGGATATTCACAATTATGTATGTGAACTTTAAAGCTGATAATATCCTAAATCTGATCAAATCTTAGAACTGATTGAATTAACAGTGACACAAATGATCTTGAATCATAAAAGTTGTCTATTTTATATAGACTGAAAGACAAGGCTATACCAGGATTGTCTTAGATATAAGAAAGATTAGAAGGTGATGGGAGAGATTTGAATGATTAGTCTGTGTATAATGAGAACTTTAAGAATTTGTTAAGCAAAAAGCAGCATGTGGTTTAATTTTTTGTGATTAGCTCTTGAGTGTTTTGAGGCTCATTTGGCGTTCTGTCTCCTAGTCACCTTGTAGAAAATTAATTCTACTTTTAAAATCAAGGCAAATGAGTGCATGCTGGTTAGGAGAAGATCTTGTTTTTAGAAAATTTCTATGACGTTATGTTCTTTGGTTTGCTAAGCAATTTTGTTGTGATTTAATATCGTGGATATCAATAAAACAAGCAAAAGTAAAATACTGAAAGAATGTTTAATTTATTGAAAGAAGAATTTTTTGCTTTTACATATATACATACACAAAACTTAATAAGATGTAAAATGATTATATTTTGATTTAGTAATTATCTTATCTCTGGCATGTTTTATTCCTTTTTTCTTTAAAGATACAGGCATTCAATAAAGATTTTTAAAAAAAAATTTTTTTAAGATACAGGCATTAAGTACCTTAATGAGTTCTGCTACTCCTGTTCATTTCTCACTTTGAGATGACAGGTTTTGGGAGATTTGGGGGGGGAGGAAATTTCCTAAAGGTGACAGTAGTTTAATTTTATATTTGCTGCCAGCCTGGAAATTTTTCGTGTGTGTGTGGTATTAAAAAAAAAAAAAAAAAAACTTACCACAGATATTTGATGCCTTTTTCTACTTTATAGGTTGTTCTTAATGCAAAGATGGTAAAACATACTGGTGTTGCGTAGTTGGGCTCTTTTTTTTTAACAGTGTTTCTACCATGTGGATGATTTGGGTATGCTGAATTGCTCTCTGGGGAAATAGGAGATTGCTACTTTTATTCTTTTTTTGTGTGTTGAATATATCAGAAGCCTTTTTTTTTTTTAGCAGACTCAGGTGATTTATTTTTTCTTTATTAGGAGAATTGTTTGAAGCTTATATACCAATATAGACATAAAAACTTCACTATCCTTAAATTTAGTACAACTCTTTCACTTTAAAAGGAAATAATGTCAAGATATGCTGCTTTCTAAGCCAAGGTCCCGTTATTATTAGAGTTAATGAGTTTGAGAGTCCAGGGCTACATAGTGATCCCAGCAGCTCAGCTGGTAAAACTTTTGTGACAGTTACCTCAGGGTGAAAGTAAAATTTGAAGGTATTATATGATGGATACAATTTAGTTTTCTTCTTTTCAGGATTCTAAAGGAAAATGCCCTCTATTATCTGTTATAGGTTCTCAGAATGGTTGGAATGATCCTCCAGCTTTGAACAGAGTACCCAAGAAGAAGAAGGTACTAGAAAAAGATGTCTATTCAGTTGCGTACAGGTGTCCTGTCAATCATGTAGCCACCTGAAGCACACCACACTTCACTTTTCCTTTAAAGGCAAAGCTGACTGACTGATATACTTAATATGTGTATTTCAACTTACATCTTCTAATCCATGAAGGGAAGGAAAGAAAGTACAAAATAGTATGGTGGTATGAATTAAACCCTTTTTAAAAAACAAGATGTAAATTCCCAGCAGATCTTTTTCAAAGAGTAGGAAACAAAATTTCATGCTTCTCAAATGGTTTTTTTTTAGGAGTTACTTTGGTTTTGGGTTCTAACAGTAATCATGAATTTGTAATTATATTTTGGACTATTTTTGTCTATCACATGTAATATGAAAAGAAATAGCCTTGTAGTTGAGCATCATTTAGATGTTAATAACTGTTGAGAACTGTTAGAGCATAACTTAAGGTTCTTCTTTCCTTCTTTTACCCCAAGCCTTTTTTTTTTCCTCCTAGTGATTTCTGTCCCCCAAGTATAGTAATGAGAGGCCAGAATATAAAATTAGGAGATACTAAATGAGCAAACCACCCCCGAAAATTAGGTCACTGATAATCAGAAATTTAATCTACTACTTTGAGTGTAATTGATCACTAAGTAGGTATCACTTAATGATCTAGGAAAAAGGTATTGCATCTGATCACATTAAACACACACAAACACATATTTGGCATATCTGATCCCAGTATGGCTAGATGTAATTCTCCAGACTTTGACATCCTCTTTCAAAAACACCATGGTTTTGACCCATTATGGGATAAGTGTGGAAGGTAAAGGGGAAACAAAGGTCCGGGTTTGAGCTCCCAGCCCTCTTAGCCAGATTAACTTTAATTTTATGTTTTTCTCTAGAATTCTGCATAAAATTTCATTTTAAAAAGTGTTCTACTGTTACTAAAAAAAAATTTTTTTAACCATGGAATAGTCTAACTCCCTTATTTATTTTTTTTAATTTTTTAATTGAAGTATAGTTGATTTACAGTGTTGTGTTAATTACTGCTATACAGCAAAGTGATTCAGTTATACATGTATGTGTATAAACATTTTTTAAATATGTTCTTTTCCATTATGGTTTATCATAGGATATAGAATATAGTTCTCTGTGCTGTACAGTAGGACCTTGTTATTTATCCATTCTATATATAAAAGCTTACATCTGCTAACCCCACCCTCCCATTCCAACTCTCCCCCAACCCCCTTGGCAACCACCAGTCTGTTCTCTATGTGCCTGATTCTGTTTCTGTTTCATATTTAGGTTCATCTGTGTCATATTTTAGATTCCACATATAAGTGATACCATATGGTATTTGTCTTTCTCCTTCTGACTTACTTCAGTTAGTGTGATAATCTCTAGGTCCATCCATGTTGCTGCAAATGGCTAACTCCCTTATTTAAAGCTGAGGAAATGTCATCATCCCGTTTTTTTCCTTACTCTTGGTGCCTTTTATTTCTTTTAAAAGATGCCTGAGAACTTTACGCCTCCTGTTCCCATCACATCACCAATCATGAACCCCTTGGGTGACCCCCAGTCACAGATGTTGCAGCAACAGCCTTCAGCTCCAGTACCACTATCAAGCCAAGCTTCATTCCCACAGCCACACCTTCCAGGTGGCCAGCCCTTCCACGGCATACAGCAACCCCTCAGTCAACCAGGCATGCCTCCGTCTTTTTCAAAGCCCAATATTGAAGGTGCCCCTGGGGCTCCTATTGGAAATACCATGCAGGTAACAGTAAATCTGTGGAAGTGGGAGATGGCTCTATTTCGGTATTTTTTCTTAACGTTTTAACTTTTATGGTTATACCTTTATTATTATCTCAATTTGATTTCAATTTAGACAACTTAAAAATAATAACTTTTTTTTAAGATTGTTCATGTATGTGTATTATTTTTCAATGACAAGGCCGTATACAAACTTTCTAGAAGGAGCTTATATATTTACTGGTATATGTTAACAGTAACTTGGCAATTACAGTATTTCATTTGATCTAATCAGTAGCCACAGTTTAAGATCCGTTGAATCCATATTTGCATCCAAGGTTGCTAAGCAGAAGCTGTTTCCAAAGGTTTTTTCCTTTAAAATATAAAATAAAAATGTAATGAGTTATATATTTTCTTGTGTATGTGTAAGAGCTAATAAGATAGCCATATCTTTAGATGGAGATATATTTTGTGCTTGCTTTTCACATACAAACAGCTAGTTTGCAGGGCTCTCGATGATGAAAAGTCTATCATATTTCCATATAACTGACTTAGACATACAAAGATAAATGTTTTGATCTATTCATGAAAAGTAAAGAGGTTGGGCTACAGTTCAACATAAGATGAAATAAATTCCTGCCCAAGTATAAAACTAGCTCTTCTGTCTGTTATTGTCTTTGACTCTCTGAAGTCAAATTTGTAAAGATTATATCTCTACCACAAGAGTATGTTTTGCTGTTAAGAGATTTCTGCCTAAGGAACTTCTAAACATTAACAGTTGCATTATAAAAACAAGTGTTTTGATGGAGATAGGAGGACCTTCTTCTTTCCACAAGAATATATAAAATTATAAAGATTCACTGTTAATTTGTTATAATTACAAGTCTGTGGTGTTTGTGAAGCCATTCACTTTTGTTTAGACCTGGGTGCTCATGCTATACTCCTCTGGACCAGAACCTCAGTTACCATTGAAAGGGAGAGCTGCATGGATGTGTGTGTTCAGCCAGGCCATAATATCCAGCTTCCTGTCCACTTGGATGTCTCTGAGGCACCTCACACTTAACATATCCAGAATCTAATTCATAGTCTTCCTCCCAAACCTAGTCGTCTTTTGGTGTGTCCTGTTTCAGTTAATGGCACCATAATCCTTCCTGTTTAATCCAGCCAAAAACCTGGGCATCGTCTTCATATTCTTTTTCCTTTAACCTGTTTTTCAGAGCTATCCCCAAATCTTGCTGATACTACTTCAAAATCTCTCTCAAATCCCTTCTCTACATTTCCAGTCTAGTCCATGCTACCACCATCTCCAGTCTTAAGCAGTGCAGGAGCCTCTAGTTGGTCTGCCAGCATCTACTTTGACCCATCTCTTATCTGGTCTTATCTCCTCATTGCTTAAAACGTTACAGCTTCCCATTGTTCTCAGGATAAAGACCAAAATATTTCACATTGTCTGGAATCTCTCAGCTCATACTCCTCCTTGTTCTCTCTCTCTGCTCCAGCTACAGTGACCTCCTTTCAGTCCCTTGTATCATGATCCTTCCTGTGTACACGTTCTTCTGTCTGGAATGCATTTCCTTCCCCATTTAACTGGTTAACTCCTACTTATCCTTCTGATGTAACTTCCTTAAAGAGCCTTCCCCTCAGTTAAATCCCAATTATATTGTCTTGATTCCAGTGATGTTAACTTAACCACAGTTGCTATTTTACATACATTGGTGACATTTTTAAACTTTCCCTTTCTTCCATCAGCCTGTAAACTCCCTGAGGGATGAGATCATTTCCATATTGGCTCACCAATACCTAGCCAATGCCTAATACATAATTGCTTAATGTTTTCTATGAATGAACTAATCAGTCAAAACTTTAAACACTTACACATTCCTTCTTTGTTTTCCCATCTGTACATTCAGTAAGATCATGGACTCTTCTATCCTAACCTTTGGTTTAATCTTGCAGTTTGATAATAGCCCAGTTAACACCCTCCAAGAGTAAACCAAAGATGTCAGGATAAACAAAAATGAGCCAACAAGCAAAGCAAGCAGCCACTCCAACCAGCCAACTTTGTAAATGCCTTGTTCTTTTTATTTCCTACTGGCACAGGTCTCCTTCCCATCAGTTATATAAAATAGTGATCAACATATGTTCCATAATTAGTCAAATACTTTATATCCAATCCTGTTTTTGAAAATAGAAGCTGTAGAAAAAGTATACCTGTATCTTCTACTGAATATCTTGAGTTTTATGTTTGCTTATCCCAAGTGATTTCACATGTTAATTTTTCATTTGATTTTGAATAGCCTATCTACAAGGTCGTTGGTTTCTCTTTATCATAGATTCAGGGCTTTGTGTATAGGTAGCTTCTGGTCATTTCTAGTCATTTTATGGTATTATTTATTCCAGCATGTGCAGTCTTTGCCAACAGAAAAAATTACCAAGAAACCTATTCCAGATGAACACCTCATTCTAAAGACCACATTTGAGGATCTTATTCAGCGCTGCCTCTCTTCAGCCACAGATCCTGTATGTATTTTTTATTTGGTTAATTAAAAGAATCCCTTATTGAGCGCTTCTATAATGATTGCTTGAAGTCTTACAAGATATATTTTGAAAGCTTATGCAAAAGTAGTAAAGCTAGCACTTACATATAGTTTGCTGTACATATAAAAACACATTCAACTGCTTTTTACATATAACTTTAATCCTTAAAACCACCTCATGGTAGGTAGGTTTGTCATATTTATTTACAGAGGAGGAAATTAAGGCAAAAAGCAGTTACGTAATAATTAAGGCAGAGCCAGCATTCGAACCTAGTCTGGCTCCAGAATTCATGCTTTCAACCACAATGCTGCACTGAGTCTCATCGGCAAACCTTGTGCATAGCACAAAAATACAACAGAATGGTGAAACTCAGATTTGGGGTTTCTTTCTGAGCTTACATCAAAGCTTTTAAAAGTAGATAGACAGTCTTTAACTTTGCAAAGACCTTAAAAATAATTAAGTGCTTTAGATATTGGAGTCATATTCATAGTCAAAGTAACTGATTTTACTCAGTTTATTAGAGGATGACTATTGGCAACAACAAAAATTCCACAAAGCCAGTTTTGTTTTAGATGAAATTTCACTTTCTGCCAACAAACATTGAATATGTTTATTTAGTCACTGGCCAGTTGTCTGCTTGAAAAACAGCTTCTGGGATTTGTTGTTTCATCAAACATTGAGTATCACTATGTGCAGCCTTCTGCTAGCCTTTTGGAAAGCAGCTCCCTGTACTGAAAGTGTCAGGAAAGCAGAGGCAGGGGAAGGTTAGCATGAACCTTAGCACCTGGCACTCTGGGAGTGATGGAAAGGTGAAGCTAGGAACAGAGAACAGGTGAAGCTGTTGAACAGGTAAGTGTACAGTGTGTCTCCTAGGCAGAGAGGTCCTCATCATACAAAATGGAGGAATGCTAATAAAAATGGGGGAAAACTCCAGTCTTCCTTCAGGCATGAGTTAATGTAAATAGAGGTTGGGAGGACACCTCGTACATGGCCTAGCTTAATAAGTTTTTGTTGAGCTTCACCTCCTCTAGGTCACCATATCACCTTCCTTCTGGTTACCCAGGACCCCTGGGCAGAAGAGAAAGACAAACTGTTCCTGTCACTAGTTGGGGAGGAAGTTCAGATACTGCCCAGGACTCCTGCTGGTAGCTAGGTGGGATTAACTTTGAACCCTCCACAAAAGTCCATTTTCATCAATACTTGAAATCATTTTTATAGTATGACTTTATTCTTATTTCCACTTCAGTTATGTCCAAACAGCACAAAGTAATTTTGCAGCACAGCTTAGTTTGTAAGGTTATCCTCGATGGCTTCTCCTCTTCCGCACTCCTCTTCTGACACACTGACATTCCCCTCCTCAAACATACCAAGAATGTGTCAGCATCAGAGGCTTTGCACCTGTGCCTCCTTCTGCCTGGAACTCTTCCCCACAGAACTGCCTAGCTCTTGCTCACTTGTTCCCGGTGTCTGCTCAGATGTCCCATTAGCCACCAGGACTTTCTTACCACGTCATACTGCCAACACTGCTGACCCCCTTACCCTGTTAACTTTTCTTCATGGCACTCATCACCATCTGACATACAATATATTGTTTATTTAGTATCTTTCTCCCACCCAATAGAATATGAGATCCATGAGACACAACACTGTCCCAGCATGGCGCATAGTAGTCCCTCAATAAATATTGAAAAGCAGTGTCACTTTTAAGGCTGTTGCATAATGTAGATATTAAGTTAATCACAGTATAATTTCAAACCTTTACTGTTAGGATAGTTTTCTCTTACTATACTTACAGTACTAGGATGAGGGTAGGAGGACTCCTTAATTTAAGAACTCATTTTAACACTTCCCTCTTAATAATCTTAAGTCACCAAAAGATAATTTTCTCCTTTTTTTGATGTTTTAAAGGCCCAGAATAAGACAGGATTAAATGTACCAAATGTGACTGAGTGTATAAGTAGTACTTTTGAGATTCCACAGTTCACCTGTATGTTTGCCTTCTAGCTCCCATAATGTTCATTTTATTTAATTTACAGTAACTGTTAGACCTTCTTTTCTGTAGTACACTGACCCATTGCTGCCTCCAGATGGCCCTTCCTGTTGCTTGTGGATATAGTGTAGATGGACACTCAACACATCTCAAGTGAGTTGCAGTCCCCATGAAATCCAGCCAGTGCTCCATTTTGCACACTAGGAGGAAGGGTCTCACTTTCTTGCCCTCCCTGCCTTAATAGATTACTGATCTCTGTTCTAATAATCTGTTCAAGTTCCTCGGTCTTAGCTATCTTCATTTCTTTATAAAATGAAGCTGTCCAACATCATGACTGTAAGGTTTAGTGAAATGAGATAAGGCAAGTTCTTGGGATAAAGTTATTGTTCATACATAACATACCTGTTTTTTCTCTCCTGCAGCAAACCAAGAGGAAGCTAGATGATGCCAGCAAACGTTTGGAGTTTCTGTATGATAAACTTAGGGAACAGACAGTAAGTTTGTGGGGAAAAGAAGGATTTATGATAATCATTTATTCCTGGTTGCTAGTAAAATAAGTGTCTCATCAGCACTTGCACGTAATATGTAGTATGCTTGGGGGCAAAATGATCGTGACAGTTCATAGAATGGGCTTTTCTCTGTCTAAGTCTTACATTTCAGGGATAACGGGATAGGGCAGTGTGTGTGTGAGAGAGAGAGAGAGAGAGAGAGAGAGAGAGAGAAAGAGAGATTAAGAGGGAGAGAGAATTTTTAACCTTTTTTATAACAAAGTGCAGATATACAAACTGACCTGTACTGGTCCTACAGTAACTGGCCTTCTATTCATTTTTATATGTCCCTTGAATTAAAAAATCAGAGAGTAGGCAGATACTCTGTTTTCCAGAGACCAAATCTGTAATCTCTCTCATAGCCTAAGACTCTGAACCTTTTCTTTTAGAATAGCTATTACACAAAGGCAAAGCCAGAGGTAACCACAAATTGAGCAGATCAGTGTGTGTAACTTTGAAGATGGTCAGCAGTAAGGAGTAAATGCCCTGTGTGTTCTGTTCTCTTGTCCCTCCCAACCTCTCCACTACTTTCTAGAATTGTTTTGTTTTATTAATGAAAGCACTAGGAGAGAAAACAAGAATTGGGACCTTTCACATTTTTGCATTTTAGCATTTCTCTTCCCCATTCCCCATATCAATGCCATCAGCCACAAATTACCATTTATTTCATGAGAACCAAACCAGAGAAAGTTGATATGACATTGGAAGTGGCGTGGCCCATGGACTGATCCAAAATAAAGTCTTCTCTGAAAAGGATGGACATGTATGCCAAGTAATGACATGGGGGGAAAAAAAACTAGAGGTCTTATGATTTTAAGAGATGACAGGATTATGAAAAGCAGTTAAGAACTGGCAAATTGAGTACATGATGAGGACTGTTGCCCTCCTAATGGCAGTGGACCAGAAGTGCAAGGTTTCTATTGTCCACAAGGTTTTAGAGTAAATTGGACCCCTACTTCGAGATGTCATGATTAAGAATCTTTCAACTCCTTTATGCACATAGGAAAAATTTTAAAAGGTGTGAGACAGTATCTAAAATAATTTAGTTATTTAAAATATTTAAGTTATCTAAAATAAAATAATAAGAATTAAAACTCTTAAGTGGAGAGAGACATTAACATTTCAACTTGGGGAAGGAAATCTGGCTTTTCTGTAAGGAAATACCTGGCTTATCATACATGTATAATTCGTAAATAATTCCTTACATAAATCATTTTGTCATGGTTCCATTTTATAACTTAAGTGTTGGTTGGTCCGAGAAGCTTTCTAGAAATGCTCACCAGTTTATACATTTTTTTAATAATGTTTATTTCAAGCTCCTCTTAAATATCAGGGTTTAAAGTTTATAGAGGGTCTCATGGAAAATTCTTCCTTAATTTAATTCTCTCTCTCAATTCCACCTTTATTTCAGCTTTCACCAACAATCATCAATGGTTTACACAACATCGCAAGGAGCATTGAGACTCGAAACTACTCAGAAGGATTGACCATCCATACCCACATAGTTAGCACCAGCAACTTCAGTGAGACCTCTGCTTTTATGCCAGTTCTCAAAGTTGTTCTCACCCAGGCCAATAAGCTGGGTGTCTAAAGGATGGCTTCACTCTCAGCCACTATTGCCATTTTTCCAAAGAAACATGTTTTAAAAAATGATAAGATGTTGACCAGTCCTCATTAGCATGTTTCCATAGCAGCCAGTCAAGAACATTTACATTGTTTCTGCAGATATACTCACCTTAGACCTGCTCAAAGCCCTGGTGCTTTCTTTTGTTTTAATCTTTTATTGCCTGTGATGATTTTCCTATTCTGCAAATAATGTATTTCCTGGATTACACATAGTATGCTTTCCTG
Source organism: Physeter macrocephalus (assembly GCF_002837175.3). Lineage (NCBI taxonomy): Eukaryota > Metazoa > Chordata > Mammalia > Artiodactyla > Physeteridae > Physeter > Physeter macrocephalus. The sequence goes on along the minus strand of NC_041220.1, from coordinate 72,766,379 downwards.
AAGTATTCTGATAAAATATGGTTTTTGAAACCTCAGGTTTACTTTTTGGAAAAGGAGCCTTTGGTTATGTGTAAAGCAGAGCTGAAACTAAATTTCTTTCATGTCCTCCCTACTTCCTCCATGTCAATCAGATTAAAGTGTGTAATCCTATTTATGTGTATGTAGTCTTTTTTAAACTCACAGTTTAGTTTAATCTCTATTTTTTGTGGCTTTGGCTTCACTTTGGCCCTGAACAAATAACTAAATCTAGAGGCTGCTACATAGATTTTAGCAAATATTAATGAAAAGTGGGATCACTAGTTTTAAGTATCTCTAGGAAAAGATTGAGCATTTTCATTCTGTAGGATGCATTGAACTTTTTTAATAAATGTTTTCAATATTCTGTTTGAGTTTTAAGATTGAATTGTCTCCATTTTATATTTAGAAATTTATTCATCCATTTTAAAAAAGTTACCTATTTCTCTGAGGTTTAAGTTCAGAAAGAAAGCTTTAACTTCTGTCAGCCTCCTGAATCGACATATTTTCAGACAGTATTTTCGTCAAATGATTTTATTGTAATCTGTCTTAAGAGCAGTGTGGTAAACAAAAGATAATGGTCCCCATAGAATCTTAAGGAGAATTAGATACTAATAATTTTCATTGTTTAAGCAATTTTACCTAAGTGAGTTGGAAAACTAGAAGATAAAAAGTGTGACTACTGTGAAGACAGGTGCTGTTTCAAGGACTAAGTGCAGTTCATCAGGCATTTTGCAGCCTAAGTGACATAGTTTGCAAGACCCTCTTAATTTCCTTTGCTGGGATTCCCTGCTCACCAAATAAAACGCCTCTTTTAAAAATAAAAATAGGGACTTCCCTGGTGGCACAGGGGTTAAGAACCCACCTGCCAATGCAGGGGACACAGGTTTGCGCCGCGGTCTGCCAAGATCCCACATGCTGCGGAGCAACTAAGCCCGTGCACCACAACTACTGAGCCTGCGCTCTAGAGCCCGCGAGCTGCAACTACTGAGCCCACGTGCCACAACTACTGAAGCCTGAGTGCCTAGAGCCCGAGCTCCACAACAAGAGAAGCCACTGCAATGAGAAGCCTAGGCACCACAACGAAGAGTAACCCCCACTGGACTCAACTAGAGAAAGCCCGCTCACAGCAACGAAGACCCAATGCAGACAAAAAAAAAAAAAAAAAAAGACATTAAAAAATAAAAATAGTTTTATAACTAAAAAAGGAGGACCTTGATAACATGTATGAGCATTGGAGCCTCACGAGTGGGGTGATATATCAGCTCCCTGGGAGTTTGGTGGTCTGAGTCAGTCCTACGACTCACTGAAGTGGCAACTTGACCTTCTGGACCTGACCCTCGACTGTGGTGTCAGCCCAAGACCCCATCTGAACAGCAGGCTGGCCTCTAGTAATTTTTTTGATGTATTGCCCTTACAGTTAGGATTTGTGTTATGGCTGCATGATTACCTTGACATGACAATGGCAAAACTGGCAGCGGTTTACAAAAACATGTTCCAAAAGATGAGAAACAGGAATAGGTGGCAGTGGAGTCCTGACCAACCCCAAAGATTTTACAAGTATGAGTATAAAAAAAACGATTTGCCACTGACATCTGAGCAGCTGTTATAAGTGGATGGAGGTAAGAAGACTTGAACCCAAAATAGAGTTTAGTCTTGAAGTATGAAGATAACAGGAGATTATGGGAAGAGAGCAGTTTGTTTTCCTGAAGAAAAGCTAACAAGGAAAGGGGTGTGAGGGAAATTGGTAGGTGGGGCTGGGTGTTGGCTGGGAGACATATCAGGTCTCTGGGACGTGCTTTCTTATACTTCACCTGCTCCTCTCCTCCACTCTGCGTATGACCTTTTGGGCTGGATGGGATGGATGTACCTTCGGCCCCGTCTGAGAATCTCTGTGTGTGGGATGCACGGCTGATGGAGATGGTGGTTCATTCTAATAGTGTGGCAGCAGGAGAAAGTTGGAAGCAACTGCTCTACATCTGACTGTTGAGACTCCAACAAGCCTATATATTCCTTTGGATTCAGAAAATTCCCGTGTATGCTGGAGGACAGAAAGATGCAGTAGGATTCCTGGCAACCAGATGTGCTCTATTTAACACCTGCCTGAAAGATAAAGGGAGGGATGGTGATTGGTTAACACTTTTCTGATAACCACTTGTCTCCTGAACCAGATTTGTGTTCACCTAAGAATGACTGCAAGGCCATCTGTTGACTGCTCAGCCATGGTGGAGATTTCATTTGGAATGGACATCTACATATGCACACATACATAAATACGTATGCACCCCTCTTTGTCGTTCAACTGCTGCGGTGGCAGCATTCCCAAATGTCACCCCTGACAAATCTATCAGGGTGTTCATCAGATGCTGAAGGTGTCACAGGCAGATAGCATCTCCAATTATTCAGTGAAGAAGGACTGCCTATGTATAGGATCTCTTAACTGTTTCCTCTAATAAATGCTCCAAATCTTTTAACCAAACTAAATTACAAAGAAAAAGTGCTCAAATTAGCTTTATAGTTCCACTTTTCCTGGCACACTGGTTTTACATACATTTCTGTAGCATCTGCTTTGCTCAGGGCTTTGGTGACCATACCATTCACTCAGGCTCAGGTTGAGTGCACCTACGAGCTGACTGGGGTCAGACTGTGCCATTCCTAAATTTCCAGCTGTTTGCTTTCTCTCCCCTCTGGGAGATACGGAATGTGTGGGTTTTAGGGTGTTGGGACAGACCTTGAAAAACCTAACAAAATCAAACAAAAGGAAATAGACTTTGGTTTAACTGTGGTGCATGTTTTTTACACCTGGATTAATGTTTCCAGAGACCTGCTAAAGTATTTATTTAGCAAACAATGTTAGTCACCTAGAATAACTTTGTATAAACATCGTTACTCAGTAATGTCTGAGATCATTTTTTTAGTGGAGCTGCACACCCTGTTGATTTTATTTAGTCCATTTTTTTAAATAGGTTTATTTATTTTTTGCTGCGTTGGGTCTTCGTTGCTGCGCGTGGGCTTTCTCTAGTTGTGGCAAGCAGGGGCTACTCTTCGTTGTGGTGCGTGGGCTTCTCGTTGCAGAGCACGGGCTCTAGGCGCGCGGGTTTTTTTTTTTTTTTTTTTTGAATAGATTTTTATTGGAGTATAATTGCTTCACAATACTGTGTTAGTTTCTGTTGCACAACAAAGAGAATCAGCCATATATATACACATGTCCCCATATCCCCTCCCTCTAGAGCCTCCGTCCCACCCTCCCTATCCCACCCCTCTAGGTGGTCACAAAGAACCGAGCCGTATATACACATGTCCCCATATCCCCTCCCTCTAGAGCCTCCGTCCCACCCTCCCTATCCCACCCCTCTAGGTGGTCACAAAGCACCGAGCCGATCTCCCTGTGCTATGCTGCTGCTTCCCACCAGCCACTATTTTACATTCGGTAGTGTATATATGTCGATGCTACTCTCACTTCACCCCAGCTTCGCCCTCCCACCCCATGTCAAGTCCATTTTCTATGTCTGCCTTTTTATTCCTGCCCTGCAACTAGGTTCATCAGTACCTTTTTTTTTTTTTTAGATTCCATATATATGTGTTAGCATATGGTATTTGTTTTTCTCTTTCTGACTTACTTCACTCTGTATGACAGACTCTAGGTCCATCCACCTCACTACAAATAACTCAATTTCGTTTCTTTTTATGGCTGAGTAATATTCCATTGTATATATGTGCCACATCTTCTTTATCCATTCATCTGTTGATGGACACTTAGGTTGCTTCCACGTCCTGGCTATTGTAAATAGTGCTGCAATGAACATTGTAGTACATGTCTCTTTTTGAATTATGTTTTTTCTCAGGGTATATGCCCACTAGTGGGTTTGCTGGGTCATATGGTAGTTCTATTTGTAGTTTTTTAAGGAACCTCCATACTGTTCTCCATAGTGGCTGTATCAATTTACATTTCCACCAACAGTGCAAGAGGCTTCCCTTTTCTCCACACCCCCTCCAGCATTTATTGTTTCTAGATTTTTTGATAATGGCCATTCTGACCGGTGTGAGGTGATACCTCATTGTAGTTTTGATTTGCATTTCTCTAATAATTAGTGATGTTGAGCATCTTTTCATGTGCCTCTTGGCCATCTGTATGTCTTCCTTGGAGAAATGTCTGTTTAGGTCTTCCACCCATTTTTTAACTGGATTGTTTGGTTTTTTTTGATATTAAGCTCCATGAGTTGTTTGTATATTTTGGAGATTAATCCTGTTGTTTCATTTGCAAATATTTTCTCCCATTCTGAGGGTTGTCTTTTGTCTTGTTTATGGTTTCCTTTGCTGTGCAAAAGTTTTTAAGTTTAATTAAGTCAACTATACTCCAATGTAAAATAAAAATTAAAAAAATAAAGAATATGTGTAAAAAAAAAAAGCTACTAGAGAGCCTGCTCTATCCCAGTTGCTATAATTACATCTTCACGAGGGACAGTGAAGCAGACCACCTATCTGAGAGTCAAAGAGCTGGGTTCTAGTGTCTTCTGTGTCACTGTTGGTCAAACCACCCCATTTCCTTTTGCCTCCATTTCTCACCTGTAAAATGAGGGGGTAGGACTAGATGATCTCTAATTTCACTTACAGCTCTGGAAGTCTATTACCCATCTACCTGTCCCACAGTGTCTTTGTATGTTACCTACAAGTCTTCAGAAGGAGCCAAAAACAATTTGGGGATAGTACCAAAGCTTTGAAGAAAGATAACAGAAACAACTCAAGCCTATTTATATCTGGATACCTTTTTTCCTCTCATAGAGTTGATTGATTTTTCTGAAGAACAGTCAATGCAGTGCTTTCCTTGGTTGGAAATGAATAGGTGGGCATTTAAGAAATAAGTTTCTAATTTGAGGACTTGGGACAGATGTATTTACTTGGCCTTGAGGTCCTTAAGTAGTGAGTCCCCCTCAGCAATGATAAATATTTCCATGAAATTAACCTTTCTACACACCCGTTTCCCACATCAAGAATACGCTAGGCCTTCCCTGGTGGCGCAGTGGTTAAGAATCCGCCTGCCAATGCAGGGGACATGGATTCGAGCCCTGGTCCGGGAAGATCTCACATGCCGTGGAGCAACTAAGCCTGCACGCCACAACTACTGAGCCCGTGCACATAGAGCCCGTGCTCTGCAACAAAAGAAGCCACTGCAATGAGAAGCCCGTGCACCACAATTAAGAGAAGCCCCTGCTCACCGCAACTAGAGAAAGCCCATGCACAGCAACAAGGACCCAACAGTCAATAATTAATTAATTAATTTTTAAAAAAGAATACGCTATATTTGATTACATAGGACACTCAACAATGAATGAGTTTTCCCTCTGGTGCTGCAAATCTGGGTCACCCTTTTGACATTCCTGAACTCTATTGACAAATGCCCTCTCCCAGCTAGAGAACCACAGGGCCTTTGCTTTAAGAGCAGCCCGTGGTAACGGACACAGCAAGAAGAGAAAGAGGTCATTGAAACAGAAACAGTGACAGCAGCTAATAGAAGTAAATAAGAGCTTCTCTATGTTCATCTGCCCTTGGAAACCAAAATAACTATCCTAAAAGAAAATGGGGTGGGTGTTGTTGGAGGACAGGGACTGGAGAGCGGGAAGAGATGTGGGTGAAAACCTCATCAGCACTGTCTTTCTTCTGCCACAACAATAGGGATTGTTCATTCAGAGAGCTGGGATTTGGGAGCAGGGAGAGAGAGTGGGGAGGAGTGTGGACCTTGTTTTGGTTTGTGGGTCTCGTTTCTAGGCAGCTGTTGGTCAAAGGGGGATGTGGTGTAGGTACTGACAAATGTTCACATGTCACGGCTGGGTCGTAAAAAGGAGTGACTCCTCCATAGCACTGGTTAGCATCTGTGCATGCATGCCCTGTAGTGATTATTTGATCCCTCTCTGCCTCCCTACCGGGCTCTGAGTTCCAGGAGCACAGCCATGTACTCCTCTGTCCGTGGAGCTGAGCTCGGTGCTTGCTTCTAGATGGAGTCTAAATCGATAGATGCTTAAGGAAGGACTCTTAATTGATTCAAACTGAAGATAACTTGGAAAGATGCAGGGGGCAGCATGTCACTGACCGGTGATATCAGAGTCAGGTTTGGGTTGGGTTTTTCACTAAGTAGACCCTCTCTTGTCTATGAATTAGGAAGTAGGGTCTTCAGATCTGGCTATTTCCAGTGCCCATTTTTCTGCGGCCAAATTGGAGCACTCTATGAAGAGTTGTCAGCAAATCGTGGGGAAGAGTCTTAAGCAGTAAGGCTGGGGTTTTGTTAAAAGAAAACCCCTTCCTCTCTTCACATCCAAAGGAGTAGAAGCATTCCTTTCAGAGGAACAGCTTCCCCTCATCCACCGCTATAAAATCTTAATGGGGAAAATTTTCCAATCCATTTAGTACAGAAGCAGGGAGGACAACACTCCTGTGATTGAAGGAAGCTGAGAAGACTAATTTTCTAGTATGCCGTGGTGTTGCTGTATCTCAAAACCGATCCTCCCATAGTCTTGGAGACCAACTTCCCAACTTTTTGCTCCCCTGAAATCACTCAAATCTAAAGCCTATGAGTGGTTTTCTTACTCTGGGAGCAGAAAGAGGTGTACATTTGAAATTGCTGTCCATGCATCTCATCCAAGAGGCAACCCCCCGTCCTTTAATCCACAAGAGCTGCAGAGCTCATTCCTTCCTGAGCCAAAGGAGTTGCCTTAAATGATTACCTCTGATAAAGTAGAGCAGAAGATTTTATTTTATTTCATAGCTCCCTTCAGAGCAAACGAATCCTGGTGCAGCCAGAATTCCTTCCTTCCTCCAGCCCACCCAGGGATGCGTCTCTTCCCAGTCTGGGGCCCCCCAGAAGCATCCTGGCGTCCTGGCCAGGCAGGTTTCATAACTGCATGGAGTCTATCTCTCTGGTATGATTAAAAACCGATAAAATACCAACATTATTCAGCACTTAACTAGGTATTAGACATCGTCCTGAGCTCTATTCCTGTGAGGTAAGGGGTATCTCCATTTAGCACATGAAAGAAACGAAGTTAGATTATTAGGTAAATTGCACAGAGAGTATTCCCAGCGTGGAGCTGTCTTAATTCTTACATTACGTAGGATGAAATTGAAGATCTAAGAGACTGTCATGGTCCCCAAATCACAGAGTACTCAGACTTGTTAATTCAGAGTGGTGAAGCCAAACTCAAACCCAGGTTTTCAGATGCCAAACCTGGATCATTTTCACAACACTGTAGTTCCTGTAGCCAAAATCTAAATTTCCTTAAGAAAACCATAGGCATGAGAATCACTGTAAATCTCTTACTTCAAGAATGGATCTTTTCTTTCTCTTTCCTTCCTCCCCAGAGCTTGCATTTTCTCCACAAACTCCTTTTTATTTTTTAAAATTTACTTATTTACTTATTTCTTTGGTTGTGTCGGGTCTTAGTTGCGGCATGCAGGACCTAGTTCCCTGACCAGGGATCGAACCAGGGCCCCCTGCACTGGGAGTGCGGAGTCTTAACACCACTGGACCACCGGGGAAGTCCCTCCACAAACATTTCTTATACAATTTTTAAAAATCTTGTATTAACCCTTTAGCTAGATACTCTGCCAGGCTCACTCCCATCTCTGAGACTTCTCTGGCACAGTGTTCCAACTGGGAGTTGTTGCCAGGTCATTCTATCTTTCAGGGCCTTGTTTGATGCCACCGTCTCCATGAAGCCCTCCTGACCACGCCAGCCCACACACCTCACAAGCAAGTCTCACACACAGTTTTTATAGGTAGTGTTGCCTTCCAACACTTTCATCTTCTGTCCTCTTTCTCTCCCTACCTGAAGCAACTTCTACTCCGAGGCACATACTGTTGGCCAGAACCTAGGCATTTTGGCTATGATGGTTTTCTCCCAGTACATCTCAGAGCTGCCCTTTTGTAGTTTGTAAACTTGTAACTGTTCATTGACATTCGAGAACTGTTACTGTCCTTGTTTAGGAAGCCTCCCCACAGCCCTTGGGCACCTGGCTCACAATCTTCTCCAGCTAAACCCATAGACCTCCCTGTGGGACTTCAGCCTTCTGTGGAGGTGCTGTCCAGATACCTCAGTGTCCTCAGCTCCAGCGACCGCCACCTCCTATATAACCCTGTGGCCTCACCTTGGAGTTTATCATTGGAAACTCTTCGACCACTATAGGTCTTAAGTTCCGAATCCCACTCTTGGTGCACAGTGGCCATTGCTTCCTTTATTGTCATTCCCTGACAGATAGAAATCTACCCTTCAACTTCCTCAAACCTCGATGCCTTTGCTTCCTCCACTACCTGTGAGTCCTGAGCTTCCTTGTGATCAGATTTCCTCCCCCTTTCCCCAGCCTGGACTCCTCACAAACTTCTGTCTCACCAGCACCTCAGTTACCTGGCTCTCTTGTCCTCCCATCAAGCCCCCATCCCCACTTCATTCTGGAGATCCCATCCGACTGCCAAGTGAGGCTGTGTCACCATGACTGTGCAGACTGGCGCCTTATGAGCTTGTGGCTTCCATTCTTACTTGGGCCCTTAATTTGGCTCTACAACCTTTTAGGGGTCTGGATTAGCTTCCTTTCTCATTCTGCTCAACAGCTCCTGGAATCTTTCATCACTTTTCCCCAGCTTTCTACCAAATTCCCACTCTGCTTACCTAGCAGGTGATCTGACCTTCCCTTCAGAGCAAACCAGCCATCACAGCACCCTGCCTCACTTTACTGGCTCACTCTGCTAGCTAAATCCACCCTCATCCTCATTTCCTTCCAGTGTCAAGAAAAAGCTGTCCCTCTCTTCAAAGTTAAGCCAACCATCTGATCACCTGATCCCATCCTGTCTAACCCTGAACCCTAGGAAAATAGTTCCATCAAGCATCCTCTTTCGTATATTTTTGAACTTTGACCTTTCATTATCATTCCCTAACCCAATAGATATATTCAGATTCCTCAGAAACACACTCAACTTCACCTCTCTGTCCTTCGCCTCTCCATTGCCAAGCTTCTTGAAAATTAATTTACATAGGTATGCCATGCTTGTCTCCTCCTCCTTATTCTTTTTTTTTTTTTTGCCAGGCCGTGCAGCATGTGGGATCTTAGTTCCCCAACCATGGTTCGAACCTGCCCCCCCCTGCATTGGAAGTGCAGGGTTAACCACTGGACCACCAGGGAAGTCCCCCTCCTCCTCCTTATTCTTAAACACACCTCTGTGTAAGGTCTGTTCCCATGACTCAATGAAAAGGCCTTGGCAAAGGTCAGCGATGACCTCTGTATGAAGTGGTCTTTTCATTCCCATCCTCCCCAGCCTTTCTGTAATATTCGAGGTTGCTCTCCCACACTCTGCTGCTTCTTCCCCATCTCTCATCAGTCCTTTGTCCACACCACTGGCTTCTCTTTCTTTGATAGTCTCACAAATAGCAGTTCACTAGAAGTCTATCCTGAGTCCTTTTCTTACCTTCCCTGGGCAACTGCTTCCACTGCCATGGATTTTACTAAATCGAACTACCACAAAGTTACTCTCTCCAGCCTAGACCTTTGCTGGGCTCCAGGCCTATATGTATACTTAACAAATGTTGAATATACTGAATATTTCTTCAGTCCCTTCTCAAAAATGATGATCCATGTGATGATGATCATGATGACTAATATTTATGGATTCCAGACACTGTTCTAAACTTTAGTCACCATAGAAATACCATGCGGGAGGTATTATTATCCCCATTTCACAAAAATGGTAATAAACACAGTACGATTTAGTATCTCAGGAAGTGACATTGTTTTTCACCCGAATATCCAACCCAGAGACCCAAAAAGAATCCTGTACTCTTTATTTCTCCTCCTTCATTTTCAGTCAAGCATCAAATCCTGTTGGTTCTTCTATTTGAGTTCCTCTGGCTTTATCTTCTCCTCTCTAACACATCTCTTCCAGAATCTGTACCTTTGTCTTACTTCAGACCCTCCTCATCAATCGACCAGACTCTTAAAATGGTGCCCTGACTGCTCTTCTTGCCTTCAGTCTTACCTCTGTCTACCTGTAGTCCAATCATTCTCCACACCTCTTCTAGAGTGGTCCTTCTGAAATGCAAACTTGATCATATTATTACGCTGCATAAAGCCAGTCAGTGACTCCCCTCACATGGCTACTTCTGCTGGGCATGAAAGACACCCACCTACCTTCATGGGCTGCCCACTGCATGACATTTCATCTTCATCTCCCACCATTTCTCTACTTTCACTTCGGATATTCCAGACATCTCTCTAAGTGAGAAATGCAAAAGCTTTTGCTCACACTATTTTCTCTGCCTGGGTTGCCCTCCTCCATTTCTTTGTCTAGTAAGCTACTCATCCTTCAAAACTGTGCTCTCTAATATGTAGCCAGTAGCCACATGAGGCTAACCTGAATTAAGATGTGCTGTGCTGTAAGCATAAACACTGGATTCTGAAGACATTGTGTGAAAAAAAGTATAAATGTCCCAGTAATTTTACATTGATTACCTATTGAAAAGATAATATTTTGGATATATTGGGTTAAGTAAAATATTATTAAAATTTATTGTTTCTTTCTATGGGGCTGTTAGAAAATTTAAATTTACACAAGTGGCTTGAATTCGTGGCATGCATTATATTTCTATTAGACAGTACTTCTTCAAAATCCTTACCCTGTAAACTTAACTGAAGAGGCAAAAGACTTGTACACTGAAAACTACAAAATGATGCTAAGAGAAATTAAAGAAGATACAAATAAATGGAAAAACATTCCATGTTCATGGACTGGAGAATTAATGCTGTTAAGATGTCAATACTAACCAAAGTGATCTCCAGATTTAATGCAATCCCTATAAAAATCTCAGTGACATTTTTTGCAGAAACAGAAAAAAACCCATCCTAAAATTCACACGGAATCTCACTGGACCCTAAATAACTATAATAATCTTGACAAAGGAGAACAAAGTTGGAGGTCTCATACTTCTTGATTTCAAAACTTATTACAAGGCAACAGTAATCAAAACAATGTGGTACTGGCAAAAAGACAGACATATAGACCAATGGAATAAAATAGAAAGTCCAGAAATAAACCCTCAAGTAGGTCAAATGATCTTCAGCAAGGATGCCAAGACCATTCAATGGGGAAAGGAGAGTCTTTTCAACAAATACTGTTTAAAAAACTGGTATCCACATGCAAAAGAATGACATGGACCCTTACCATACACCATATACAAAAGTTAACTCAAAATGGATCAAAGAACTAAACATAAAAGATAAAAACTATAAAACTCATAGAAGAAAACACAGGGAGAGAGCTTCATTGGATCTGGCAATGATTTCTTGAATGTGACAACAAAAGCACAGGGAACAAAAGTAAAAATAGATAAATTGGACTACATCAATATTTAAAACTTCTAAGCATCAAAAACACAACAGTAAAAAGGCAAACTATGGAATGGGAGAAAGTATTTGCAAACCATTTATCTAACAAGGGGTTAAGATCCAGAATATATAAAGAACTCCTGCAATTCAACAACAGAAAACCAAACAACATCTAATTTAAAAATGGGCAAAGACTAGAATAGACATTTCTCCAAAGATGACATGAAAAGCTGCTCAACATCGCTAATCATTAGGGAACTACAAATCAAAACCACAATGAGATATCACCTCACACCCATTAGGATGGCTGTAATCGAAAAAAATAAAAAAAACAGGATATAACAGGTGTTAGTGAAGATGTGGAGAAATTGGAACTCTTGTGCACCGTTGGTGGGAATGTAAAATGGTGCAGCTGCTATGGGAAACAGTATAGAAGTTCCACAAAAAAATTAAATATAGAATTACCATAAAATCCAGCAATCCTACTTCTAGGTATATATCCAAAACAATTGAAAGCAGATATAACAGCACATCCATGTTCATAGCAGCATTATTCACAATAGCCAAAAGGTGGAAGTAACCCAAGGGTCCACTGATGGATGAGTGGATAAGCAAAATGTAGTGTGTGTGTGTGTGTGTGTGTGTGTGTGTGTGTGTGTGTGTGTGTGTGTGTGTGTGTAGAGAGAGAGAGAGATGTATATTATATGGCCTGAAAAAGGAAGGAAATTCTGACGCCTGCTACAATATAGATGAAACTTGAAGACATTACGCTAAGTGATGTAAGCCAGTCAGAAAAAGGCAAATACTATATTATGAGATATCCAGAGTAGTCAAACACATAGAAACAGTAAGTACAACATGGCGGATGCCAGGGAGTAGGGAGACAGAGAAATGGAGAGTTGTTTGATGTGTTTAGATTTTCAGCTTTGCAGGGTGAAAAAGTTCTGGAGATTGGTTACATATCCATGTGAATATATTTAACACTATTGAAGTGAACACTTAAAAATGATTAAGATGGTAATTGTTATGTGTATTTTACCACAATTTAAAATTTTTAAAAGTCAAGTTCCAAAAAAATGAAAGAAAAAAAAATACCCTTACCCAGATATCACCTGCCTCCTCCCCTCTAGTGTGAATTAACTACTCCTTTCTTCATGCCTCCCCTTAATTTCTGCACATCCCTCTAATAGGGTCTTATCACATTTTTGGTAATTCTTTGTTTGACAGGATAAGGGTTACTGTCCCATGAGTGAGATGAATACCCATCCACTTCTAGGGTCTTGACCAGAAGCTAAGAAAATATACTAGGGTCTTTAGTAAGATGGAGAAAAGAGACAGTACCCCTGATGGCATAATATGCTACAGGAGATATTCAAGAGTATACCTCGTATGTGTAGAGGTGTCACCCTGAGGCTAGATCTGGAGGGGCTAATGTCTTTCAGCCATCCTTCTGTAAGCAGCATCTGAAAGGCCTGAAGAACATGTCCTCCCATCTCCAACAGATGAAAACATCCCCTTCACTCTCATGAGTCCAACCAACTGAAATGATTGGCCACACCCAGTCTGACCTGTTGGCAGGAAGAGAGGAAGATATTCATTTAAGATAGAGCCAAGATAAAGTAGCTTATGTAACAGATAAGGTACTCTGGGGCCACATAAAGAACTGTTTTGCTGCCTCCCCTGAACTCTTTATATGTACACTTGATGCCTAACAGAATTTTTTTTTTTTTTTCTGGTAACGGACTGGACCTTCCTGCCCTTCCCAGTTCATAGCCAAGAGGTAACACTTGTTTGATCTTTCTTCCCTCCTAGATGAGGAGCTCCTTTAGGGCATGGACCACACCTTATTCGTCCTCGTAGCCCCAGTGTGCACCAGCGCTGGCACATAGCAGGACTGGTGCACACTGCCTGCCCAACAAATGACTGAATGGTTAGAGTGAGGGTGTGGTGAGTCATTACAATAACCCAGAGAGAGGCTTTTGACAGAACAACTACTCCACCCCTAGAGAAAGGACAGTCTGAATAGAGAACCACAGGAAATATGTGGGTCTGGTGGCTGTGGGGAGCATAGAGAACATGAGAAGAAAAAGTGGTTCGTGGGCTTCCCTGGTGGCGCGGTGGTTGAGAGTCCGCCTGCCGATGCAGGGGACATGGGTTCGTGCCCCGGTCCGGGAAGATCCCACAGGCCGCGGAGCGGCTGGGCCCGTGAGCCATGGCCGCTGAGCCTGCGCGTCCGGAGCCTGTGCTCCGCAACGGGAGAGGCCGCAACAGTGAGAGGCCCGCGTACCGGAAAAACAAAAACAAACAAACAAAAAAAAGTGGTTCGTTATAAAGCCAAGGTTGAGCAGGCTGATGAAGTTTATGCCCTCAAGACTCACGTTCTGTTGTCTCACTGGTCTAATGACAGCGCCGACGTTTATCTGGTCGCCGGGCAAGTGTCCCTTCATTCTATAATTTCAGCTCCAACTGAAGCAACACCATAACACTGGCTCAGTGGCCACCATTCCACAAGCCACATACGTTGCTTCACTTTTAAATTAGGTATTGTTTTTTCTGGCTGATTGGGCTGATTCTGGTCTGCTAACAATGAGATGCTCATGTATGATCCTTTCATGTAGTCAATTCTTGGTAATTTTTTCCCCTCTCCTGTAATGCTGGAAAGGATTCCTAACAGCAGTTGATCCAAAAATCAGCTTTCTTTGTCAACATAATGGTATCCTTTCAAACTCACATTTATAGACTTTGCAAGCTGGAAAGAAGAATAAAGCTTAGGTCCTGGTAAGGAAATTTGTCCTCAGAGGACTGAGGTGGGTCACAGTGAATTAGAAGTAGAATGCAGAGCCCCTGGCTTCCATTCCTGGCCCCTTTGCTTCTGCTATCCGCCGCAGGTGCAGCCACAGCTGCTTGGGATACGGCCAGCTCGCCCTCCTCTGCGCTTCTGTGCCATCAGGGCTCCCTCTGGATAGTTCTAAATTATCCGCGTTGGGAGAGGAGGAATGAGCAGAAACGATTCTTCTGAGGTTAAGTTTCCGTGGAACGTTCCGGGTGATGTTTTTCTAAAGCCCCATCTCAACGGTGCTGACTTGGAGGCTTAGAAGACAGTGCAGAAACGCACTGGTTAGCGGAGAATTTGCCACAAACAGCTGCGTGGTTGATGGGCCGCGCAGTGGCGGCGCACTACTGTATACTAACCAGCCCCCAAATCATTTATTCATCATCTAATAGGCATTATTTGAGCACCTACTGTGTGTCTGGCTGCAAGCTGTCCAATAAGGAGTTGAGCGGCTCGGGGCTTTGGGACCACCTAGAGGGGTGGGTTAGGGAGGGTGGGAGGGAGACGAAAGAGGGAGGGCATATGGGGATATATGTATACATATAGCTGATTCACTTTGTTATATAGCAGAAACTGACACACCACATTGTAAAGCAATTATACTCCAATAAAGGTGTTTTATTAAAAAAAAAAAAGAGTTGAGCGGCTGCCTGCAACCCCCCACAGGCCCAATCAGCCATAGGAACCGAGAGACACAGGGACTTGTGATTCTCAACTCAGATCTGGCCTTAACTTGTGTTGCGACCTGGGGCAAGTATTGTAAATCCTCCAGCCCGTAGCTTCAAAGCAAAAAGAAGTCTTTTCAAAAGGGAAGGGTATTTCTGGGAACCGTAGAAACACACAACAGCTGGAGAAGTGCTCTGAGCCCCTCTGCAGGCTCCCTGACCCGGAAGCCACAGCTCACCCACCCGCGGGCGGAGGCTGCCCACTGCCTGCCAAGCAGGCTGCCCCGTCCGGCCCCGGGGAGCCCGGGCAGCGGAGGCCCGGGGTGCGCCTTTCTCTTTAAGAGCCCCACAGGCGATCCTGATTGGCTGTAGCTATGCAGGTCTTTCTTCCCAGCTCCCTCGGAGCGCTCCCTCCCCCGCCGCTTTCTCGGCTCTTTCCACACCCCCTCCCCCCACCCCCCTGCGTCCCCTCGAGCCCCTGGCGCTCGCCTCCTGTTCCTCGCCGCAGAGTTCAGCCCCGGCAGCGGTGAGGGGGACTCGCCAGCAACAGATGCCGGGCGCCAAGATTTGCATCCTTAAGCCACGCTGAACGCCAGAAGAAGAGAGAAGGAAACAGAGAAGCGTCGGGAAGGCGGGGACGGGAGGTGCGGAAATCCCCTCCTAAAAGGCAGAAGCCGTCGCCCGCACCGGAGAGCTCCGCGCCGGCTTATCGCCAGCTTGCTGCCGCTGCCACGAGCGCCCGCCTCTCCCCAGCCATGCCAGGCCCGGCCGCCGGCGAGGGGAAGGTCTCCTTCCGCAACGCCAAGGAGGAAATCCGTGTGGGCTTCGGGGTCGAGGGCTCGGAGGGTGGCGGCGGCGGCCGGGAGAAGCCCGGCGCGCGCGGGCAGCGGCAGGACATCGTCTGGAGGAACGTCTTCCTGATGAGCCTGCTCCACTTGGGGGCCGTGTACTCCCTGGTGCTCATCCCCAAAGCCCAGCCGCTCACTCTGCTCTGGGGTAAGTCCTGCCGGCGCCCCCTGCGCCCCGGGCACCGAGGCGAGGCGGCGCCGGGGCGCGCGGGGTCGCGGGTCGCCGCCGGCTCCGGGCGGTGCGGAGCGCCCCTCCGCTCTCCGCTCTCCTCCCCACCACGCGCCCCGGTCCCCCGGCCTGCAGTCGTCCGGCCTTTGGGACAGGCAGGTGTTTCTGTGCTGGTATTTTCAACTTCTGCCTCCCCCGCTGTCTGCTTGAGTAGGCGCCTTTGGCGGCTCCCGGATGGACTCGGGGCCCTTCGGCGCCACCGCTGTGCGCAGAGGCACACCGGCTGAACCCGGGTTCCAGGGCGGGGAGACCGATGGGATGACTGTGTCGCCCAGGCGGGTCCCAGGGGCGCTCCTTTCTGCCGCCCTTCGGCTTCTCAGTCTCCTCTGTGGGCCACGGACCTTGGGGCCGAGTTAAGGACAAGAAAGGGAGTTGGAGCGGGGGTGGAGAGACCCGGCACCGGATCAGTCTTGATGTTCGCGCAGGAGATGGAAGACACCAGTTCCCTTCCTGCCCATGCAAGGCCCCCATCCCTGCCCCCTCCGTGATCTTTTGTGCCCAGTTGCACTTCCACGGTCCCAGAAGTTTCTCGGCGAGCACACCAACCCCGCGGCGAGAGCGCTCTGCCCCCGGCACAAAGCTCAGACCGTGGCCGAGCAGATCCCCTCGGGGACCTATCCCTTCTGACCAGTGCCTGTCTGTCACCGCACCTGTAGCTCTCCCTCTCGCCACCCTCTTTCCTAGCACCCCCAACCCTGCCGGCATGGGAGGGAGCCCAGGAGCCCCCCTCCCCCAATCCCCCCACCTCCCGGGGCCCGGGGACCGAGTGCCTTCCCTACGTGACTCCAGTGGCTGACCTCAGAGCCACTTCCAACACCCCCTGCCCCAGCAACTGGTTTTGGCCTCAGTCCCTGCAGTGGCCACGTTAGCCGAGACAAAAGGCGCTGGCCTTGATATCCTGGGCTGAGAACTGGACGAGGTGATCCAAGAATCCCTTTCAGCTCTCCTTTCCGAGATCGCCAAGGAACGGGGGCAGGAGAAACACAACCTACTTTAATTCCCAGAGGGGAAGAGGAAGGAAGAAAATAAGAAAACCTCTTTCTGCGAGGCGTCTTATTTAGCATAGTGTCAGCTCCAAATGCCTGGGTTCATAATGGGGCCACTCGGTTCCAAGCCTTCCCCTGAAACTCTGCAGTCCCGGCTCTCGGAAGCAACCTCTTCCAGAAGATGGGTGCCTCTTAGGGGAGTGTGGCTGAGCAGAGCTGAGGAATGATGAGAGGGGCGGGGCGTCTTTGGGAATCTGTGAAGCCTCCCAGAGCCCCCCCTAAGCTTTGGGTAACCTCCCTGCTCAGCCCTCCCCTGCTCAGTACACCTCCTCAATTCAGTGTCCTTTTCACCATCTTCTTTGCTGTTATGTGTTGGTTTCATTCGCCCTGACTTCCTTCTTCCTTTACCTCCAGATGACTAGATTGTGAGATGCTCAGTCATTCCTTCATGGACACACTCCCTCCACCTGCCAACCAAAACCCTTATTGCCCTGGATCCTCCAGGGAGCTTCTCCCTCTCCACCCCACTCCTTCTCCCTGCAGGGGCAGGACTGGGCCTTTGGACTTCAGAGCTCACCTGCCTCCAGGGGATTGGGGCTTAGCTTTAATAGCTGCAGTGTCAGAGAGAGCTCAGGGAGAAGTGAGCACTTAAAATATTGTCTTACATGACTGGAGCTCCACAGACCCACAGGCTCCATCCCTTACAGCCACCCACCCGCTGGTTCTGGCATCTCACCAGGAGCCACAAAGACAAGGCCTCCTCTCCAGGTTTGCCAGTCACCTCTGCCCTTTCCAGGCCACTCACTGTGGTGGAGACAGAATCTTTCTTCTGAAAGATCTTGGCCAGAAGACACTGTTCTCGGCCTCAAACTCTTCCAGCTTCCCCGGAGAAGTCAACACACTGCAGGACTCTGGGTTCCCATTTGTGGGTGATGTTGCCAAGCCCATCCTTGTGCCTTCCTGCATAGTCTTCTGCCTTAGCTACTTTTCATCAGTTCCATTCCCTGAATCTTGATTCACTCCCTACCTGGGTTTCATTGCTCCCCCCTCCAAAAAATACCAAACAAACAAACAGAAAAAGAGCAGACAGACCGTGGTGGATATTGTAGTTTCAAGATTCAAACTTATGACTTAGAAACATTCCAAGTAAGTGAATGTTATCTGATGGATATCTTGTAAGAGAAGAAGTGAGGGAGAGAGACAGCTAAGATCAGTGTGCTGATGGCTAGAATCTATAGGGAGACTGTTGATCAGGGTTATTTTCACTGAAAGCCCTGGTGCCTTGAGCTACAAGTTTCTCCCCACTGGATGCCCTTTTCATCATCTCTCCCACTGGCTCTGTCTAGTGTTAGGACTGAGTTCATGCACCAGTGGGCTGTTCATCCACTTCAGGGACCTGAGTTGTCAAGGCAGTAGGCTTAACTAGCCCATCTATTATTGCTTGCCACCCTCCACCCCAGGTATGGTTGCCCTGGAAACAGGAGGCATCCATGCAGAGCACCCAGCAGAGGATGTTTTAGGTGTTCAGTTGTGCGAAGAGTAATTTGCGTGGCAGTAAAATGTCATCCATGAAAGATCCCATCAAGTTGTTCAGCCCAGACCTCCTCCACTGCCTCACTCCCCACCTTTGTGTGACTCTCCTCGGGCCCAGAGCAAGTTGTTCTCTTCTTATCCTTGCAGTTTTCTGAGTGGGCAGGACTGTCAGAACGGAATGCTCTTGGTGCCCACAGGTCCTGAGGGATGAGTTTATGACTTTTGAGGACAGAACATGACCTCCAGCTGGAGGAAAAATCTTCACCTGAAGCCTTGAGCTCACGAAAGTGCCTGCTTTGAGGGGTTTTGGCCAAAGGGGCAGTTGTTTATGCCCTGAATCCCAAGATGAGTGGAATAGGGGGTGAGGGGCAGCAGTTGTGGTGTCGCGCTCGAAGTCTAGTGCAGCAGCTTGGCCCTGTCTCCAGGCACTCTGGCCACTGGTTTCCAAAACCATGAGGGGCTTTTCTGGTTTCCCTTGAAATGTCATCCGAGTCCCCTGAATATGCCTTGGTGACATCATGACAATTTCAGTGACAGTGTCAGGCATGCAAAACAGTAATATGCCCTGCTCCCTTCCATCTTGCCCCGGGGCAAATGTGACCATTGCTAAGGTAGATACAGGATTCTCTGGTGCCCTTCAGGTTGCTGGAACACAGCCTATGGCGAGGAATCTGAGCGGTGGCAGGAATTGACAAGGCAGTCTAGCAGGAGGGAGGGTCAGGAGAGGCTGGGGTTTGGAAGGTACTGGTCCATCCGTCAAATTCTGTCCAATTCGGAGAGTTGCCCAAAGCTGAGCTGTCTTCGGTCAGGCCTCGGGTAACCTGAATCCACACCTTCGATGGTCCTGATGTCTTTGCTGTGCTTCTTTTTCCATCAAATCCCTAACATTGTTGAGGCGCTCCAAGAATGTGCGGCCATGGACTTCTGTTTTACCTCTGGGTTTTCTAGGGTGAGCACAGCTCAGAAGAGAAACAGCTGAATCCTTGCTCTCCTACTTACTTATCAGCTGCATGGCCTTGGGCAAATGAACATCTCCAGACCTCAGCTTTCTCACCTGTAAAATGGTTATATCAATACTTCTTGCTCATGAGGTTGTGAGAAATTCGATAATAGGTGTAAACTACTTAGCACAGTGCCTGGACCTTGGCTGATGTCCAGTAATTGTTAGCTGTTCTTATTATTATTGGTCCTGATACTGGCATTTTTTTTCTTTAGTAGAAGGAAAAAAGGCCCTCTTGCAGCACAATCAATTCTACAAAGCTGGCACACAACATGGCTTCGTTGCCTCTCTTGCATGGAAAAGATTGCTTTGGCTTGGGAAACAAGGGTTCTTTCTCAAAGTCTCCAAAGAGAAATGAACACAGATACCCCTGTCCCTCCTCCCTCCCCCGTTCCCTTCTCTTTCATCCTCTCTTCCTCCTATTTTCCACCAGAGGGCCACTATTTTGTAAATAAGAATCTTTTTGTTCAGCTGATAACTCACCTGGTCTTTAGTGTTTTCTTTGGGGCTTTTTGAGCAGAGACAGTTACAATTGCTGTAAAAACAGGGCCAAATCATTTCTCCTAAATGTCTTAGGGTCTCAGTTTTGACTTTTTTCCCGTTTCTGTCTCCTTGAATCATCTTTTTTTTTTTAAAAATCTTTAATGCTCAAACTACTAAAAAACTGAAAAACATAAATGAATCTTCCTTTTAAACCTTGTAATTCCCAGCCCATTGTTGCAACTCTTGCATTTTTAATAACCAGGCAAGCACTAAGAGCCCTACCCAAGGCTGGGTGGAGTGCAGCGAAACCTGAGAGAATGGAGTGTGCTTTTGCTGGCTTAATAGCCTAAACAAGTATAAATATAGGTTGAGGTTAACATTATTAACTCGGTTTTTTTCTGACCCTGGTCAAGGTCACTGCCAACTGCACTGTCATCCTGAAATGTGAAGTCGCCCTGCAGAGTAGAAACCATAGCTGGAATCCCAGCATTGCCACTTAGTTCAACTTCAGGCAGGTCCCTTTCCAGTGTGTGAGCCTCGGTTTCCTGGTCTCTGAAATAGGGATGATAATACTGAGCTGAAAGTTGTTTTAAGAATCAGGGCAGATGTCAAACTGGTGCCAGAGGATAGACACGCAATGCTCTCTATTACTACCAACCCCACCGTGGGCCAGGCGTCAGGGAACCCGCAGGGCTTCCCTGTCTGTTTGTCTGGGACTTGGAGTTCTTGTGGCTCAAATATAAGGCATAGCCTTTACATCCAAATAAATGATCCTGACCTCGTGTAACATTTAGTTCTCATCTTGTCCTGATTTGTGTATTGTATAAAATCATAATAATTGCTTGGAAAAGTCACTGAGAGATTTACAAAAGGGTGACACAGTCATGGTGGTTTCTCTACATTTTTATAAAAGGCAACATCGTCTTTGGTTGGCATTATTCTTGTTGAGCATTTATTTTGACATTCTGTAGTCTCTGGTGTGCAGTCTCGCCATCCCTCTGCTGTGACATGTCCTGCTTCTGTGGAAGTGCCACCCTGGGGTTAAGAGTATGGACGTTAGAGTCAGAGGATGTGGGTTCAAGGCCTAGCCCCCCAGCTGTAGCCTTGGGCAGATCGCTCACCCTCCGTAGCCTCAGCGTCCCCAGCTGCACGGTGAAAACAGCAGTACAACCAGCAGCCTGTCTCAGCCGGAGTGAAAGGAACGAGAGTGAGAAACTTGGCCCTTGGTGCTTCCCTCCCCTCCTTCCCTTCCCTTAGCTCCCCCTGTGGTGGCTGGGACTTGTTCCGGCTGCCCCCCGGTTGTCAGAAAGCCCTGGTCAGGGGTAAAGCAGTTGGTTTTCTGACTTTGTTTTCCCTGGCAATGGGTTGGTGGCCACCCCAACAGGGACCCGCTATCCTCCCTCATAAACGTCTGCCGTTTGTTCACTCTGAGTGTGAACGGCCACGAGAGAGAGCCTCACAGTTGCACGTGCAGTCACATATACATTAGTCCACTAAGTCATTCATTTTTTTCCTTTTCAACTATTGTCAAAACATATCAGAATCACTTGGGGATCTTTGAAAATATTCAGAAGCCTGGGCCCCGCCCTGGACCTACTGCACTGGAATCTCTAGGAGTGAGGTCCTGGCTTTTTTATTTTTTTGAAAAAGGCATTGAGGTGTTTCTGATACACAGCGGGGCTGAGAACCATTATTTAATTCCCTTATCCACATTCAGTTATGCTTATCACCCATTACTTGCCAGGCACTGACACCATCCCTGACTTCGCGGCACTTAAGGCCAGTTGAAGAGACAGACGGGTGCACAGGTGAGAACCGCCAAGGCAGCATTAGCTGCAGGTGCCAGCCTGGGGGAGTTGGGGCGGCTTCCCAGAGGAGGAGGTGGCTGGACTGAGCCTCCAGGAGGCCCGAGGCTGGCTGGCCGAGGGGTTTGGGTGAGATGGCATGGTAGCCACAGGCTACAGAGCTCCCGAGGGGAGAGAGGAGAGCCAGTCAGGGACCTGATGGTTCAGCGAGGCTGAAGGTGATCTGGGCCCAGATCCAGGGCAGGAAGATTCAACAGGACCAGGAGGACTGGGAGGAGATCAGGCTTTCGGAGAGGCTGCCCTTCAGCCTCTACCTGCCTCGCACCTCCTCTCACCCAACACACACACACACACACCAGTGGCTCTTGGTGTATAACTTCGAGACCAGACACATGTCAGTGGGATGAGTGAGTCTGCAGATTTTCAGGAAAGACCCTGAGGCAGACACCTTGGAGCAGGTGTGCAGTGGGACCGGGCACCTCCCTCAGGCTGGCCAGAGCTGAGGGAGAGCTGGAAATAACGTCTCAGCTGGGCCTTTGATCTCACAGATTCAGGGGTATTGTCCCAGGACTAAATTACTAAAATGCCCCAAGGGTATAATAGCACAGGCATACCAGACCCAGGGCTCTCTCCTCCTCCTGTGTTCCTCAGGTACAGGTGTGTAGGGGAGTTCTTCTCACCTCACTTCTTCCCTTGAACCTGAGCTTAAACAGCTGGTTCTCACTACCCTCCTTCTTAATGTCCTGCTTCCCATTTCTGCAGCTTATTACGGAGGGCTCTGTGGGTCCCTGCAGGCTGTGGTCCAGCAACATCACCCGGGAGCTTGTTAAAAAGAAAGACTCTCAGACCCCACCCTGGACCTATTGAATCACTACCTGTACTGATGAGGTCTCCAGGTGACCCATCTGCACTGAACTTAGAGAAGCATTCCCTCAAGTCAGGCCACAGGCCGACGGGTCAGAGAAGCCGCACACGGGTGGGATTTGGCAACTCTTTCTTTTTCCGTTTAATGGCCTCCTCCCCTTTGCCTCCCCTCCTCCCCTCCTGCCTCCTTGTAGCTTATTTTAGAACATGTCGGGATCCTGCTTCTCTCGCCAACAAAAGGCTGTTGCTAAAATCTTTCAGCCGGCAGCAGTGATGTTTAATTCATGGGCTAGAAAATTAATTTTATTTTCATGAGTAGAGCTGGAGAAAAATAATAGGAAGTCTCTGCATGGCCCTTGGGAATTCGGCTTGTCTATTTAACAGATGAACTGGTAAAGGTGAGGAGGCCTCAGGAAAGGGCCACCTTCCACAAAGGATGCTTTTGGCTGCAAGTGGCACAAAACTCAACTTAGGATGGCATAAAAGATAAAGAAAATTTCTAATTTCACTGGTAAGTAATCCTAAGGTAGGGCACTTGTGGGATGACTCAGTAATCAGAGAGCAGGTTTCATTTCTGCCATGGTGGCCTTGTGGAATTTACTTTTGCTTGTGGTTACAAGATGGCTGCCAGAGTTCCAGGAGTTACAACAGTGTCCTACAGAAGAAGAGAGAGGCTGCCCCTTCCTGAAGTCTCATCAGAGAGAAACTCTCTCCTGGTCATCTAACAGCTGATGTCTCCTGAAGTCTCACTTGCAGGATTGTGTCCCAAGTCCCTTGTTAAACCATCATGGGCAAGGGATTCAGGCTAATTAGGGTTAGCCACTGAGCCACATGCCGCATGAGGCAGGGGTTAAGAGCCAAACAAAACCCAGGCTCTGGGGGAAGGGAGAAGAGGGCATGGCTGCTGGGACAGCCAACACCTCTGCTCCAGGGCCTGCCTTTACTCCCTCTCATGACCTTCCCTCTTTGGTGTCACCTCCATTCCCTGGAGAGGCTCTGATTTCATATTTTAGCACGCTCTTCCCCTCTACTCCCTACCCGCTCAGCTTGTCTCCAGTCCTGCTGTCATTTCAGTGAGTTGTAAATGTCTGCCTTTTCCATGAGGCTCTGAGCTCTCCCATGGCACATCTGCCTCCCCAGAACCTGGCAATGGCCTCTGCTCAACATATACTGTGCTGGGGGAATGGATGAAGGAAGAGACGAATGAATGAGTTTAATCTTTGGGTGGCCTTTCTTTCTAAGGAAAGTTTTCATGTTGTTTCTTAACTTTAAAGATGTTTCTGCCCATGTAAGAGAACTTTCCGTGTGATTTAGGGGAAAGGACTGGGGAGAGAGAAGCCTTTCTCAGTGCCCCAGCAATCTGCATGCCCCTCTGCACCCGTGTCCACCTGGGAGACACCCTGACCTCAGTGGGGAGCTTGCAGAATTCTCTATCGCTCTTCTGGGTTTTTATGGGTGAGACGGGGCTGGGGAAGGTTGCTCTGGGTACAGGGAAGTGTTAAATGCCTTGTGGGAGAATGGAATTAAAAAGAAAAAGATGGACAATGAGTGACTTAGAATGTGTTCTTTTTTTTTTTAACATCTTTATTGGAGTATAATTGCTTTACAACGGTGTGTTAGTTTCTGCTTTACAACAAAGTGAATCAGTTATACATATACGTATGTTCCCATATCTCTTCCCTCTTGCTAGAATGTGTTCTTTACCAAGGTTTTCCGTGGTGACACACTTTCCTCAGACTGATGAATGGTTTTCTTGGCTGGTCATTGTCTTCATCGTTCAGGCGACACAGAACGTCAGTGATGACGTCACGGTCAGGTTTCTGTTCTCTTGCGTCAAATTTTACCTAAAAGGGCACTTAAAAAAAAAAGTCCACTTAACCTCACCCAGCAGGTATTTTTTTTTTTTTTTTTTAAATAAATGTATTTATTCATTTTTGGCTGCGTTGGGTTTTCACTGCTGCGTGCGGGCTTTCTCTAGTTGTGGTGAGCAGGGGCTACTCTTCATTGCGGTGCGCGGGCTTCTCATTGCGGTGGCTTCTCTTGTTGCGGAGCACGGGCTCTAGGCGCGTGAGCCTGAGTAGTTGTGGCGCACGGGCTTGGTTGCTCCGCGGCATGTGGGATCTTCCCGGACCAGGGCTCGAACCCGTGTCCCCTGCATTGGCAGGCGGATTCCCAACCATTGCACTACCAGGGAAGCCCTGCCCTTGAAATGGAAAAAAAAAAAAAAAAAAAAAATCAAATACCAGACTTGGAAATGAAGAGGTACAAGAATAGAGTTTAGAACTCAGGTTTAAATTTGTTTTCTTCCTGTATCACTGTCTGTTGTATGAATACCGTCATGCACTCGCAATTTGACTGTATTGGTTTTAGCTTGGTTCCCTAAAGAGGCAATGATTGTAAATGCAACCTGTGACCTAAATGAGCAAGGCCATCTCCCAAAGCATCCTCCACCTCATCATCAAAAAACATTTATCAAGCAAGCAATTAATTTCCTATGGTCTTGAGCCAGGCAGGCACTGTGTAAGAAAACAGAGACCTGGTCTCTACCCTCCTACCTTTTATAACTCAGAGGAACAGCTGTGATTTTCCCCAAGTAGCGTATCCAACTTAATGTTCTCTTGGCATGAGTAGAAGTGGAAAATACTCTTACTTCTTTCAAAGTTCTATGTATGAAATTAGAAAGGAATTTCTAAAATGTAACTGTTTCCTGGAGTAGTTTGTTGATTCACTCCTCTAATAAATACATTCATAAGAAGCTTTTGCAGAGGATTACAATGAAGATCGTCTCTATTCTCAGCCTGTGAGTCACTGGGGTGTCCCTGAAAGCGTTTGTTTTGCCCTAGAGTCTCTATAAGCAAAAGAAGGTATTTATAAGCAAGTGTGAATAATGCCCACATATCTCCCCCTCCCATCCCCCACCCCCAAATCCATTGTGTTTGGCTCCCTAGCTCCTGACAATTGGGTGAGCCGTTAACATTTTTGAGCTCTGCTTGAATTACTCCAGGGTCTTGACTCCATCTGGAGCTCTGGGGAGAGTTGTCGCTACCCTCTGAGCGTAGACTGGGTATGAACCTAAACTTGGCAGAGCTCCCAGGAGGGTTGGAATAAACCAGTTATTAGTGCTAATATTCCTTCATGCACAGAGCTGGTAGTCAGTCAGTGTTCGCCCAGTGGTTAAAATCATTGGATAACTGTGCCTTCCCTGGTACTCCTGGAACTCCCAACAATCCAAGAGCTAAAGGGTCAATACCTGGCTCAGCTGCAGGGCTTAAATCTAAAAATAAATCTGTTCTGATTGGTTTTGATTGGTTGGTGCCCTTGTGGGTTGTCAGTTTTTTTTTTAATTGAAGTATAGTTGATTTACAATATTGTGTTACTTTCACATGTACAGCACAGCTGCAGGGCTTAAATCTAAAAATAAATCTGTTCTGATTGGTTTTGATTGGTTGGTGCCCTTGTGGGTTGTCAGTTTTTTTTTTTAATTGAAGTATAGTTGATTTACAATATTGTGTTACTTTCACATGTACAGCAAAGTAATTTGGAGATATATATATATATATATATATATATATATATATTCTTTCTTTGATTCTTCTCCATTATAGGTTATTATAAGATATTGAATATAGTTCCCTATGTTGTACTCAAATATTTTTAATATCCTCTCTGCATATGCATTTTCTTGTTATCAGATGATTCATATAATCTTCAACTTCTATCCTTTTCTATTTTAACTGAATGAGAACTTTGAAAAAATCAGTCAGTCATTCTGGCTTAAATTTATATCCTAAATCATGTAAGGAAAGGTATTAGGGCCCAATCTAAGTTCTGGGGTTGAAAGTAAATCACCTGTCCTAATAAAAACTTCTTTTGTGATAGAGGCAATGTGTGTCTAAAAGGTTATTTTTATTTTCTAGTTTATAATTGCCTTTATGTAAGATTCCCCCCAAAAGATTTGATATTAATCGTCAGAAAAAAATAACATTGGAAAAATCAGATTGTGAAGGTGTATCGCTAAGTGTTGGGAGTTGGGAGGACAGAACGTGGAGGACCTTACCGCTAATCCAGGTGGTACTCCTAGCTCACAGGTCATTGCCCGTGATGTTGTGGATGGTGTCTAGGCTCCCAGCAGCCCAGGGTCGGTGCCACTCAAGCCATACCTGAAGCTTGGTACAGGGAATTGTTTTAATGATAGAAAATTTCAAACATACGTAAAAGTAAAGAGAATGGAGTCTCTATCCCCACACCCACCCCGCACCTGGGGATTTTTTTGGGGTAACTTTTTACTTTGATATATAATTTCAGATACATAGAACAGTTATAAGAACAGTACAGGGAACTCCCATATACTCTATGCAGACTGAACAATTTCCATCTTATCCCATTGGCTTTATCATATTCTCTATGTGCATATGTATACATATGTGTGACTACCATTTTTTCTGAGCCATTTGAGAATAAGTCGGAGATATTGTGTCCTTTTATCTCGAAATACTTCAGTATGTGTTTCCTAACAGTAAGAATACAACCACAGTACAATGTTCAAAACCAGGAATTTAACCTTGATATTATCTTTTGTTTTTTGGCCACGTCCAGCAGCATATGGGATCTTAATTCACCCGCCAGGAATGGAACAGGCCCCTGCTGCTTTGGAAGCACAGAGTCTTAACCACTGGACCACCAGGGAAGTCCCAACCTTGATATTATCTAATCCACGGTAGATAGCCAAATGCCGTCAGGTACCCTAGCAATATCCTTTATAGCTTTTTTTTTTTTTTTCCCCTTTCGGATTAGGTTGAAGGAAATTCAAGACAACTGCATCTGTAAATACTTAAGTATCCAGTATTAGTCGGGGTAATTCTGGCTACATTGTCCACATGGAAAACCTCGGGCGCCACCTTTCCCCTACCAACTGCCCCCAGCTCTTTGCGGGAAAACATTTGCGAGGGGCAGTTTTCAGAAGCGGGAAGGGGTAGAAACTGAGAAGCAGACATAGGTAATGAGCGAGGCAGTAGTTCTCAGGCTGGTCTGCGGACTGTGTATTGGGGGTCATCTGAATTGCTTGTGCAACGTGCAGATCAGGGGGCTCTACCCAGACGGGAGCTCTACGCAGGCC
Source organism: Physeter macrocephalus (assembly GCF_002837175.3). Lineage (NCBI taxonomy): Eukaryota > Metazoa > Chordata > Mammalia > Artiodactyla > Physeteridae > Physeter > Physeter macrocephalus. The sequence goes on along the minus strand of NC_041220.1, from coordinate 72,738,638 downwards.
CTACAGGATGAGAACCTCTGGGAGCGACCCGGACTCTGCATTTTAACAGGTGCCACGGGTAGCTCTTATACCCTGTGGGCTGGAGGTGCTCTGACCCGGAGGCAGGTGACCTGGGAGTGATGCTATGTCCCTAGCAGTTTAATGTCACATCTCCACACACCTGCCGCGTCTCAGAACAGGTGCAAGGCTTTTACATTGCCTCCAATTCCACTAGCCCGAGACTCCTTAGGGTTGATAAGAGGCAGCATTTGGGGAATGGGAATAGCTGCAGGGACTCCTCTCTCAGCACACAGCTTCTTACACAGGGCTGATCCCGAGGGGGTGGGAGTCTCACTGGAGAGAGGAGAGTTAAAGCCGGAAGGAGAACCTGTGATCGGACCTGAATGCTTTGTGGCGTGGAGTGAGCTTGTTTCCCCGGGGCGGGGTGGGGGTAGGTGCTTGGATCATCCCTGGGGTGGAAAGCTGTTCAGAAGAGGTGAAAAATACTCAGGAGAAAGCCTCAAACAAATAGCCCTAGGCAGAAACCTCCACCTGCTTGGAAGAGGGCCCTGAAACCTTTCTTGGGACTGCGGAGGGGACTCAGGTGCGGCAGCCAACTGCGCAGCCTCAGCGCCTCCCCGGCCCGATCTTCCCCTCCAGGAAGGCAGCCCCAGTACGAGTAGCGGTGGCATCATTATTATCGCTCCCAGGACCAGACAGCGAGTTGGTGCTGGAAATCCGCTGTATAGATGGGACCGCGTTCAGGAAACGTGTCCATTCAAAAAATGGAGGTCGGTCGAGCCCTTCTCTCGGGCTCCTTTCATCTCTGAGGGTCGGGGCTTTCCAGGCATCTTCATTTGCTGAGAAGCAGATACTTCTTAGACCAGGCAGGGGGGGACGCAGTGCAGCTCTGCCTGGGACAAAGCACACTTTAGGGGCATCCTGGACCCAGGCTCCTCTGCTACCTGAGATACAAGGACCCTTGTAAATGACTCTGACCCACCAAGAAATGACAACCATTGGCGAGACGCTCTAGATGTTCACTGTGCATCCGATGGGGGGCAGTGGGGCTTAATTCTAACCTGCATCCTGTCAATGTGGCCACGTGACAAAGGTGACCACGTGACACGGGTGACCACCCTCACCTAGGACAGTAATCCAAGTGGCTGTTTCAGTTCCTCCCGCTGTTGAATCTTCCTCTCCGTTCTCTTGAAAAGGCGCTGCGCTCTCCAAGACCTTTTCCATTTTAGCACGAGTTGTTCTCAAGCTGTAGCTCGTGCCAGTTTAGATCTCAGGGCTCATTCAGCCTTGCTCAGGGCAGCCGGGCTGGGTTCCTCTCATTCAGAGATAAGTGTGAAGAGGCAGCAGAGAGCCTTCCAAACCCAGGCAGGCTTGGAGTCTTCACGGAGAAAGAGAGATGCAAAGTCCTGAAAGCGGAGCTCGCGTTGGCGCTGTGCCCAGACTGCGCGACGTGTGGGAGCAGCTCCCGGAGAAGCAAACAGACAAGTGGGCCTCCTTGGCCCCCTGGGGCTGCCAGGTGCTTCTTCAGTCTAAAGGCTGGAGGCAAGAGTCTGGACTCAGATACAGCTTTGCTGATTAGCAAAAGTTCTAATCTCCCAAGTCTCTCCCTGGTCAGGGCCATTCCTAGTGGACATGAATTGGGTTTATGAAAAAAGTATTTGAAAGTGCCAGAGAGGTTCCCGCACCATCGTGATGATGCTGAATAGGCAGACTGATGTTCTGATGTATACCCGGGTTCAGGAGCAAGTGAGGGAGCACTTCTGGGGTGCGCTTTTCCACCTGCTTGGAGACAGGCAGGTGGAGAGATTTAGATGACTGATTAACTTGTGTTTTGCACACATTTATGGACATGTGCCCAGCATGGGCCAGATGCTGGGAATACACAGGTGAGCAAGCTATCATTCCTGCCCACAAGATGCTCGCGATCTAGAAGAGGAGACAGACCTAGGAGAATTGTAACTCAGTGGGATGAATGCCAGGACCGAAGTGGGCCTGAGAGGTGCAGGGATGGCTAGAGGAGGTGGGCGTTGTAACTGTTTTAATCCACACCACAATAATCCTACAGGGCCTTAATGTCTTCACAGCTATTCTGAACAACAGCAAAACTTTGCAAACAAAATTATTTCATAACTAATGTAGAGGGAAAGCTTAACCCAATGAATGCATTTGGTGGCAAAATCTGACCCAAACTGTTTATCCTTTTTAGTCTGAATGTTCGTATTGATGTGTTTGATGAAAGACCCACCATGGGTATTACCATAATGCATAGGCACTCTATTACCTTTATCAAGTCTGAAAAATTCTGAACCTTGAAGCACATCTGACCCTTGGGTTTTGATGAAGGACTGTGGACTTGTCCTGGTATCGTCTGCATTTTGCATCGGAGGAGGCAGAATGCAGGGCGGACTCATTTGCCCAAGATCCAGAGCTGGTAAGGGGCAGTCAGGGCTTGCGGGAATGTCCTTCTGATGCCTGAGCCCTGCTGGGCACCCTCAGGTGACACTGCCTTGAGAGTCACCGACTTACACAGCAGTGATTTGGGCACCGGACTCGTGGGTGGCTCTGGAGTGGGGATGGATCGGATAGCGTTGCCCAGGGATGCACCCAGGTGGCCGTGATGGGGATGTGGGTGTCAGTCTCCCCCTTGGCCCGGGCTCATCCACCTCAGGCTGGGGGTAGTCAGATCCTATTTAACAGGGAATTGGGATTTTGTGCCTCTCTGCTCACAAGATACGCTGTCGCCGTGTCAAAATCTGTCCGCTGCCACCCCCCGCCCAGGTTATCTCTCACTGCTTCTTGTCTCCATTCTTTGAACATTTTGTTCCCATCACTGGCTTCTGGTCTGTTACCCCTAAGGTCTCTTCAACCAGTGGGAAAGAGGTACTTGTTAATAATTCTGGCGTTTTGTAGGTTGGCCCCGGGATCAGCTTTGTGTACAGGCAGGAAGTAGCCAACAGGGAGAAGTGATTTTAGGGACACAGGCCTTAAACAGCCTTCAAATTACCTTCCTTAGCTGTCCTAGCAATTGGAGCAGAGGTTCTGGGCTGAGGCTGGATGCTTCAGCGGTTTCATGAGCCCCCGAAATAGGTTTTGTGTGTGTTGGCGTTTTTCTTTCATTGGATTCTCAGCAGAGCCTGTGACTTTAAAAAGGTTAAGTGCTGCTGGGTTGGAGTGAGGCTCATTAAACATGTCAGCATTTCCCAAAAGGATAAACAGTAAATGGGTGTTCATTTATATACTCTCTTCCATTATCCTGTCGTGTATCTATAGTCAATATGATCACTTTCATGCTTTAGTTAATAGCTAGGAAAATTAAGCCCTGATAGGCTGAAGGGAAAACTTGGGAGCTTCTGGATTCAATAGGCCTTTATGCGGTAGGTCTACCTGGAGTCCCCCAAATGAGGGATCCCCTTGGATTGTGGCACAACCCAAGGACAAAAAACAAAGGGTGTTTTTCATCACTTTGCTTACTTCATAATTTTGCCAGGTCTTCTCGTCACGAGGGAAGCAGTGATGGTTCCTCCAAGGGCCTTTCCCTGCCTCAGCGTAGCTCTGCTTATTAAACACACCCCGGTGATAAGAATCTGAGGAGGTAGTGCATGATTTTCCTCTTGCTGCTGTAACAAATTATCACAAAGTTAGTGACTTACAGCAAAACAAATTTATAAACTTACAGTTCCATAGGTTAGAAGTCCGACACAGTTCTCACTGGGTTAAAATCAAGGTGTCAACAGGGCGACATTCCTTTCTGAAGGCTCTAGGGGAGAATCTGTTCCCTTGCCTTTTCCAGCTTCTGGAGGCTGCCTGCATTTCTTGACTCATGGCCCCTTGTTCTGTCTTCAAAGCCAGGCTCTATCTTCGACCTAGAGGGTCAAGTCCCTCTCACATAGCATCACTCTGACCTCCTCTTCTGATTCTCTTTCACTTTTAAGGACCCTTGTGGTTACATTGGTCCCACTTGGACAATTCGGGATAATCTCATCTTTTTTTTTTTTTTTTTTTAGATGTTGGGGGTAGGAGTTTGTTAATTAATTAATTTATTTTTGCTGTGTTGGGTCTTTGTTTCTGTGCGAGGGCTTTCTCTAGTTGTGGCAAGTGGGGGCCGCTCTTCATCGTGGTGCATGGGCCTCTCGCTATCGCGGCCTCTCTTGTTGCGGAGCACAGGCTCCAGACGTGCAGGCTCAGTAGTTGTGGCTCACGGGCCTAATTGCTCCGCGGCATGTGGGATCCTCCCAGACCAGGGCTCGAACCCATGTCCCCTGCATTAGCAGGCAGATTCCCAACCACTGTGCCACCAGGGAAGCCCAGTAATCTCATCTTTGAAGTCAGCTGATTAGCAACCTTAATTCCATCTGTAACCTTACTTCCCCTTTGACATGTAATGTAACATATTCACAGGTACCAGGGGCTAAGACGTGGACATCTTTGGGACATCATTTTGCCTACCACACCCAGACACCAAAGAAAACTAATCTGCATTAATTCCTTTGGTTGTAATAGGTACCACCTGGACAGAAACGCTCAGTTATGTATAACCTTCCTTCGAGGAGAGCTTGTCCTTGTGAGAGGCATATCAAAGGGTCACGACATTGCAAGTTCTTTGACCTCATCCTCCACTTCCTGGGACTGGGGAGAATGTCTGGCCATCCCACAGACTGTGACCTACTTTCCAGGAACAGCCCTGGAGCATGTAGCCCTTTTAGGGACCTTCTAAAGGATGTGCTGATGCTAATGTTTGACTGCCCACCTCTGGCTAGTCCCAGGGGTGATGTATGTTAGCAAAAATTGTCTGGAGGCAGCTTAGGGTCTTGAAACCATCAGATAAACATTTTATTAGGGATGTGTGTGAGGAGAGATTCCTGGCCTGCCTGGAATATAATTTATGATTGTGTGTGCAGTGTGTGAGCAGGGATGAGAGGACAGAGATGGGAAAACAGAAACCCAAGAGTAACATTAGCCACAGAAACAGGTGCAAGTCTATGCAGGAAAATGCAGAGGGGAAAAAACCCCTGGTCATTTGCCTTGTGTCACATAAAAATGGCAGCAAGACCTTGGAGGGTAGGACGTTCAGGGGGAAAAGGAGTCTCAAGCCGGTAGCAGCAGCTTTCTGGGCAGAGGGGCTTTGTCTTGGTGAGGAGATATTGGCTAATTGCATGGATCTGGGGCTTTTGTTGGTTTTGTTTTGGTTCCAAATGGTGGTCGGAAAGGCGTCTCTTACAGTGCCTGTGTGCGGCCCTGGCCCTGCACAAAGTCCTGAGATTGGGGACAGGGAAGGTAGGGAGAAGGTGACCAAGAAACTTTCCCAGCAGCAGGACCAGCTACATAATTTACAGGGATGAGTGTAAAATGAAAATACAGGGCCCTTGTTCAATAATTATCAAGAATTTCAAGATGGTGGTGGCAGAGTATTCAGCCAAGCATGGGGCCCTCCTACGGCCTTGTGTTCTCACACTGGTCACACACCATGAAGCATGAAGTGGCCACTGCCCAGGGCAACGTTCCCTGTGTGTGTCCGTGGCTCTCTCTGATATCACGAGTGATGTTCGAGGCCTCTTTCCCAGGGAGTTAGCAGGACTATGGGCCTTGGTCCCAAGGACTTGCTTTCGTATCACAGAACTTGTCTTGATTGCACTGGATATTTGATGCTTCTTGACAGGTGCTTTGCTCCGTCTGGGGGGAGCCCACATTCCGGGGGCAGGAAGCAAGAGGGGCGAGGAAGAGAAACTTGGGACTCTCAGAGCCTTCCCTTCCGGCGGTGTGACCTCAGACAAGCAACTTAGATCCTCCCCATCCCGTTTCTTCATCTGTAATGTTACTGACTCCAAAGTGACTTCATGAGGCCCATTGTGCTCTGAGAAGGACCTCCAGCCCCCCACCCATCTAACAGTTCTCTGGCCAGAACTAATGGCCACAAAGTCTGCAGAAGAGCGTGAACACGGCCGCTGAGGACCGACCGCATTCAGTGTGGCTGACCTGATGTACTTGCTCCCCTGCTTCCCTTTATCTGCCCTCAACACGTGCATACCCACACCCACACCTGTGGAGGTGCTTTCCTCTGCAGGACCCGGGAGCCGCTGAGCCGGTGGCCTGAGCTTCTGCAGCCCCAGCCTGCCCAGGGTCCATCCCTCCCAGCCTGAACAAGGCGCCCGAGGGAGACTTGGGGTGGACAGGGGAGGGAAGCTGCGTGGGAAGAAAGAGACAGTTGTGGCCCAGTGAACTGGGGGATGGCGCAGACGCTTCCCGACCAGCGCTTGCCCCCTCTTTCCCAGCAGTTGGTTCACTGGCACTGCTGGCGAGAAGCAGCAGCAACGGCTGGGCGTGTCGTCTCTGCGGCCCACCCAGCCCTGGCCGAGCCCGGGGCGCTAATTAGCGGTGAGGATGTGGGAGGAAAGCGGGAGCCCAGAGTCTGAAGTCCTTGGCCTAGAGAATTTGGAATGTACCAGAGGAAATATCCGCTGCTGCAGAGAGCCGACCATGGAGAGCCCAGAGCAGCCAGGGCCCGGCCAGGGGTAGATGGGGCACCTCTGAAGCTTTGCTGGTGGTTGAATGGGCAATTCCTCTTTTCTCGAAGCTGATAGCCCCACTTTTAATTGGCATCCTGGGAGGACAGGGTGGGTGGAGAAGTGAACAGGGTGGGAGAGACGCAGAATAGGAAGACTTTGCGTCTGGTTAACAGCTTTCCTCAGGCAGCATGGTCCTTTCACCAAATAGGAGAAACAAAGAGTTGGGGCGTGGGGCGAGACCTGAGGCTGCTCTCTTTCTTTCTGAAGACTTCTATTTTACATCTCGTAAATACTTATTCATCGTAGACAGCCTAGAAAATACAAGCATGCAAAAGAAAACCTACTTGTAACTCCCCATTTTAGAGATGCCTGTTGTTAACATTTTGGGCTATGTCCTTCTAGACTTTTTTCTCTGTGTATGACTGTAGTCTTACTCTCTGCAGTTATACTACAATCCTGTTTTGTTATTAGCTTTTGTCACTCGTTGACACATCAGAAACGTATTTCATGCCTACAGATGTGGATCTTGGGTTTTATTTTTTGTTTTTTTTTTAATGGCAGTGGATGGACTTAACCCCCGATTGTTGGAAATTTAGATGCTTCTTTTCTTGCTATTGTTGCTCTTATTAACAGCGCTCCACCCTAGTAGCTTCATCTTCATGCACATCCTTGTTTCCTCAAGGGACATTTCTGGATGATTTCCATAGGATATGTTTCTTTTTAAAATTATTTATTTATTTTTAAAATTGAAGTATAGTTGATTTACAGTATTGTGTTAGTTTCAGGTGTACAGCAAAGTGATTCTGTTTTTTATATATATGTTTTTTTTCAGATTCTTTCTATTATAGGTTATTACAAGTTATTGACTATAGTTCCCTGTGCTGTACAGTAAATCCTTGTTGTTTATTTTATGTAGAGAAGTGTGTATCTGTTCGTCCCGTACTCCTAATTTATCCCTCCCCACCTCCATAGAATACATTTCTATATGCATTTTTAAGGCTTTAGACCAGTGGTTCTCAACGAGGGTTGACCCCTCCCTGGCAAGGGGCATTTGGCAATGTCTGGAGACATTTTTGGATGTCACAGCTGGAGCAGAGGTTGCTACTAGTATCTATTGGCTAGAAACCACAGTACTACTAAACATCCTACAATTAGAGAACAACTCCCACATCAAATAATTATCAAGTCCAAAATGTGAATTAGCATTTCTCAACCAAGGTCGAGAAACTCTGCTTTGGACACATGGCTTTCCGTCCACCGCCCCCCCACCCCCGCCACCTTTACTGAGTTATAGTTGACACATAAATTGTATAAGTTTAAGGTGTATAATGTGTTGATTTGATCCATCTATATCTTGCAAAATGATCACTGCCATAGCATTAGCTGACACTTCCATCCTGTCACACATTTACCATTTTTTTTTTTTTGTGGTGATGACATTTAAGATCTACTTTCTTGGGGCAATGAGCTGCCGACTGGAGTGGTGAGCAGCCTTGCTGAGTGTCAGAAGAGTAACCTAATAGAGCCAATCTGCAAGGACTGGAAAGGAAGGGCCAGATACAGCAACTTATTCATGGCTATAAAAGGAGAGCTTGCCATGCCCACCCAATGGACCTCTAGAAACTCTCCTGAGTGAATTACAACAGGAGAAAAATCAGACTTCTATGCAGTGGATGCTTGATGCATTTTTAGAAGCCTGAGGTTGCCACCCAGAATTTAACAAGAAACCAGCAATTAATGGAAGGGCCAACTGTAATGCAAAATAGCTGAACCTGAATCTTTTACAAATATAAAAGATGTACTTCAAAGTCTACAACAAATGCTTCATTGTGGAGAAGGCTATGCTGTATCACTTCCTCTGAAGCAAGCTCAAACGCTGAGTTCTTGTCTATCAACACATCCCAGGGACAGGGAAATTTCATAAGAATCAAAAAATCTATTCAGGACATCAGAGAGTCCAGGACTCTACGTGACCTGGTGGGACCCCTCGCCCAGGATCTCCCTTGCCTTGCTGATGATTGAAGCTGTGTGGCTCACAGGGTCTTGGTGCTCTGGCCAGGTGGCAGGCCTGAGCCTTTCATGTGGGAGAGCCGAGTTCAGGACATTGAACCACCAGAGACCTCCTGGCCCCACGTGATATCAATTGGCGAGAGCTCTCGCAGAGATCTTCATCTCAATGCTAAGACCCAGTTCCACTCAACGACCAACAAGCTCCAGTGCTGGACACCCTATGCCAAACAACTAGCAAGACAGGAACACAACCCCAGCCATTAGCAGAGAGGCTGCCTAAAATCATAATAAGGCTACCAACATCCCCAAACACACCACCGGACGTGGTCCTGCCCACCAGAAAGACAATATCCAGCCTCATCCACCAGAACACAGGCACCAGTCCCCTCCACCAGGAAGCCTACACAACACACGGAACCAACCTTACCCACTGCGGGCAGACACCAAAAACAATGGGAACTATGAACCTGCAACCTGTGAAAAGGAGACCCCAAACACAGTAAGTTAAGCAAAATGAGAAGACAGAGAAATACACAGCAGATGAAGGACTACGGTAAAAACCCACCAGATCAAAAACAGATAAGCGACCTGGAAGATAAAATAGTGGAAATAACTACCGCAGAGCAGAATAAAGAAAAAAGAATGAAAAGAATTGTGGACAATCTGAGACACCTCTGGGACAACATTAAATACAACAACATTCAACCTATAGGGGTCCCAGAAGAAGAAGAGAAAAAGAAAGGGACTGAGAAAATATTTGAAGAGATTATAGATGAAAACTTCCCTCATATGGGAAAGGAAATACTCCATCACATCCAGGAAGCGCAGAGAGTCCCATACAGGATAAATCCAAGGAGAAACATGCCAAGACACATATTAATCAAACTTTCAAAATTTAAATACAAAGAAAAAATATTAAAAGCAGCAAGGGAAAAGCAACAAATAACACACAAGGGAATCCCCATAAGGTTAACAGCTGATCTTTCAGCAGAAAC